>NW_015549559.1:2119793-2133692 GCF_001515605.1 Sinocyclocheilus anshuiensis | reverse complement strand
CGCTCGGCTCTGAAGCGAAAAGCTGGTATGCATTGCACCTGCTGCCTTATTATACTCACGCTGTGATCAGCGGCAGCTGGATGCAATAATTGCATGCCAATGTGCATTGGCTCGTTTAGTTTACACTCGAAGTAGATTGGTCTATCGAAGCGATATCCCAATTCGTCGGTCACCGACGTGACTCGGAGTGACCGACTGAAAGGGAACTTCTCTTTAATAGTTTCTTTTCTTTAATGTTAGCACTGGTCAACAAAGCTTTATCTGCATGATTGTCAGCCTTTACAATATCGCTGAAATAACCAATATTTATAGTACAGAAAATAAATAGGGTGGGGTAAATCAGTTAAGAAAAGGGACTAGATGTAAAATAAAACAGAAGAAAATACAAATGGGATGAATCTACACACAAAATGTTGTATATGCAAAATATGTAATATGAATCGACTGCATGTTCCAAACCCTCCAGACCTCATGGGCTGCAGCGCAGAAAATACACAACATTTATTGTAGTAACATGATAGCTGTGCAGAGAGAAAGAAAAGGAGATGTGTTTTTACACCTGATTAGATTTATGGAAAAACACTGGTAGTTTTGTTACAGAAATATGATAGAAAAATATGAAATAATTTTCAAAATCTGGTCCCTGCCTCCTTTTAAAGATGCTGTTCCAGACTCTGGTCGGAACCAAGTCCCAGTTGCAACAAACCCCTTAAATTATGAAAACTTTTAGTTACAATTGTGAGCACAATGATTCATAAGCTTGTTCCACATTATCTCTCTGAGCTTCATCTATATGCCCCTGCATGTACTTTCAGGTTTTCAGTTTTTGAAGTACTGAAGTACTTACTGTTCTGAGGTTTGGACTTTAATGCGGTAGATCATTCTGCGTTAAGGCATCTAAACTATCAAACTCTTTTTTGCTGAGCTTAAGCACATCATATTGCATTGCTCTTATGTCACTGATTATTGTTATGCTGCACATAGAGAACACAGAGTGCACAGAAACTGGTTCTGACAGAGCTGTCGCTTGTGTTGTTTTATCTGGAAGAGAGAGAGAGAGAGAGCTTGTGTGACACTGGTGGTTCTGAGGGTGGAGTGTTTGTTGTTATTGCATTAACCTGCAGCTGTGATGGTACTTTGAGTGTTAGCGGTTTGAGGATACGGCCCGGCTGCCAACCTACGTGTACACACACACACACACACACGTACACAGACATGCACACACATACTGTTACCTGTATAATAGCGCTCCATTGTTGGCGGCTGATCCCGTGTAATGAAATATGTTCTTCAAAACCACAGAGTGGCAAACAAGTCATTCTTTCAGAGGTGTGCTGACTATGAAAGAACCACCCGCCATCAGACACAGATTAGGAGATTAGCTATGCTGAATAACTGTCCCAATGTACCTCCTTGACACGGGGATTATCACTCATAACGGGGGTGAAAATGAGTGGAAAACCCAAGTGCATCTATCTGACCCGCTTGTGCATGAACCAAAGCTGTGACGTTTACTCCTCCTACTGTGTCATAATAATATGTTTAATATTTATATAGGGTCTTTCCTGTGCTAGGGGGAATAGTGCTTGGGCCTTATTCATAAGCATTATTCATGAAACATGACAGTTTACTCAAGACTGAGTGATTTACACAGACACAAATTCATTCTGCTTGTGTTTCATGAATAAAGCCCACTGTTCTTACAAAAAGTGACTTTTCTGGCAAATCTTAAATAAATAGTTCACCCAAAAATTTATGACTTTCTTTCTTTCTAAGAAATAAGGAATTTCCTACTCTTTTTAACCTATGAATTTGCATGATTTTTCCAATATTTATGATTTACTGGATAAGGATTACAGATAAGAATTTATATTAAAAAAAACTTTAAATTAATCTTTAATTAATCTTACAATTAATAACTGATATCATATTTAGAGCTTTGTTGTAACTAAAAATTTAATTTATATTTTGAAAAATTATATATGAAAAATTAATTAAAAAATGACTGTGGTGTTTTGAAATTGTATTAATTTAAATGACTTTTTCTGGTGTAGAAACCACACTTAAAATTAGGCTACTTCATATATCTAGGTTTTTCAAGATAATGGGAACTCTGGTTATTTAAATACTTGTTTTGTCTTAAAGCATTTTAAACCATTTAGAGGCCCCTTAGTTGAGAACCACTGAACTATGGACTGTGTTTTTTTTTAATTTGTCAAGAAAAGTTTGGACAGATTTTGACCCTTCATTGCTGTCTCCAGAGGATTTGGTGATGTTTAGGTTTGGTGGTCATCTGTGCTGTTTTAGTGTTCAGTGTTCATTCAGTTTAGTTTAGTTCATTAGTTGCTTGTATATTTATAGTCCTCTTGTTCTCCCTGTCTTTGAGTAGCAATGTTCTGTGAAACCAGATTTTAGTCAGTAAGTGGTTGTATTTACTTGGATAACAGCTCTCGGTGTGTTTTTTGTAATTAACTTTACAACGGCATCAAATATCAAATTATCCTAGTTGTTACAGCGTCCTGATGAGGATGGATCACTGAATGTCAAGAAATGTCACCACTGCAATGGAGATTATTGTAAAAAATACATTTTCTTGTGCGTGTGTGCATGTTTTTAACATTTTTATTAATGTTCCAGAGAGCAGAGCATTTATAAGCAGCGCTGAATGATGTCATCAGACAGGGACGAGCCCTAATTTGACACAGGTACCCTTAATTACCTGTGAACTTTTAAACACCAAAGAACCAAACACACACACACACACACACGCTCCACACACACACACACACACACACACATTTTGCTGTTTTTATCTCTATCTCTCTCTAAACGCATGCATTCATGTCAAACCATTGGTTAGTATTAGACAAGTGTCAACATGGCTTCTCCACTCTTAGCGAAGCAGAATGTACGAGAGAAAAAACATGCTAGTTTATCATAAGCCAGTGTGACAGGAACACAACAAATCAACATGCCAAAACGAACACTCCCTGATCCTCAGTTTTCTGTCTTCCCACTGCGAACAGAGAGACAGGTTGAACTGGATTATGTGTCTAGACTACAGAATTAGCCTAAATAGAACGACATTTGTGTACTTCACCTGCAGATATTTATTATATGTGGCAGCTAGAGATCATGATACTGTGATGTTGCTTTCAGCCATTGTGGTGTGGGTGTTTCCGTCACTTGATATGGTGTTATATTAATTGTTATTTAAACCTGGTTAAACACTGGCATGGAAAGTATCCATTTACAACGTCATTTTTATTCATTGCCCAACATAAATTGATTAATGTCAGAGACCATTGATGGCTGCTTTATTCATGACAGCCAATCTAAAATATATTCCATGGCTCTTAAGGTTCAGTTTAGATCTGATCACGCCTAGTGTGTTTGCAGAGGCATTGGATCAGTGGTCTTTTTAAGTCATCGGTTGTCAAAGCAGTTGTCGTAAACATTGAGTCATCCATAAACTAAAAGATATGGAAGATCTTTAGAGCTTTCTGTCTGAAAGTGTAGGTGTGTTGGAATTGACTCAAAGGGATTTAACTGTGCACTGACTGTTTTCCTTTTAAGTTCTGGATGGGAGTCTGCTGTAAAATTTCAGGCAGCGTTCACAAGTGTTTCTTGTGAGTGCAAAGTATACCAGCCCTGTGTATTATTCTTACAGAGATGTTTAACACACATTTCAGAGATACTCTTTGCTCCTTAGACCTCTCATTATCTGCATGCCAACTGTTTGTCTGGTCACACTTGTTGATGCCTCTCTGCACACAGTAGTTTTTAAGTGACACTATACGGTTTAAATGTGACAGAGCTTCCGCTCTTTTTCAGTGAGAGTAGTGTGTTTTTATCAAAAGACCAATTATTGAGAAAACCAGATAAAATGATGTACTAATATAAACACTGTAAAATTGATTTATTATAGCATATCTTTAATGTTTTTGTTTTGTTATCATTAGTTATTGAACTGGTTTGCAATAAAACATTGATCATTCTTGCTTAAAGGGCAAATAGTCACTCTTGAATTGAGCTCATAGCACTATGTTGACAAAGGAGAGAGTATGTCAATGAACTTGTTAGTCTACTTCTGTCGTCTCTGTTCTATTAGTCTTTAAATGGCTCCAGTGTCATGTGATTCTGGATGTTATTTCTAACTGCAGAGATATGTATCAGATTGCCTTTAGTAGTCATGATGCATTCAAAGACTAATCAGGAATGTTGTTTTGAGATGAAATCACAACTGAACACTCAGAAAAAAAAGTCAAAAAATTGTACCTTTAAGACCCTGATATACTTCAAGCGAAATCGAAGAACAAACTGGTGTGATGACATTTCGAACAAAATCAGGCCAAAACTAAGTTTGTTTAGAGTGTGTTTCTCTAAAGCTACCAACGCTACCTTTCCAGAAAAAAGCCGAATTGCAGAGCTGGTGCAAACATACCCACATCGCTATGATCAGATGCTTTCTTAACTGAAGTTTTCTTACCACTGTCATTTTTGTTGTGTTTATTTTGTTACTGTGTGGGAAGCACGAGGTACATTATTATATATTCATCTAAATGTTGCTCTCAACAGCATGGCATGTTCGCTAACAGTACTACTGTGAAGGTAATTTGAACTTCTTTTTACCCCTAAGCGAAGAACAAAAAAGAACTTGAATATTGAATATTTCGGGGCTTTTAAGGGTTCAACAGCTTATCACTGGGGCAGTACCCTTACAGGGACAACTTTGCACCTTACCTAACTAAACGGTGCATATTAGTACCCTAGAGTAGTAATATGTACCCTTACAGTACTACTATGAACCTTTTATGGCCAAATAAGGTAGTTGACCCTCAAAGTTGACCCTTTAGGGGAACTTCTCCGACATGCTGTTGTTCCCCTAAAGGTACAATTTTTTCCCACTTTTTTTTCTGATAATATTAAAAACCTTTAAGCACTTCAGTCTGTTCTGTAGTTTTGAAAGTGCTTTATAAATATATTTGACTTGGACTTTGTTGGGCCAAAAACATTTGGTGTGTCCCAGAACATTTGTTTGGGAGGAGATTTCTCTTTGGTCTCTCTCTCTTCCCTGTCCCAACGGAAGATGCTGCAACATGGACACAAACTGCTTTCCCAACTATCAACGGTCAAACCAACACTGACAACTGGTTACTGCACATCTTTTTTTGATTTATTACCCGTATGCTGAAAGTTTAGCTTTTTCCATGATATTTTACTCAATATGATGATTATTATATTCTAAAATGTAAGTGTGAGTAGTGTTGATGAGAGACTGTAAAAGCGTGATATACTAAAGCTCTGAATCTGATGCAGTCAGGACATGGGAGAAAATAATGGGGGATGTATGTGTGTGTATGAAAGCGAAGCCAGGTGTGTGTATTTCCGCTGTTATGCTCCTGTCATTTAACCTCTGCTGTGTGAGATCTGGAGTCTGATAAGACTGCAGCGCTTGGTAACAGACACTTGGTCACTCAGTCACACTGTTGCCGAGGGAGATAGGTGCTCTTTAACCACAGCCCCGGGTCCAGGCCCTGCCCCCTCGGCCACAGGAAGTGTGGAGACTGATAAACACACAGCACTTCCTCTTTCTGCCCCACATCTTCTTAACCAGCAACTTCCTCAGAGTACAGTCTTACATAACCCGCACACACAATCATGCACACTATCACCGCAGGTACAGACATGCACGTACACACACACACAAACACACACACACACACACACACACAAACACACACACACAATCATGTACATACACACAAACTTACAGTGGCGCTACAACTGCATGCACAAGTCGGGACAAACGTAAACGCATTTGAACCTAATATATACACAACATTTCATAGTTTGAGGAAAACATATTAATGGTAAATACGAGATAAAATATTACATGTATTGTAAGACTTTTGCTCATTGACCAAGTATAACCCAGCTTACCTTCTCAACTGATGAAATCAGTGAATGTTGTGATCTCACAAAATATCTTTATCTGTCAAAGCTCAAATTTTGCTTTATTTTGCTTTATTACTGGCTCATCGTCTTCCTTTGAATAATAATGTGGACACATGATGTTCTTACTGACAGCTGTTTCCAGTCATAGTGCATCTTAGAAGTGGCCTGAGACCAATAAACACACTGTGCACGCACAAACACAGAACTCAAATACTCAGCACACAAACATTATTTTCCTTCTGGTGCAAACAATTTCAGTTCATTTCTGACTGTGAAACAGTCTGTAACTTGTAACAGTTTCTTGTAACTGTGACTTACAACGTATGAATGTATTTCTTATTTTAAGCTTTATCTCACAAACTCATATCTTTAACTCTTTTCAAACTGAGGTGGAAACAGGCTTCCATTAGTTTTTATGTTAATTAGTTTATTAGTTTGTTCCATTAGTTTATGCAAATAGCAGTGGTGACACTGATTTACTGTTTGCTGTACACTGTAAAAATAATTTTTCAAGAAAATGTTTTGTTTTTTCTACTTAAAAATGTCATGTTTAATTCAATGTGCCATTTTTTTGTAATTATTTGTGAAATTTACAAGCAATTTCTCAGGGAGTATTGCTTCAAAGAAATCCTTCATCTTTCTTTCGGTGTACATATGTGTGTATCTTAGGCCTATGTAGACTGTCATGATGCACAAAGCTATGTTTTTCCATTTACTGACCCCCATAACACACATATACCCCATGCTATGACACCCATTGTTTCTCTATGAGCAGAGGCTGGGTGAGGGTCAGGTCATATTTACCTGAGTGAGAAAGATATGCTGCTCTTTGTTCATAGTCTGAAGAAAAAAGGAGTGCAAACATTCTGCGTGATTTGACCAACCCACAAAGTGTGTATATGTTTGATTATGGGTGTGTATTTAAGTCAGTAAAATATATATAAATATATTCAGTGAATTTATGTGGAAGCCTAACTGTTGTTTTTTTGTGACTCATGATAGAAGTTAGACTGCTGAGATGTGCAAATCTGTATTCCCATAACCTGACGGTTCCCCTTCCAGAACTGAGTTACAATGATAAAGAGATCATGTCTTAAATGGTCCATTTAATTAAACTGTTGTCTAGATTCATTTTAGTGATGCTTCCTGTAAATATATTTCACACTTCAGCAATGCTCTCTTTCAAGCCAGGGGTCACTACCCTATCATTGACCTATTATCATATTATCAGCCTATTAACAAACATGATAAAATGCAAAGTGATTGCCTGGGAATCTGATCTCAAGAGGTACTATATAAGTGACTTGTGCAGCACAGTTGAATATATGCATGAACACACACACACACACACACACACACACACACACACACAGCAACACTGACTTTACCAGTAATGTGAGTTTGGGGGCAGGACTGCCTGTTTGTTTGACCAGAATAGAACCAAGTAAGAATAGAAATGGTAGAATAGAAATTACACACGTAAAGGGATAGTTTAATCAAAAATGAAATGAAATTAAATGAATAAAAATTTAGTCCTTCTCATGCATTCCAAACCTGTATCACTTACTATATGTATAAACACACACACACACACACACACACACACACACACACACAGCAACACTGACTTTACCAGTAATGTGAGTTTGGGGGCAGGACTGCCTGTTTGTTTGACCAGAATAGAACCAAGTAAGAATAGAAATGGTAGAATAGAAATTACACACGTAAAGGGATAGTTTAATCAAAAATGAAATGAAATTAAATGAATAAAAATTTAGTCCTTCTCATGCATTCCAAACCTGTATCACTTACTTAACACAAATGAAAACATTTTAAAGAATGTTGGTAACCAAACAGATTTGGTTGACTACCACTGATTTCCATTATATGGACCAAAAAAATATAAAAAATAGCTTATTTTAAGTCATACAGGTTTGGAACAACATAAAGGTGAGTAAATGATGACAGAATTTTCATTTTTGGGTGAACTGTCTGTTTATGGTTTAATTTAAAAAAGAGCAGATAGAAAAAAAACTATTTTTTTTGTGATTAATGATGTTATAGATTTAGGTGGTAAAATTAGACTGTGTCAAGAAATATATATTAATATATATGGTCACATTCATTCTGTGTTTGCTTGTATTCAATGCATTTTTTAAAGATTTCAAAAACATTCATGTTTAAACTAGAGAAGAGGGGGCAGAGGAAGTATTTCTTCCTTAGCACAAGTGAGAGTGATGGTGTTTTCCAAATGTAGTTTACATAGTCTCATGATAAAGTGATGTTTTCTATTGCTTTCTATTGCTCTTGTCTTTGAGCGTTAGAAAAAGAGGCAAGGAGACAGATGTTACCACGGGTTTTAAGGAGGAATTTGAATTTGTTTTCTTGTTTATTTGCAGATACTGTATGACAAAACTGTTGAGAAGAGACTTGAAACAGCTGTTCTCAGCTTGCTTTCTATCTTTTCCTTTCTCTACATCTCTGTCTGTGGAAAAAAATGTGGCAGCATGTCTCAATGCATGGCCTACCTTATATTAAGCATTACTCCTTGCAACTTTATTCTAACATCTTTATTCTGGTCGAAAAACAGATCTTTTGAGTAACAACCTCATAAACATCTTATGCCTCTGTTCTTGGAAGTGATTCATTGAAGAGCACAAAGAGGGAAGGAATAAACTCCAGATTTTGTTTACAATCTGCTCCATTTTCTGTGGGGTTTGATTTGGCTCAGTTATCTGACTGGCTTAGGAACTGAAATTTGAGGTTAGAACCTTTTTAGTTGCTGTTGCTGGATTATCCAGATAAAAATGTGGCTTAGCGATTGAGCCAGATCTTATCATGCAGTTATGGATGGTGCAGGGGAAAAAAAAAGCATTTCCACACGTCTAAGTGGAATCTGCTCAATGAGTAAAGCGTAAACTTACCCTTTGTTTTTCCTCTCCAGAATTGACTGAATTAACTACAGAGAAGATTTTAAGCTCCTGAAGGAATGGCACTGTTAATCATTGCATCTAATTGTATTTTCATCTAATCCTGTCAGTCACAAGAGTGATTTACACTATAGGTTGCACAAAAATACAGTAAAAACTGTAATTGTCACAGATTCACCCTGTTAACCCTCACCTTCAATGCCTTCAGTCCGCCACGGACTAATCATCTTCACCTGTCACTCATAAAGGACACTATTTAACCTGCATTCACACTCACACTCATTGTCTGGGCTTGCTTTCGTATGCAGTCATTTGTCAGACTCTCTACTTACCTGTTTGGATTTACCAGATTGGATTTAGCTGATTCTCCCTCATTGTTCTCTTCGTTGCATGAGTATTCTTTGTGCTCTCTCATGCTACCTGCAACCATAGACTGTCAGTTATTCCACGCGCATGCCATCACTGTTTATTTATCATTGCTGCATCAGTACTCACCATTCTTCTGTTATTATCACCATTTGTGTTGAATAAACCCTGCACTTGAGTTCACCACCTGTCTCCCTGAGTTCATCCGTTACAGTAAAATTTTCCAGGATTCTTTGATGAATAGAAAATTCAAGAGACTAGCATTTATTTGGAATCGTATTTTTTTCTAACATTGTAAACGCCGTTACTGTCACTTTTGATCAATTTAATGTATCCATCCTGAATAAACATATTAATTTCTCTCCAAAAAAAGAAAGAAAAAAAACCCGACCCCAAACTCTTGAACGGATGGGTATGTGTCATTTTATCCTATTTCCTGGTACAGTCTATTATACTGTATATTAAATAAAGTAGTACAAAATGATTGATTTGATTATATGAGTATGTGAATCTGAGAGTCAGTTTTGCTTCATATATCTAACTATTTCAACACCAACGTTTGGCTCTGTGTGTGTTAACGTGCACTGTAGAGGTCAAAAGCATCTTCTCAGTTTTTGGTAATCAAATGAAAACTTTAGATGTAAGCCAAGATGTGCTTGCTACATTCTACGCTTTCCAGTAATATCAAGTCCTGTGAGTGATGACCTGCATATGGCATTGAGAAACATGACATGTTGCACAGAAAATTTAGATTGGACATTGTGTACATTGAGTAATTTGCTCATTTCTGCACGTTATGCAGTGTGAATGGACATATTGCTCAGGTCAGGATATTCATATGGTGAACGTGCACATTGCATCATGTCCTGCAGAGTGATTTCTCATGAAAGTAGCTTAAAATCAAGAACTCACTAGTGATGTCACAATAGAGTGATGGACCTGTCACATTTCTAGAATACATACTACTCTAGTAGGATCCGGCATTGTGGTTGGATTTGGGAGATTGCGCAATTGGAGTAATTACGGTTTTTCAGTAAGTGGATGAGAAGTGGGCAGTGCTTTGACCTTGTGTACCATTGGGTGTGGATGAAGGTGGCTTTTCTACATCATCAGCACTGGTGAAAGCTGTGGGAATTTCCCTACTAACGGACAAAATGTTTTTGTAATTTCCTGAAGAGTGCAGACGTGTTAAATGATCACATATTTGTCAGGTATGTTAAGGGAAGTCACCTTTATTTTTATAGCACTTATACAATAGAGATTGTTTCAAAGCTACGCCACAGTATTAAACAAGAAAGTAACAGAATCAATGATGCAAACTTCGAAAATGAGGCAAATCCAAATTCTGATATAAAGCAGCTGTAGCAAGACAATAGTTCATTATTTAGCTCCAGCCAGTTCAGTGTTGATTCAGTTCACTTCAATGTGTGTATGATCTTGGTAAACAAAGCAAAAACAGTTAGGATAGAAGAATGATGTGACTGGTGTGTTCTTCAGAAATCACATGTGCATCACTGACACTTGAGCGGCCCTGTGATTCATGCCGCTTTAATACTGTTGTGCCTCTGTCACATGTGTGTGTGCACTGTTGCACATGACAGACAGTGTATATGAGTGTGTATTTGCTATCTTGCCTACTTAGTACAGGACAAAGCTCTTCACAGACGCTTAAATGAAGTCAGCGGTAAATGAAGTCATGTGTTTTTGTATATCTGTTGAGGTAACCAGACTATGCAGATGCCATCTACCGCTGAGGGTCTGTGGTCTCTGTCACCTTGTCATCCCACCACATGCACACAGACACACACAGTCACACACACACACGCGCATAAAATAAAATACTCAGCTTCCCGGCAGTCTCACCCCTCTCTTCCCTTCTTCTGGTAAGTTTCCTCTTTCGTCCCCCTTTCATGTACTTTGTATAGCACTGTCCATCTGTAGAGAGGAAGGACAGCACGTTTCTGAGATGTTTTATCAGTTGCACACATACGCATCTGACATCACTAAAAGGAGACCTGCTTGTACTATGTGTTCTGGAGAAAACAGGATTTCACTGATGTCTTTCAAAATCCTTAAAACTTCCACTGAAATGAGGAAGACCTCTTATGTGAGCTAGTGTAGAGTGATGAGCAGTAATGATAACGTATGCAATCTAATAACTGCACTTCAGGAATATCAACACATGCAAACTGGCATTTATTAATTTGTGCAAATCTGAAACTAGAAGCTTGTACTGATGCTTCAAAATGGTTATATGGTTACACTGTCTTTGATAATGAAATATTATTCAGTTTTAGTAAACATAAATGCAAAAAGTAATTAATGTACACAGAAATTCTAAAATAAATAACTAAATTCTTATGTTGTTCATTCGGGTAATAGCATACATTCTGTTTGTATTGTTTTATTTTTATTTATTTACACACACACACACGTGCACACACACACACACACACACACACACACACATGCACACATATGTATTGTATGTTATATATACTTGCTGAATATCTATCTATCTGGATTAATCCATGGATGTCCTGCAGGATTATTAAATCTCAATAGCTCTCAGTCACCGCAATGGTGAAAAGTGTCCCACCAATTTATACATATTTATAGTGTGTGTGTGTGTGTGTGTGTGTGTGTGTGTTTGTAATCTCTCTCTTACATGCACACACAAAGACTGATTCTTGTATTGGACTTGTACTTGTTTCAGTTGTTATGCTATAAGTACCCTCTTGGTCTTTTTTTCTTTGAAAATCCTCTGTATATTTGCTGCCACTTTTGTATAGATAAAATTATTACAATGCCGTGTATTTGTACAAGTACAAATATTGGTATTAAAGCTAATAATTTCTTTAAAAAATCCAGTTCTACTGTTCTAAAAATATATAATTTAGAACACAGCAATGAAACTGGAGGATTAAGGTACACAGCTGGAAACCCTTCTGCCAGTAGTTACCATTAGCCTATCTTTAAATTGACAGAAAGAGGTAGATTTAACTAGCGATGTCAGGGTCACTGAATTAATCACCAGACAATGCATGTACTAAAAAAAATGTATAGATTGAATGTACTGTTAATCACTTTTGATAAAAATACTTTATTAATGCATAAATGTAGATGTGAATTCATATATCTAGTCAACATCTTCTGTATCCATATGTGTGCTGGTGCAAGTTATAACACTTATAGTAGAGGAACAATTAATTTTTGGAGGAGAGGAGATGGTCAGATGTCCATCTGTGATGAGTCAGAGCAGATTTGAGGCGGCGCCTGCAGTGTAGAGCCCAGCGCTGCCTCTCCCATCATGCAGAAAAGGGAAGCGAAAAGGGCTGACGGCTGCTGCAGGCCTCTTTTCAGTCTTCCTGTTGGGTTTAATTTAAGGACAAGAGAGAGAATGCCTGTCCTTCTCTCCTCATCTCCAATCTCTCCATCCATCCACATATATCACATGGTCTTAATGCCTCAACAACACCGTGACCAACTTCTGTTTTTTTCTGACAGTGGGAATGAGTGCAAATGTGTTTCATTCTGTGTGCACGCAAATATAGGGTTTTCGCTTCTATTTAGCTCAGCATATTTAGGAAAGGGAAAGGTTGTTAGAAAACCTATGTGTACAGTGCAACAGCAAAGAGCTTTTTTACATTTTAGAGAAGTAAAGTTGCGATACCGAACAGGACCACATGGTGATGCAAAAAAAAACCCTAAACCAACCGACGGCTGACTGTATACAGTATATCTACTACAGTACACGGATCCATTCAGAATAACTAAACAGCAATCGAGAAAAACTGTAATATAACGGACTCACGCGTGCTTACTGTACGACTCCTGTAAACCACCGCAATCGTCTTTACCTTGATTGCAGTCTTCATCCATCAAAACTTTACTAGCGAGACTGGTTATCAAGTCGAAAAACCATAGTTTGCGTTTCATCTGGCTATACAGCGGTGGGATGTGTTGACAATCCGTTCAGCCTTTACTTACGCATGCACTAGTTTTATGGTGGAGTTTGTCACTGATTAGAGAAAAATATGAAAATCAATTGTGTCTGTTTTCAAAGAGGCCAATTTAAAGCTGAAATTAAAAATGGTCCTGCATTATTGCAGTTATATATATATATATATATATATATTAGGGCTGTCAATAGATAAAAAAAATGAATCTAATTAATCACACCCTTTTTCTGTGATTAATCGTGATTAATCGCACACTTCATGAAATTAAGCATAGACCATTTATCTTGTTTCAAATGTTTATTTTGTCATCATTTGCTATATTCAGCAAAGTAAACCAAAAGATTGAAGGATGATTCTCAAAAATCTGTATTTTCTGCAAGCTTTTTTCAAGATAAATATAGATGTCTTTCCAAAAAAGAACTCCAAAAGAACTCCAAAACTCCAAAAGGAAACTCCAAAAAGACACCAAAGAACCAAATGATATAAGGAGCCCATATAAGCACATATGAAAGAAAAAAAACACTGATTTATATAGTATGTGTGCAATGCAACAGAAAATAGCTTTTTTTACATTTTAGAGAAGTCAAGTTGCGATACCGAACAGGACCATATGCTGATGCAAAGAAAAACATAAACCAACCGACGGCTGACTGCATATATCTACTACAGTACACGGATCCATT
>NW_015549559.1:2108669-2119592 GCF_001515605.1 Sinocyclocheilus anshuiensis | reverse complement strand
CCAAAAGGACACCAAAGAACCAAATGATATAAGGAGCCCATATAAGCACATATGAAAGAGGAAAAATAATCTGAATTTTATAGTATGTGTACAGTGCAACACTCAAACAAATGTTTTGATCAACAAATCAAAACATTATCGTGAATGTGTGTGGAAATAACGTGAATGTACGGAAATGTCTGTGCCTGTGCATAATACAATGTGCGATCAGTGCGTCAAGAGCACTCATACACGCATTATTATAACAGACTCACGTGTGCTTACTGTACGACTCCTGTACGCCACTGCAATCGTCTTTACCTTGATTGCAGTCTTCATCCATCAAAACTTTACTAGCGAGACCAAAAACCATAGTTTGCGTCTCATCTGGCCATACAGCGGTGGGATGTGTTGACAATCCGTTCAGCCTTTACTTCACACAGTGCGTGTGATGTGTGAGGGCTCGCGCTCTTCAGAGACAATCACAGAATATGACAGAGCTCGTGTTTAAAAGCGAAACACACTGGAATGAATAATTCACTTAAAACGCAACGCAAGTATATATATATATATATATATGGCATTTATATACATTTGTAATGACATGTAGAACATAAAGGTGAATTACACTTTAAATGTAAATTTTATTATAATATAGTTGGATGTGATGCAACATTTACTTTCAGCCCATGGCCCTCAATCAAGTTCAGTTAACTATGGGCCACTTGATTTTTGGCCCTTAGTAACAAGTTTGGATATAGACATTTAATATCATTTAGTGTTCAAGAATGATTCTATCAAGCTGTTTTAGAGGAATTCTGCATGTCCATGTACCCCAGCATTGTAAACATAAAAAGCAGAGTTGATAGGATAATTCCTTTTTCTTATTTGCTCTTTTTGCTTCCTCAAGAGAGATGTGCTTCCATGTTTAAAACTCAGGATGGACTTCTTAGCTGACATGTACCTTTTGTACTAGGTTTGTAAAAAAATATTGGCTCATACTGATGTACCACATTCTGAAATCTGAAGGCTTCTCTCCCTGTGGGAGTTTGTGTTTGTGTGGATGCATGTTTGCAACAGTAACATATACGTTTTGATGAAAATTTCTCTGGCTAAATGTCTTGCACATGTTGAATCCAGGTCGGCATATACCTCTCGCAGGACTCATAGGCAATTTTACTGATTGTTTTGGTAGTCCTGGTGATGATGAAAGTCATGTGAAAACTTTCTTTCAGTATTTCGTAAGCAAAGTTGTGTAGAAACTGAAACATAGCTTGTGTTCATATGATATTACTTTTGCTTTCTGTTAGTGTTACAGTAGCCTGAGGAGTCAACTGAAGTGAATCTCTAGAATCTCTGTGAAGTTAAATGTCTGAAACTCTTTCACAATTCTAACTCTCAGCTGAGTCTAAGACTGTGTTCAAACCCAGTTCTGGGCAAGCTTAGATGCACTCTGTACAGCATCTGCCAAGAACCGTTGTTTTAAAAAGTGTTTGTTTCAAAAAACCTTTTAAGATCCATTGTAAGATTTGGTGGGTGGATGTTTCTATTAAAAGTATAAAACAGTCCAGGGAACCGCAAAGAGGTAGATGAATCCATAGTTTACCATAGAATAGTCATATTAAAGAAAAAGAAATTAGAGATATGGACAAGAATAAAGTATATGTGAATATGTGTTATATGTGAATCTCTGTTGGAATTAAAAGTCATGTGTGTGATGGGTGATTCAAATGGGACTGCAGCAGTATGAATATACATATTACATTTACTTGCTTTGAATATGAATGAGTGGAAGAGTTCAAAAGCTTTTTTTTTTTTTTTGAGCCAGCCTTGTGGATACAGCTTCAGCTTTATCTCTTAGCATTGCCTCCTTTATTATTTTTTTTATTTATTCTCAAGATCCTTGGGATTGAATGAAAAAATAATGTTATATATACATTATTATATATAAATTATATATATATATTAACAAATTAATAGAGGTCTGTTTAAGCACTAAATAACCCATTTAAAATGAATGAAGGAAGGTGTTTGGTGAAATGAGTACTTTCACATTTTAAATGAGAATTATCTCGGATCCCAAGTGAGTTTAAAGCCAGTGTTAAGACAAATAAGAAAAATTATATACATGCACAAAGAGAACGTTATCTAAGGAAAGGATAAAATATAACAATTGTTGGTTCATTATGTATGTGTGTTTGTGGGAATGCTTGTGGGGAAGGTTAGTGACTGCAGAGTTATGTTGGATATGTAGCTGCTTCACATATGGACTCTCTCCTGTCTCACAAACAGCAACATATTCCAGTGTATTCACACACAACATTACAAGACATAAACTAGGCCTTTGAGTACCTAAGGAAGAACAAACATATACAGAAGCATGAATTAAACATGAAATTGTGAGCACAGATTCTGGGCCTCATCCATCTATATTGGTGACTTTTCACCTTCAGAGGCTCCTTGTGTAAACATCAGGGAAAATTGCCTCTCTTTACAACCCTCTTCATTATGAACCTTGGACTGGGTGAGTACTGCAGGGCAGGAGCTGTGTGCTTATGAGTGAGTGTGTGTGTGTGACTATACTTGTGAGGTCTAAAATGTCCTCACTATTCAAAAATGTTCTTACTAATGTAGTGCAACCTGTTGAAGACCAGCTAGTGAGCTGAACCACATTAGTTAAAAAGTCTTATAAATCGGCTTATAATAGTCTTATAAAAAAATGTAAATCAGAATATATAGTTATAAATCTGACTATATACATGTAAATCCAAATATATAGTTGCAAGTCTGAATATATAGATACAAAGTGTAATATAAAATCATAAATCATGAATAAATAGAAGTAAATCTGAATATATAATTTTAAGTCTGAATATATAAATGTAAATTGTGAATATGTACTTATAATTCTGAATATACACTTGAAAGTTGCAATATATAGATATAAATCTTAATATGGAGATAAGAACTGAATATATAAATGCAAATCATGAATGAATATGAATAAAATATGAAGTTAATATGAATACTTAGTTGTTATATTTAGTAAGTCTGAATAAATATAATTAAATCTGAGAATATTGTTGTAAGTTTGAATATATAAATGTAAATTGTGAATATATAGTTATTATTCTGACTATATAATTGTAAATCAGAATGTATATTTATAAATAATGAGTATATAAATGCAAATCTGAATATATAGTCTAGATCTCAACATAAATATATTTGCATGTCAACATAGGCAGATGGTCTTGTTGCTTTTTTTAATGAAAACAGTATGCCTATATATCCTGTACATGTATCAATGCAGATATTGTACTATATTAATTATTTTAATTATTGCTGACCATCACATGCTGCTGCAATTATCTCAATAAAATCACTATTTGTAAACAAATGATGTTGACAGTTTCCCTTTCCTTCTCAGCCATGTTCAATTGTGTAGAAAAGATTAACATTGTCACTGTGAGGACCTTTTGGTACCACACTAACCACAGACAGCCTTTTTTAAAGTAGAGGGAAAATACTGCTTTTGGTTTAGATTAGCAAGATGCACTTACAATAATTAATATAGTACAATATATGTATTGATACCTGCATACTGGATGTATAGGCATAATGTTTTCATTAAAAAAAAGTCTATTGAGATGATGTAGACAATATATATTCCGACTTACAATTATATGTTCAGGATTTAGAAATATATTCAGGAGAAGGGGATATAAACAGAGCAGAAAGAAGCATCAAGGGGACCGAGATCTCCTAAGACCAGGCTGACGTTGTCTCTGGTTCTTTTCCTCACGCAGGCTCCAGTGATTATTAAGAGACCCCAGATCACAAGGTTCCAGCAGGTTCCTGCACGTTCCTGCACCTTCACTTCTACACTATTCACGGCGGATGATCTGCCTCTCTGATCCTCAGAGCACCTTCACCACTTTCATTATTGTTTCTCAATAAATGCCCCTTCGGGAATATTTCACCACACGTTGAGTCTGAGCCTCCTTTCTCCCACCACAACTGGTGGAGAATGCGGGCATGTGAGAATTGAGCTTAGATTCTGTCCTAACGTGTGTGTGTTGTTTCTCATTACCTTACAGATCCAGCTCTCTCACACTGTCTCTAGTGCAGCATGGAAGACATCTTGCGCTGGCTGCCCGAGGTCTCTCTCCGTCAGCAGAAGTTTGCAGAGGAGCTGGCTATCCGACAGGAAAGGGCTGAGCATGAGTTTGAGCGGCTCCATCAAGAGACCGCCCAGCGAGCCCCACTCCCCAGTACCCGGGCCGTAGCCGGCCAGCTGCTCACCAAATTAACAGATCTTGATGATGTAGAAGCCTACCTCCACACATTTAAAATTGTGGCAGAGCGAGAGGGGTGGGATGAGTCCGAGTGGGCTGGTATTATTGCACCCTTTCTAACCGGAGAAGCGCAGCGTGCCTACTATTCGTTACCCTCCACCTCAGCCACTGATTATGCAGCACTGAAGCAGGAGATATTGGCCCGGGTGGGGCTCTCACCTGTGTGTGCAGGGCAGCGGTTCTTTGAATGGGTGTATGATCCTCGGGCCCCTGTTCGAGTACAGGCCGCCCAACTCTCCAGGTTGCCCCATCTATGGCTTCTCACTGGCCTGGCTACCGCATTGCAAGTCGCAGAGAAGTTGGTGGTAGACAAGCTGCTCCGTTCTCTGCCCCGGTTTCACTGGAAGGTTGTGGGGATGCAAAATCCAGAGTCGCTGGCCTAGTTGGTAAAATCACTAGAGCTGGCGGAGGCAGCTCAAGCACGAGACTTGGGAGAGAGAGCTGGAGCAGGATTTTCTCTGAGAATACAGAGTGACAAACGACCACTGGAGAGTGTCACTATACCAGTAAGCAGACCAGTCACAACCGGGCCACGGGATGAACCTATGCCTACTGATCCCAACCCACCAGCAATGCGGGCGTGGCTAGCAGGCTGTATTGTGCACCGGGCTATACCCTCTGGGGCTCCGGAAAGTTAAGTGAGGATTGATGGACGCCCGGTAAAGGCATTGTTGGATTCTGGCAGTTCAGTGAGTCTGGCCCGTCCAGACATTGCACCAATGAAGGATGAAGGTAAAATAGTGATGCCCATCACCTGTGTGCATGGGGACACCCGGTATGTGCCAGCCCGTTCTGTTACTATCGCTGCAGACACAGGGAGCTGGAGGATGGAAGTAGGAGTAGTAAAAAATCTACCAGTACCCCTCCTGCTCGGTCACGACTGGCCAAGGTTCGACCGCCTTCTGTCAACCACAATGCAACCTGTGCGGTCGACGCTGCCTGGCAGAGGAGGAGCGAAACAGGAGGCCCCACATCGACCAGTGATGCTTGCCACTGACAGTGAACCAGAGGGTGAGTCACATGCTTCCCAGTTAAACGTGTACTCTGATCTGTTCCAACAGGTAACAGCGGGAGGCTCATTTAGCAGAGAACAGAGAGAAGATGAGCACCTTAAGAACTGCTGGGATCAGGTTAGAGTAATTAATGGAAAAGAGCGTCTACCCCCGCCACATCCAACACCACATTTCATTGTGGAAAATGGGCTGCTCTACTGCGTAGCACTTAGGAGGGGTGAGGAAAAGCGTCTGTTGGTGGTGCCTCAAACCAAGACAGGAATGGTTCTGTCCCTGGCCCACTCGCATCCACTGGCAGGGCACCTGGGTCCCGATAACATGCTTCAGCGGATCAGGGATCGATTCCACTGGCCAGGAATAAATGCAGAGGTGAGGCGTTTCTGTTGAAGCTGCGAAGTCTGTCAGCGCACCGCCCCACAGAAACCACCCCCCAGCCCCTTGATTCCACTGCCCATTATAGAGGTACCTTTTGAGCGCATCGGGATGGACCTGGTGGGGCCATTGCCAAAGTCAGCTCGGGGTCATGAACACATCTTGGTCATCATGGATTATGCCACACAGTATCCTGAGGCAATTCCCCTCCGAAAAGCCACCTACAAGAGTATTGCCAAGGAGTTGTTCCTTCTGTTCAGCCGGGTGGGCATCCCCAAGGAGATATTGACCGACAAGGGTACTCCATTTGTCTCCTGGCTTATGGCGGACATGTGCAAGTTGCAAAGGGTCAAACAACTTCATACCTCGGTCTACCACCACCAGACAGATGGGCTGGTCGAACGGTTCAATCAGACTCTTAAGAGAATGCTGAGACGTGTGGTAGCCGAAGACGGATATGATTGGGACCTTATGATTCCGTATGTGCTGTTCAGGGTTCGGGAGGTTCCACAGGCTTCTTCGACTGGGTTCACTCCCTTCGAGCTATTGTTCGGGCGGCAGCTACGAGGGATCTTAGATATAGCCAAAGAAGCCTGGGAAGGCCAAGTTTCCCCACACCGATCTCTGATTGAGCATGTGCAGGAGATGAGTGAAAGGATTGACAAAGTGATGCCCTTAGTAAAGGAGCACCTAATCGAATCCCAACGGGCCCAACAGCGAGTGTACAACCGCCCCACTCAGGCACGCAAGTTTCACCCAGGAAGACAGGGTATTGGTACTAATTCCAAATGCTACTTGTAAATTTCTTGCATCCTGGCAGGGACCGTATACTGTGACAGAAAGAGTGGGGCCGGTAAATTATCGAGTCTACCAGCCAGGACGACGACGGGGCGAACAAATCTACCACATCAACCTGTTGAAGAGATGGGTCGAACCCGCAAACCAACTGGCAGTATTTGCCATAAAGGAACCGCCGGTGGTGGATCTGGGAACAGAACTTTCTGCAGTCCAGAAGAAGGAACTGGAAGCCCTGGTAAGCAGTTTTTCGGATGTGTTTTCAGAGACCCCGGGCCGGACAGACATCCTCTCTCATGAGATTCACACCCCACCTGATGTCATCATTAAACTTATTCAACTTAGTAATTGAGGAGTCTCGAAGCCCATGGTCCAGCCCTATAGTTATGGTGCCCAAGAAAGATGTAACTTACCGGTTCTGCAATGACTTTCGTAAGCTGAATGAGGTGTCCCAATTCGACAGTTACCCCATGCCCCGAGTAGATGAGTTGTTTGAACGCCTCGGTAGAGCCCGCTTCATCTCAACACTTGACCTCACCAAAGGTTATTGGCAAGTGCTGTTGTCTAAAGATGCCAGAGAAAAAACTGCCTTTAGCACACCCGGTGGGCACTGGTAGTATCGGACCTTACCCTTTGGCCTGCATGGGGCAGCAGCAACATTCCAAATGCTCATGGACATTGTGCTGCGTCCGCAACGAGCTTATGCCGCGGCTTACATCGACAACGTGGTAATTCACTCAGAGCATTGGGAAGACCACCTGGATCGGCTAAAGAAAGTCTTGATGGAACTACGGAAGGCTGGACTAACGGCCAACCCAAAGAAGTGTGACCTGGGCCTGTCAGAGGCACAGTGCCTAGAGTACAGCATTGGCCGAGGTCTCATCAAGCCACAAGAGCAGAAAGTGGAGGCAGTGAGGCATTTTAACCCACCTACCACCAAAACACAGGTACGTGCCTTTCTCGGTTTGGCGGGTTACTACCGGTGCTTCATCCCAAGATCACAAGGTTCCGGCAGGTTCCTGCACCTTCCCTTCTACACTCTTCACGGTGGATGATCTGCATCTCTGATCCTCAGAGCACCTTCACCACTTTCATTATTGTCACTCAATAAATGCCCCTTTGGGGATATTTCACCACACGCTTCAAGATATCTTGGATAGGTGAGGTGTCCATGTCACAACATCTAACTACTGGGGTGCCTCAGGGCTCAGTTCTTGGACCACTTCTCTTCTCTGTCTACATGGCATCACTAGGTTCTGTCATTCAGAAACATGGCTTTTCATACCACTGCTATGCTGATGACACTCAACTCTACCTCTCATTCCATCCTGATGATCCGACGATAGCTGCTCGCATCTCAGCTTGTCTAACAGACATTTCTTGCTGGATGAAGGACCATCACCTTCAACTCAACCTTGCCAAGACAGAACTGCTTGTGGTTCCAGCAAACCCATCGTTTCATCACAATTTCATCATCCAGTTAGGCACATCAACCATAACTCCTTCAAAAACAGCCAGAAACCTTGGAGTTATGATTGATGATCAGCTGACTTTCTCAGACCACATTGCTAAAACTGCCCGGTCCTGCAGATTTGCTTTATTCAACATCAAGAAGATCATGTCCTTTCTTTCGGAACATGCTTCACAACTCCTTGTTCAAGCTCTTGTTCTGTCCAGGCTGGACTATTGCAATGCTGTCTTGGTAGGTCTTCCAGCCAGTTCTATCAAACCTTTACAATAAATCCAGATCGTGGCAGCAAGGTAAATTTTTAATGAGCCAAAAAGAATGCACGTCACACCTCTGTTTATCAATTTGCACGGGCTACCAATAGCTGCTCGCATAAAATTCAAGGCATTGATGTTTGCCTACAAAACCACCACTGGCTCTTCCCCCCTTTACCTAAACGCATTACTTCAGATTTATGTGCCCTCTAGGAGCTTGCGTTCTGCAAGTGAACGTTGCTTTATTATGCCATCCTAAAGAAGCACAAAATAACTTTTACGGACTTTTAAATGAAATGTTCCCTCCTGGTGGCTGTTTTATTTTTATTTATTATACAATTAACAAAAGCAAAAAAGACCTCTAACACTAGCGTGCTCTATTCTTTTTCTATTCTATCCGTTTTCTTTTTATTTATTATATTATTTAAAAAAAAACCTTGCTACGTGTACTGCGTTAAGCTAACTGAGACTTGTTATAGCACTTGTATATCATTGCTCTTTTGTTGATTTTGATTGCTTCCATTGTCCTCATTTGTAAGTCGCTTTGGGTAAAAGCACAGTAAATGACTGTGTGTGTGTGTGTGTGTGTGTGTGTGTGTGTGAGAGAGAGAGAGAGAGAGAGAGAGAGAGAGAGAGAGTGAAGGTAGAGCTCATTTTATGATTTGGAAAATTCCATAACAATTATTAACCTGTGTTGGTGATGTCCTTGTGTTTGTGTGAGTCACTGTGTGTGAGTGTGCGAGTGCTCACTATAAACACATACATGCATTGAGTATTTCAGTGTGCATGTGTGTCTTTATGTGTGTATTGCAAATCTGACATGCTGCAGTTCGAATATTCTGGCTTATGAGACATTTCTGAAGTAAATCAATTGTAATTGTAAAGTTGCTTTCTTTAGTATTGCTACATTGTAGAAGTAGCTTTACACACTATTCAGTCTCGGTGGAGTGTAATCAGCTCATATGTATTTATATGCTTTCCTATATGACAAATATCATTAGTTGATTCCAATGTAGGGTTCAGCATGTTTATGTAAGAAATATTTACTGGTACATTTTCTCCAAAATAATTGAAAAATAATTGCTTACAGTGACCTAATGATACCCTTTTCATAGTTTCATTTTACCGTAAGAGTATATTTTGAGCATATAGATCAATGCTTTGATTTAATTTAACTGTATAAATAAAGTACTGCAGTTTCTGTAAATATTCATGTTGACAATAAATATTTTCTGCTCATGACAGCAGTGGAGGTTTTGATGATAGTATGAACCTAAATAAATATAAGTAAATAATTATCAAATATATAATAATAAAAGAATACAAACAAACAGAAATCCTTAATTGCTTTTAAACTGTCTGAGAAGTTGAGGCTCAATGGTGACTCATACCCAGCTCAGTTATGATTTTATGGTTAGCTTAATTAAGAAAATGTGTGTAATTATGTAAGTATTATTTTTCTCTGTGATGATTGCCGTCTGTTTATGCAGTATAGGGTGAGGTTCGTGTCATGTGACTTTAACAGCAGGCCCATTTACACATAACCTGGTGCTTAGCCACTCTCTCAGAGAGCTTTCTCTATCCAGCAGTTCCCACTTTCAGACTGGTGACAGAACAGAACACAAATGACATAGTAACAAAGTATTAAATTGCTCAGGCAATGAATACCTTTGAAGCTCTTTTTCATAAAAAAAAACAAAACAAAACACCAGCTCAATGTTCAGGTTGGTTGAATTATGGCTTCATGTTCACTAATGATTTACCGAACTCACCGGGCTCACCCTGTTGACTAAAAGAAAAAATGGAAAATACGAGTCTTAACCTTTTTGTAGAGGTCACTTCACTAGCGCAGGAGCAAAGTTAAACTTTGAATGGCACAAATGAGCCACACGTCTTATTGTGAGTTTAAAAGATGACGGATATGACAGGACAGATTACAGAGAGAGAACTAGAGTAGGGTGGGGGAGTGAGAGTATGAGTACACAAAGAAAAGGGGAAAGAGAGACGTGTATATTATCACTCATTTAGTGTTTAGTAAAGATCTCAGCATTACTTTGCATGACCAGATAAGGAAAATGACTTGGATTTCCAAGATCAAATATCTCTTATAATTTGGAAACCGACAGCATTCTAAAAAACACGAAACACTGAATGCAAGACAGTTCTTATTATAATCAATTGAATTCTTCACATTGCAATGTGCACATTTTGTAATATGCACACCTGCAGAAAAACATTCAGTTATCATCATATCTGTTTTGCACTATAATGTAACATATGTTGTTCTATTTTCTGATTCTGAAAATGTATAAAACGTACATAACGTTTTGTTAGATTTTAGGACCTGTTATTTGTTATTGTGTTGAGTGGGATTGTTCACATACTGTGTTTCTGTAGGTTTGGGAGTGTTCTGCTATCTCATGCTCGGTCATGTTTGTGTGAGAGCTTCTTTACCTCAGAGATCTGATAGATTAAATCGTCATTGCCGCAGGCTGAAGTCTTCTGGCTTGACATTCACTCTCATAAAATTTGAAAAGAGATTCTGGCATTAAATGTGCCCCTTGGTCACATCAATGAACTCACATTAGTGAGGATTATGTCAGTTTGTATAATCTAGAATGTGAAATACTGTTTTAGTATATGTTAACTTCTGATTAATGATGATGATGCCTAAAATATTTTGT
>NW_015549559.1:2102987-2108583 GCF_001515605.1 Sinocyclocheilus anshuiensis | reverse complement strand
CCCCCCCCCCCCCCCCTCCCCAGAAAGTCTTGTTACATGTGGTTACAATTTGAGACTATTTGAACCATGTTATGCTATTTTTTTTAATTTTTTTTTTATAAATTCCCATTTTAGTTTGATTTTAATTAGGAATGATGCAATACTATACCTTTCAGCTTGGTAGATTATTTATTTCAATTCCTTAAAGGGATATTTCACCCAAAAATGAAAATTCTGTCATCATTTACTCATCCTCATGTTGTTCAAAAACCTCTTTGACTTTCTTTCTTCTGTGGATGTTTTAAAACGTGTTTGTCCATGCAACGAAATTAATTTGAAAGTCACACTGACTTTCACTGTATGGACAAAAGAAAAAAGAAAAACAGTTCTTCAAAATATCTCCTTTTGTGTTCCACAGATGAAAGAAGGTGACACAGGTTTTTGATCAACATTTCATAAATGATGACAGATTTTATATTGTGGGTGAACAGTCCCTTTAATTTTTCTGGGTCAAAAAGTTTATATACATGTTTTACATGTTGTATAAGTTCTTAAACAATCAAGCCTCAATAATTAAACAGGCCTGTCTGAGTTACCTGTGTGTACTGATGTAATTATTTCAGTATAAGCTAAATAGTTCACAAGCTAACCTTACCTATCAGGGATGTTATTTATTGAAGTCTGTCTGTGTATATGTGTGTGTGTGTGTGTGTGTGTGTGTTGTGTGTGTGTGTGTGTGTGTGTGTGTGTGTGTGCGTGTGTGTGCGTGTGTGTGTGTGTGTGTGTGAGACCTTACCAATCAATATGGGTCTTTATGTGTATGTCCCGACTTATCAAAGTGTGTGTGTGCTCTCGACTTATCAAAATGCCCTCTGTCTGCCAAATAGTATCTAATCTGCGTGTTAAGAGCAGGTCTTATCTTACTCAGCTCTACCTTTGCACCTAGTGTCACTGCGTCCTGTTTGCCGAAGCCCATATCTGCCTTCACAGTCATCTCTCTCTCTCTCTCCACACACAAACACACTCACTATCTCTCTCTGTCTGTCTGGATTCTGGATTGAAGTGATACTGACTGCTTGCTATTGATTAGGAGCTTGTTTTTTAATTGACTATATGGACTGAGAATTGGTCACTGCACATGGAAGTAAAAAAAAAAAATCTTGAGACTGACGTGTTTATATTTTTACGTAATTTGTAAAGGATCACAGATGTATGAATAGCCACCTTGTTACATTGTTTGCTGCTTACTACTGTGAATTTATCCAGCGTCATTATTAATTCACATCAAACTCTTTAACAGTGCAGACTTTAAATAAGCCATTGAGGTGTGCCAGCATTGTGCTTTAGGGGGAGCAAAAGGTCCAAAGTGTGGCTGTCCGGAACACAGCGCTTTCTTTCTAAAAAGTGTTTCCCGAGTTTCCGTTGCTGTTTGGTGTTAGTATGGGCATGACATAAACACACTGCTGGGAAATAAAAAGTATTTATGAAAAAGTAGCTTAAAAAATTATGGTAAAGAGAATAAAGCTGAGATCAAGGGCCTCAGGAAAGTGTGTTAGCCAAAAAGAAAAAGAAAAAAAAAGCTTGATTTACTTTTGAATGAGAGACTTTTATATAATGCATGAGCTACTTTTTTATTAAAAATCACTTAATTAAACAACAAATTAGCTGATATTTTAATTAATACTATATGGCTGGATCACATCTGTTCAAAATGAACATCTATGTGTTCATGCTTTGTAAATATGCTCTGTGTCAGTCCAAGGCGGTGGGCTTTTCCAGCAGTCTCAGTTCCTCTAACAGTTCTTCCTTATCTACTTAAACGTCTTCAAGTTTTTCCTTGCTACAGTCACATGGAAGAAAAAAGGGGTTGTAAAGCTCTTTTTGTAAAGCTCTCTTGGACCAATATGAATTGAAAAGTGCTATATAAAATACAATTGATTTGGAATTTGCTTGGGACTGGACAGTCCAGACTGTTTAAATGTGACTCATATTCCATTCATTGAAATAATATCAAAGTTCTAAACAAGATATTGCACAAATCTGTTTACATTATACATACATGGTAATATTTTGTGTTTAGAAATAGGGTCATTATGGATTTGATACAGAATTTTGAAAGTTGTCTTCAAGAGGGAATGCTATGTATTGTTCTTTTTTCATTACAAAAGACAGAGAGATGTTCAGTACGCAGCATCCTGCCAACACTAATATTTAATCTCTCTCCCCTGACTTTACCTGTCAGCACAGATCTTTCAGATCTATCTTTAATTTTACACACACACTGTATTCTTCTATCAGTTAAATGTCTCATTGACGTGTAGTATAGCCAGCTGAGCCAACAACCTTGTCCAGGTTTTATTCTGTTTCCCCCTGTGGAGACATGCTCAGAATTTAGGACTAGATATTTTTATCATTGGGCTGTAGCACAGAATGTACTGTTTGATTTTAGTCATTGTATGATTTGGCAGAAGTTGACTACAAATATTGAAATATTGGATGAATAAGCATGACACCTTAAAATGGTAGTTTTATCGTTGTGAAAAAAAGAATAGGCCTATACATAACATACCATGAATAGTTTAAGAGGGGAGTAGATATCTTTTGAAAGAAATAAAACTAACTCAGCAAGGATACATTAAATTCAAAAATGGCAGTAAAGACATTTTTAATGTTACAAAAGATTTATATATTTCAAATAAATTCTGTTCTTTTGAGCATTCTATTAATCCAAAAAAAAAAAAAACGGTTTCCACAAAAATAATAAACCTTGATGATAATAAGAAATGTTTCTTAAGCACCAAATCAGCATATTAGAATGATTTCTGAAGGATCATGTGACTCTGAAGACTGGAGTAATGACTGCTGAAAATTCAGTTTTGGCATCACAGGAAAAATTTACATTTTAATATATTTAAATAGAAAACAGTTATTTTAAATTGTAATAATATTTCACAATATTACAGTTTTTACTGCATTTTTGATCAAATAAATGTAGCATTGGTGAGCATAAGATATTAAAAATCTTACCAACCCCAAACCTTTGAATGGTAGTGTATGTGTGAACATAGATTTTATGTATACATATGTATTTTGGTCCATGAAAAGTCATAGCAAAAAATAGTTTTTTTAAAAGCACTTTCCCCTGTTTATTCTTGTGGTAAAGGAGTGCAACAGCGATTCCATGATAAATGTTACTTGAAGAACTTAAGGGATAATATTACACAAGCTGCCAACTTTTTTTAACATTGTATAAAAAATACTATTATTGAGTATTTTTTATTTTTAGAAGGATTTATAGAATTTGATTAGTAAACTGAACGAAATGTAGAACAGAACAGTCAGATGATGGATTGAAGTCTGTGATCAGTGATGTAAACTGGCGTGGATGAGTGTGTGGTCTCGTCTGGGAAGTGTTTATCAACTGTGAGTAGAGAGGGTTCAGTGGAACGCTAAACGATAGTGCATGGATGGATTGTACTAGAGAGGCTAGTAATGTAACAGGACAAACAAGTCAGAGCAGAGTAAGAGAGAAACGTTTTTTTGTTTTGTTTTATAACAGAATGATGAAATAAGAGACATTATTCTCCTCACTGTTATTCTCCACACTGAAGTGATGACATGAAAACAGAACACCTTCATACACCCCAAACATCTGCCAACCTCCTACATCAATTCATGCTTTTTCCTTTCTTAACCAGTCTAACAGGTCTAAGTTAAAATGAACTCTTGCAGAAAGACAGACAGACCCTCCTTCCACCACACAAACACTATATTAATCAAAAAATGTATCACATCTAAGAATCAAAGACATCTTTGTATCATCTTTATACTAAAGTACAGTTACATGCATAAACCTGATTGAATATTTTCAATTCAATTCAGTTCTTTTTTTTTCACTGCTTTTCACTATAAATGTTTTAAAGTGGTTGTACGGAATGTCTATGTATGTATGTATGTATGTATTGATTTTTTATGGCAGTGGATGATGGGTTTAATACATTAACATAGCTCTACTCTATATTTGAAACTGAAAGGGCAAACTTAACTGTATGAGCAGGAGTTTCTAGAAGCCAGTAGCACATGTGGCAGTGACCCTTTAGTCTACTTAGCATTTGTTAGCACAGATTACAACTCAAATGTGCAAACCTTAAAGGTACAGAAGCAAAAAAGCAGTGTGTTTAATTCTAATGGTGTGAAAGTTATTTAAAAAAAACAAAAAAAAAAACTAATGACTAATGAAAAAATAAAATTAGAGGAGCTCAGGGGAAAATAATAATAATAATAATAAGCCTAATTTTCCTCAAGGGGAACTGTGCTTTAGTCTCTATGACTGCAAGCTCAGACCTTTTAACATTTAATCTTACTTATTCCAGCCTACACCTTATCCATAACTGTAGCTTATTCACTTTGTCCAAATGTGCACCTCAGTTTTGATGAGACATGCCTGTTTTTCATATAATATAGTATTTATTATGCAGTATTCTACATATAGTGGAGATTTCACAAATATTTGTTTTTAAAGCCCTAAATAAATATGCACAGTCACTTATGAAAGCTAAACGTATGTGTGCACACACACACACACACACACACACACATAAATGAGTCCAATGTTACACTGAACTCACTCAATAACTCTTCTGAAAGAGTCCAGAGAGAAAAGAATGAACTTTTTGCACTATACATCATTGACAGCTGTGAAATCTCTTAATGGATTGCACCAATTTGATTGCTACCAGTGCATTCCCCAGAGATGCAAGGGGAACAGGATAGTCCCTGAATGATTTGTTGCTTTTCTGCATTCTGGAGCTCAGATAATAATTCCGTCCAAAAAACATAACTCAAACTGTAAGTGGGGTGGGGGCAGAAAGAGGTAAAGAGAAAGAGGGAGAAAAAGACAGAAATTGAGTGAAAAATATGTACTTAGAAAGAAAAGGAAGTGGGGATGTGGAGGAGTATGTTAGCCAAAGGGAGTTTTCTTTCAACGCTGTTTCTTAATGTTGAGTTTTGAACCTTGAGAGAATCAACAACGAACCTCATCCAGCCCCGCAGTACTTCCCTACCAGCACCTTTTTCTTTCTTTTTTATTTATTTATTTATTTTAATTGTATTAAATTATAAATTATTTTATTATTCTTCTTCTAGAAAGCAATAAAAGTGAATTAATTATAATTAGGAAGAAGGTAAAGTTCATAAATGTTTATAGTTTAGAATCATGAGCACTTCGTACATGAAAAATTACGGTGGCCGAGAGAGCTCAACGCACTGCAAATGAAAACAAAAACAAAAAGAAATAGATAAAATATAGTAGTATAGATAAAACATGCTGCAATTACAGAAACGCGCTGCAAATACAGAAACACACTGCAAATACTCACAACACAACCAAATACATAAACGCGCTGCAAATACTCACAACACAACCAAATACAGAAACATGCTGCAAATACAGAAACGCACTGCAAATACTCACAACACAACCAATTACAGAAACGCGCTGCAAATACAGAAACGCACTGCAAAGACTCACAACACAACCAAATACAGAAACGCACTGCAAAGATTCACAACACAACCAAATACAGAAATGCACTGCAAATACTCACAACACAACCAA
>NW_015549559.1:2097417-2102803 GCF_001515605.1 Sinocyclocheilus anshuiensis | reverse complement strand
AAATACAGAAACGTGCTGCAAATACTCACAACACAACCAAATACAGAAACGTGCTGCAAACACTCACAACACGACCAACTACAGAAACGTGCTGCAAATACTCACAACACAACCAAATAGAGAAACACGCTGCAAATACTCACAACACGACCAAATACAGAAACGTGCTGCAAATACTCACAACACAACCAAATAGAGAAACACGCTGCAAATACTCACAACACGCTCAAATACAGAAACGTGCTGCAAATACTCACAACACAACCAAATACAGAAACGCGTTGCAAATACTCACAACACAACCAAATACAGAAACGTGCTGCAAATACTCACAACACAACCAAGTACAGAAACACGCTGCAAATACAGAAACGTGCTGCAAATATTCACAACACCAAAGACGATGCTCCCTATTCGCAAAATAAGCAAGCTGCGTAGGACCCCCAAAACACCAGGGGGCCCCCTACTGTTAGTGTTATCTGTATGCACCAAGGGTCTGAGAGTAACGCAATTTCAATTCTCTGTGTGTATGTACTGTACATGTGGAAGAATTGACAATAAAGCAGACTTGACTTGACTTGACTTGACTTGATTTAATTTTAGTTTTTTAATTTGGCCAGTGGTTATGAAAACATGAATGATCATTTCTTTTAATGCGGTGCGCTGTCATCCTTTCTACATAAAAATCAGTCAAATCATGTAATGTGAATGTCGTACAGTCTTGCTCGAGACTAAAAAACGAGTTGAAAGAGTACCAAGCTGTGGAAGAGACACTGTTTCTCAAGCGTTTTCCGTGAGCACGATTCGGGACGGAGTGAAACACGGACAAATGCGTTTCATTCATTCGTTCATAACCACTCATACCCCGCTCCACTGACACAGTTTTGCGTAGGGCCCCCAGAAGTCTAGGATCGGCACTGCACAACACAACCAAATACAGAAACACACTGCAAATACATAAACGCGCTGCAAAGACTCACAACACAATCAAATAGAGAAACACACTGCAAATACAGAAACGCACTGCAAAGACTCACAAAACAACCAAATACAGAAACACGCTGCAAATACTCACAACACAACCAAATACAGAAACACGCTGCAAAAACAGAAACGCACAGCAAAGACTCACAACACAACCAAATACAGAAACACACTGCAAATACATAAACGCGCTGCAAAGACTCACAACACAATCAAATAGAGAAACACACTGCAAATACAGAAACGCACTGCAAAGACTCACAACACAACCAAATACAGAAACACACTGCAAATACATAAACGCGCTGCAAAGACTCACAACACAATCAAATAGAGAAACACACTGCAAATACAGAAACGCACTGCAAAGACTCACAACACAACCAAATACAGAAACTTGCAGCAAATACAGAAACGCGCTGCAAGACTCACAACACAACCAAATACAGAAACGCACTGCAAAGACTCACAACACAATTAAATACAGAAACGCGCTGCAAATACGCACAGACCACATCGGAAATGTATATGGGAACCGCAACAAGTGAGGAACCTGGCTGGGACACGTGTCTATTCTGAAAGGTGCGATTTCCTGATCATATGATTCCTTAGCTTTTTTTGATATTATATATATCAAAAAATATATATTATATATTTGATATTAGCCTAAATAAGCTGACGAAATACACAATGTAACTCTGTAACTGTTAAACGTTATGCAAGCTGGCTAACTTACTTTTACAACTTCCCTTACGAAAATTAACCATGGTTTTACTATATAAAAAAAACATGGTTAGGCGCTGCAAATGAAAAAAACACATGCAAATAGAAAAAAACACCTGCAAATTAAGAAAACATCTTCATCAGTTTGACTCACAACACAACCAAATAAAGAAATTTGCTGCAAATACTCGCAACACAACCAAATACAGAAACATGCTGCAAATATTCACAACACGACCAAATACAGAAACATGCTGCAAATACTCACAACACAACCAAATACAGAAACACGCTGCAAAAACAGAAACGCACAGCAAAGACTCACAACACAACCAAATACAGAAACACACTGCAAATACATAAACGCGCTGCAAAGACTCACAACACAATCAAATAGAGAAACACACTGCAAATACAGAAACGCACTGCAAATACATAAACGCGCTGCAGAGACTCACAACACAATCAAATAGAGAAACACACTACAAATACAGAAACGCACTGCAAAGACTCACAACACAACCAAAAAATACAGAAACGCACTGCAAAGACTCACAACACAATTAAATACAGAAACGCGCTGCAAATACGCACAGACCACATCGGAAATGTATAAGGGAACAAGTGACAAACCTGGCTGGGATACGCTTCGGTGTCTATTCTAAAAGGTGCGATTTTTGTTTAACATCCTGATCATATGATTCCTTAGCTTTTTTTTTTTTTTCTATTATTAGCCTAAATAAGCTGACAAAATACACAATTACTGTAACTGTGAAACATTATGTAAACTGGCTAACTTACTTTTGCAACTTCCCTTATGAAAATTAACCATGGGTTTTACTATAAAAAATTAAAAAAATGGTTACTATAGTTAAACCATGGTAATCACAAATTGCACTAACCATAGTTTAACCATGGTATTTGTGTAGTTACACAAATGTTAATCACAAAAAAAAGGTAATGGTAAAATGGTAAATGCCAAAAACATCATTACTACAATTTTACTATAATAAAAACATGGTTAATTTTCGTAAGGGTTGTTGGGGTCCCCTTGAAACATTTCCGTTGTGGTCTGTGCTACATGCAACGTTTTTCTGTATTTGGTTGTGTTGTGAGTCTTTGCAGCGCGCCTCTGAATTTGCAGAGCGTTTCAGTATTTGGTTGTGTTGTGCGTATTTGCAGCGCGTTTCAGTATTTGGTCGCATTGTGAGTATTTGCAGCACGTGTGTTTTTAAACTGATGAAGATGTTTTCTTAATTTGCTGGTGCTTTTTCTATTTGCATGTGTTTTCTTAAGTTGCAGCACGTTGGGCTCTCTCAGCCACCGTAAAAAAAAAAAATGTTTGAATTAGCAAGGCAGATACTGCAACCAGACATGATCAATGTCACAAAGACAGACATCAATCCAACGTTTTAACAATGTTAACTCGTACACAAATTACATTCTATTAAACTGATTCACTTTTTACCTCAGAGAGTTTTAAATGTGTATGGCTTGTGTAAAATGGTTATATAATTATTTGGTTATAGCCACTTTGCCATGTTGTCGTTTTGGTTGTCAAGCCTGTAGTGTGAACAGTATTTTAATCAGCTTTAATGCAGAATTAATGGAGAACTGGAATGAAATGGAATGGAAGTGTTCATTGAAGTTTCACAATCTTCAATGTTTATGCTATCATGAAGGGATTTCGATCAGAATTTATTATTTGTGCTTGCAAATTTTATTGCAACAGCAGATTTTACAGTACTTCTTCTTTATGCACTTCAGTCTGTCAATAGCAGTACCTGTCAATTGGCATTCTGGAATCATGGCTATGACAGCAGGTTCAGCATATTGCTCCATGAATAATTACGCTTTTGAAATTACAACATAATTCAAGCATCTAAGCGATCCAGTATGGCACAAAGTTAGCACATTTGACTTAGGGTGTTCAGTTTTCATCCGGTGTACCAATATGTTTATTTGAATAGGCTAAACTGTTTTTGTTTGCACTGAAACAAAGAGTTTCATTTCATGAAGCTGTACTTGCAACACAGTTTTTGTTGTATTGAGAAACATGGGGTTTGGCACCTGCGAATCCCATGGTTTTTAGGCACTGAATTGCCAAACTTAGTTTAAAAATTTATAGATCTGACCATCTATGAGACCTGTGTCTAAATTTCATTGTATGATGGTCTCTCAAAAGGAGAACTTTAACAATACATGTCATGCTGCAGAACAGTATGATTCAAACAAATGTCCTTAGAGATGCTCTTAAAAGGGTGATCTTACACTTTTTATTTACTTGTTTTTCTCTCAGGAATCAGTCATAATGTTAGCTAAATAATTACAATTAAAGTAATGATTTTGGCGTCATAACATTTGCCACATGACCTCATCATATTGCATGTTTAATTCAATTAACATTTTATAATTACTATCATAGTGTTCATAGCCCGTATCTTCAGATGAAAAAGAACAGTTTTCTGTTTAGAGAAATTATCTGTATTATCTCATTTTTAAACATTAGTTGTATTGGGAATTTAAAGGTAGATTTGAGAATTTGTATGTGTCATTCGTACTTTCTCTGAAAGTAATGGGAAATAATTTCTTGTTCTGCAGAAATACATCTGTTCTGATCATTAAGTTACACTATGTTTACACTAATTTGGGGTAAACTAAGTAATTTTTTGATATATTAAGTATTAATTCCTCTATTAAAGTATTTATTCATTTGTATATTGAAACTTGAGCAGGCTGTAGCACATTATCCGAGCAAGAAGGAGTGCTCATCATTTAAAGTTTTATAATAGTTACACTGTGCTGACATCATTGCTTTTAGAGCCGTAACAGTGCATCATAGAGTGACATGTCCAGCTTTTTTATTGTGTAATTTAATTTTATAAACATATTGTCTCATAATCAGGGCAGTGTGTGGGGGTGTATGAGAGTAAGCAGTGTGTTCTGCTCTATGTTTGAGACATGACTCTCTGTGTGTTCTGATGCCTGGTGTGAGCATGCATAGGCTTTATGTGTTGGGAAATGTTTGTATATTTGATGCCGAAAGCTAGGAGTGTTTGTAGATTTGCAGGGAAAGATAAAGTGCTGTAATCATTGGCTGACATTACAGGATGTCAGTGGTATAGCTCACTTTTGGGTACAAATTTGTCCCCAAAATATGGTTAAGTAGGTAAACACACACACACACACACACACACACACACACAACACACACATAAATAGTCAAAAGGAACCAACACTAACACCTACTTGACTTTAATCACACCAGCTGTAAATCCACCAGGGCCATTTTCCCTGAGGAGATGAAGGAAAAATTGGATGGAAAAATTATCTACAGTACAAAATACTGCAAAACAAATATTCAGAAATATGAGATTCTATGCAAACCACTCAATTTTTCTGAATGAACATTGTCCAGCTGTGGATAGAGGTTCAGAAGAACACAGTGTCTATGTTTTTCCCTTGTATACAAGCTCATTATTTTTTCACTGAGCTCCTAAATTGTGGAGAAAATGTAAGGGAAAAGTCAACCTAGCACTTTACAGATGATGCCTTTTCCCTAGCACTTTACAGATGATGCAGTGGAAATTAATAACAGAGTTAAAACTCACCAACTCAAAACTATTCTTGTTGTTAGTTTAAGAGGGTCCTTTAACCCAGGAACTGTGTAAACATCAAA
>NW_015549559.1:2090725-2097407 GCF_001515605.1 Sinocyclocheilus anshuiensis | reverse complement strand
AGGAATTTACACTAGCCTAAAAAAAAAAAAAAAACAGAGAGCGCACTTAGCTTCCTCATTTCAGAAGGCCACTTACACACGTCTGTTTCATCTGCATGCTGTAAACCAAAGGACTGAAGAACAACTGCCCCAACATCTTATGGAGACTATTTACAGTCCAATCACAGCTCATCAAGTGCAGTCATGTTGTAGAAAGCAGGAGCTTCCAGTCTGGAGTCCTGAGTGAGTCTGATACTCGAGTGAGAACATGCTGTGTCACAATGGAAACAAACAAACTCAGGCTTCACGGCGTGTGGGTATGACCAAACACCATATGGGTGATATGAAGTCATCTGATACCAAAATATCCTCTGACACAGATGCTCATGTGGTCATCACACCCACTCTTCTTTACAGTTTGTCGGAGATATCAGGGTGAATTTGTAGATTCTTAATGATTAACAGCTCTGGGATTTGGGATCTGGGATTTTACAGCATTGGTATGATTTCATTATGAACCTTTCAAATATACAGAAACAAGCTGAAGACAAAATCTCTAAATTCAGTAATGGATCTTTCTTCAATTACAGGCACGTTTGGCCCTGTAAACACTTAGAAAGTTGCACTTTTCACACTTTCACTGGTTCTCCATGAACAGTGTCCAACTGTGTATATGCACACATCACTGACAAATTTCAGTATGTATTGTGTTTAATAGCATTCTAATGAGAAATGACATGTTACATTTTTGGGTAAAAATGACTGACACATTTGTGTAGCATTTTATGCATAGCTTGCATTTTATGTATCCTACATACAATTAAATAATATTTTCACATCATTTGAGATTGATTGAACGTGACACTGTAAACAGAAAATGTTCTGTTCAGTAGTAATATTTGTCTTAATTGATTTTTTTATTTCTTTACACATCACACATCTCATTACTAAGTCCAAATTTTTAGTGTGGTGGAAATTAGGTCAAAACTAAGTAATATAATAATAATAATAATAATAATAATAATAATAATAATTACAACGCAAATATTAAAATGGGTTTTGTTTATTTTGACCTTTGTTTAGATAATCATAGTTTTGAAAACTAAAAGATGAAGGCATGGTAAAAGTATAAATAATAATAATAATAATAATAATAATAATCAATTTCTGTGTTTCAATCTACATCAACCGCAGGACATAATTGGCCAAAGTTAAAGGTACACCCTGGTTTATCAAACTAATCCACCTATTTCCCTTCTTCTCTAAAGTTTTTTTTTTATTATTATTCTTTCTTTCTTTTTTCTTTCTTTCTTATACAGCCCTACAATTGGTCTTCAGCCTGTGTTTGTTTGCTAGGTAAAACTTCTGCTTTTCTAAACAAATGGGTGTTACATACAGTATGTGGTAAGGCTTCAAGTAAGTGTTTTATTTATTTTTTGAATTCTTGTAGCCTGGAGATTAGGTTCAGCATTGGATCAGCTCATAACAGATATGATGCCCCCACAGTATAATACAGTATAATAGATATTGAGCTTCAGTATATAAACAGTAGACCTTTGGCAGGGGGTGACCTGCTGATGTCATCAGGACAGAATGTGTCATGGTCATGAGGCTGTCATCAACAGCAGAGTATGTTTCATAGCAGCTTAACTGTTGCTTGTTTTACAAAATAACTGTATCTCTTCTTTAATCACTTAATCACATTCAGAGTGAACAAACCTAATCCCCATCCTTCTGTTTCCTAACTTATACATCTTATCTTTTTGTTTCTCTCTGATGAATGTTGCTGGTTAAGAAATAGATATCTATAAACTCCTCCCTTATGGTTCTGGACTTCATCTTCCATGAAAACATAGCTATGAAAAGAGAGATATTTACAATTACTATTAGATAAGGTAGAGAGAAATTATGAAACATGTTTGCAAACACAAAACCATATATATAGGCATAGAATTACTTGGCAGGAACAGGAGGTCATCGACGGTCATAGTTGTGTTGACCTGTGAGACACCTAAAAGGAAATCTCTGAGTGAGATCTACAGTCTTGCACTGCTCACACTGAATCAGAAACACACGCAGGAGCATAGATGCCTCTGGGCTACACACACAAACAAAGAACAGGCAGAAATGAAGGGTGAATAGATTTAAGCGGTAACACTTTACAAATTAGGTTAAATTCATTTAAATTAGTTAATGCATTAAGTATCATAATCTAACAATGAGCAACAGTATTAATTTTACAGCACTTATGAATTTAGATTAATGTTAATTTATAAACACACAGTGCTAAAATATCTACTTTTGTGTTCCACATAAAAAAGAATCACCTGTAAGCCTTTTTTATTTTATTTTATTGTATTTGTAATATTTTTGTGTGAACTATCTCTTTAAGGCATGTGTACTTGTTTATTGACCCCTCTGGGATCTGCACTAAGAAGTATGCACTGTGTTTTGGTGTGTCAGCATTTCTGATGCACTGCTCTATAATCAAGAACTTGTCTGCACAGATGCCACTGCTTTCTAATAACGAAAAAGTCAGGGCTGAATTGTTTCCTCTGGATATTCTGGTTTAATACATTTTTGTGCTCATTATATGTGATTCACTTTCCTTGAATTGAAGAGTTAATCACACACATACACACACACACACACAGGTTTGTTTTTGTGAAAAGTGGGGACATCCCATAGGCGTAATGGTTTTTATACTGCAGACCGTATATTCTATTGCCCTACACCAACCCTACCCCTAAACCTACCCCTTACAGGAAACTTTGTGCTATTTCAGATTTTCAATACACTCCATTCTGTGTGATTTATAAGCGTTTTGAAAAGTGGGGACATGGGGTAATGTCCTGAAAAGTCACCTTCTCCTTGTAATACCTATGTCATACCTTTGTCATTATACAAATTTATGTCCTCATTTGTCACAAAAACGCACACACACACACACACACACACACACACACACACACGCACTAGTGGATATATGACTACTATAAAATTAATGACAGTCTTCGCTGCTAAGTTTACCATTGTATCAGTCTGTCAGAATGCATTCTCTTTTTCTCATGTCATTTGTCCTCAAGGAAAGCTTGTGTACTTCATTCCATGATAGTGGCTTTTTATCACTGCAAACAATCAGATTTGGATTGACCTGAATTTTTCCATTGGTTGACAAGAAGGGGAGGAGAAGGGCAAAGTTCTTTCTTCGATTGCGCCTCGACCCGCTTACAGTATGTGCTGACCCGATCTGGTTCTGGGCATTCCTGTGGCTGCACATGGCACAAAGTAGGTGTTGTACAGTGGGTATGCACAGATGCTAAAAGTCTTACAGACTTGGTGATACTTTGATGAAGATTTGAAGGTCATCTCGGTGCACTACAACACAGTGACATAACAAGCCCTAGTTTACTGGATTGTCTAATAAACCACAATTTCCCATTTGTTCAGGGTTTATAGTGTGCTGGTGTTAGCAGAGACTTTCTTTGAGATATCTTTTTAAACTATTTCAACATGGAAAAAAGGCAGGTGTTGAAATAAAATAAACTCTATCTGAAATATATTAAAATACAAGGCAACATATCTTATTTTCATTTAGTTTAACTTGATGTACTAAAATAACTAACTGAAATAATAATTAATTTAAAAAACAATATATTCTCAAATTTAAAAAACTAACAAAAATGACAAAAATACAACAAAATTGCTAAAACTTTCAAATTCAAATGAAAACATAAATATTCAAAATATTGAAACCTAAAACCTAAAGTAAAAGCTACATAAAACCTACAGTATCTTAATGATACTATATTAACGCTGGTTCCTGTTGATGTCTGTTTATGATTTCTGTAAATTATAAGTGCCCTAACATCAAGTATTGATAATTCAATGACAGTTTCTACACTTTCAAAATCACCTTACACAGGCTGAGTGACAACATGCCAATGTTTCAAAACCCAAGTCAGTTGTATATGTTCCTGGACTGAATGTTGCAAGGCATTATTGCTTAGGTTTGGCAGTTAACCAAGACAATCACTTACATGTATTACATACATGTATCACTTTAGAAGTGATCACATTTTAAATGAATGAAAGAGTGAATTAAAATATAACATAAGGCCAAAAAAAAAAAAGTTTAGGAAAACATTGGAATGCAGTTATAAATAAAGGAAGATTTCTATAATGTTACCATGTGGTATCAAAACAATCCACTATCAATCACTTTTAATTGGAAAGCATGTTATGTGTCTGTGTTTTGTTAATTTGACTGTCGGACCTGTTCAAAAAACACAAGCATATGACAACATGCCTAGTGACGCCACAGTTTCTGTAAGCAGGGTTTGCGTTCGTGTAAATGGTGCATAAACTTTGATACCTCAGTTTGAGTGCTCAGACCAAGCTTTTAATTAATATAGCAAAGCATCACCCATTAACTGCCATTCATCTTTATGTCTTGACAGCATAATAAGAGGACATGGCCTTTGTGTCTAACATCAGTGTGCTTCTGGTTTCTTTATAAGTATGGTGGAACATACACTATGCTCTGTTTTTATTGATTATGTCACTCCAAAAGAGATTCAACATTTTGATTTGAGCACTGAGGCGTACTCTGGGGTTATTTGTTTTCAAACAGACTCAAATAGATAATTATGGTTCAACCAAAGTATTTTTCTTATGCACATCATGTAAACCAAGAGATTATTACAACCCAAACCACAGATCTGTAATGCGATGTGATGGTTTATCCACTGCAACATGTAGCAGTACGAAAACACGTTTGTTATGATGTGTGAAAAAGAGATGGCAGATGAACATTAGAGTTAGTGGCAGCCTTCAAAGCAAAACCTTTAACAGATTTGGGTGGCTGTAATTGTTGTCAAAGAGTTGCAGCAACAGCAACACATGCATATGCTTCAGGTTGTGAGCGCTTTGGGGATTTTACTGTATTTCATGTCAGTCTCATAGCAGGAATGAAGTGAAGTACAACTCTAGACTTCATCAGGGCCAAGTTGGTGAAATGGTTCTATCAGCTTTTAAACTCATGAGAATGCACACAAACACACTGCCATCCATTAAACTTCTTATCAGAGGTTGAAAACCAGAGGCTAGTTGTGATGGCTTACATTATAAGATTTCACACATGGTTTTGCAGTGTTGTAAATACCATCTTTAGCTCTTTTATACCTTCTTGAAAAGTAACACAAGAATTAGTTTGTAGTTTTAGATGTATAAACAAAACACTAGAAGCATGAGCTGTACTGTGTCAAATTGAGTAATTTCCACAGTTAGCATTGCCAAACAAGTTTTCAAACAAGTTTCCAGAAGATTCTCTCTGTCTGCCATTGGTTAGCAAAATTGTTAGTCCCGCCCCCAAACTCAAATCTATGGTTGAGCCAATGTTGCTCTGTCTGGATAATTGGGATGTTCAGTAAAAGAAATTACTTTCCTGTTTTCAGAAGTAAAACAAGCACATGAAGTATGTCTGGAAAAATAACTCGGCATCCATTTACTGTTGGCGACATCTGCCTCTTGACTTAAAGTCAGCATAAAATAAAAATTCATGCTTTTTCTAAAAGCATGTTGTAGGTTTTATTATGAACATTAATAAACCCGGCCCCTGCAAGCTCGCGTTCATCTGCCTCCACTTTTGAGTGCAATGCTCACATTTCAACATCCAATCAACAACCGATGCAAGTCCCTGCCCTACATTTTATTCATTTTTTAATAATCTGGATATAATTCGAATATATAGATATATACATGAATATTTATTTATTTATTTGCTTTCTGCGAAACTATAGTGATAACTGTCCAGTCAAATAAATTAAACATTATCATTCAGGGAAGACAATTATACTACATTGTATTTGATGGGAGCGGTACAGGACCTGGATAATGAATAGAGGGGTGCTGCCCAAAAATGTTGGGAACCACTGTTGTTCACTAACATATATGTTCACAGAAAATGCTTTCTGTTTTTTTTATTTGAATAATTTGGATGTGTCGTCACAGTTTGTGGATGGAAAATTTTTGGTTGCTTAGTGGACTCGTGAATCAGCACAACCCTGCATGCTACACTGGGAAGTGGTCTGCACTTCCTCTTTCAGTCAGAGAAAGACAGGAGAGAAAGAGAGAGACAGACAGCATGGCTAGTCTCATGAGTTGGGGGTGGGGTTGTTTGTAGGGGGACTGTCTCCATTATTGTACAGACACATACAAACACAAGACTTATTCCGCACACTGCTGGACATTATATGCTTGTGTTTATTTGTCTCTACGAGTAGATTTGTCTCTACATCACATCATTGTGTGCACCATAGGGGTTGCACCGACTAATCGACTAGTCGACTAGTCGACTTCAATGCTCTGCCATGACGCTTTAAGCTTGACGTCGACTAGTCGCTGGTCCTATAGAGGGCGCAACAGGATAAGAAATCTTTGAAGGACTTCCACATTTACTCTCCGTTTCCAAACAGTTCAAATGACAAATAAATGCATACTCTGAAAGCGCTCCACAAGACATGTGTGATTATATTACTGGATGCTCGAAATTGAACGGGAGAATGCACGTTTTAAACAGCTTATTGTACAGGTAAATTAATCGCCGTTCTAATCTAATGCGCTGCTGCACTGTAACGCACACACATCGGCTACAGACAGTAGCGCGTACATCACGCGCATAGAATCATTCGCGGAAATGTAT
>NW_015549559.1:2087514-2087835 GCF_001515605.1 Sinocyclocheilus anshuiensis | reverse complement strand
CATTATAATAGATAATAATGATGTCCTTTATACAGTATTTTGAGTGATGACTGATGAGCAATGGGCTACTGCTTCTTAACTAAGTAAACAAAGACAAAACTACAATAGCATATTTACAGATGAAACTGACCTGCACTTGAAACCCTGAACAGTAGTTTTGCTTCTCTGCTCCACCTGTGCGCTTGCACAGTCCACTCCATTCTCTCTCTCGCATTGATTACTCTTATCCAAACCATTTGGTGAGCCGAAGCATTGCCAGTCACGACTAACCGATTCGTGATTTATTAGAGATTTAATTATCGAATGGCGAATTCGTAAATG
>NW_015549559.1:2074192-2086472 GCF_001515605.1 Sinocyclocheilus anshuiensis | reverse complement strand
GGCTTAATATTCACAGACACTAGTCCATATCGCGTTTTGATTCAAGTGTACTGACCTACTTTTGATTTATTCGTCCAAAATGTGGCATATTCCGTCCGTGTTAGGCTATAGGAATTCTGTTTTTATGACTGGATTCTACAAACCAGTCTGTGTTTTCCGCATCACGGACATTATAGGGCCGTATGTCTCAGAGTAGTCAGTGCAATTTGGGAAAGAAATCAATTAAATCTGTATGTGGATGTATGTAAATATTCAAATGTAATCCCCTTTGTAATCGTTAACATTTTCATAAGTAACTGTAATTTAATTACACATTTTTTTCTTAGTAACTCTAACTGATTACAGTTACATTTATTTTGTAATTACATTATGTAACGCCGTTACATGTAACTAGTTACTCCCAACACTGCTGTGCACAAGCTGTTTATCACAGCTCCAGACTTATTTGTTCATTAATGACGTCATCAGCGACTAGTCGACTTCGACTCGACTTTCATCACGTAAAAGTCGACTTCAAAAAATCAGAAGTCGTTCAACCCCTAGTGCACCATTTGATGCTGATCTTATTACAGTCACAGTTATATAAACTCTCAGAGAACAGCTCCATATAATCACTTCTTCAATCTCAGTGTGGCATTTCTGCTGATTCTCTCTGCTGTGCATGGGGCAGCTGCTCATCAGGGTGAAAGGTGACATGAGAAACATTAAGAATGTTGTGCAAAGGTTAGCTTACTCGAGTAAGATATGGTTATAAAAACTGAAACAGAAGTGAAACAAGTAGTAGGAAAGAGGATAAATAAAAAGCGATACTTATTTATGGATACCGATTTATGACTGTAGACTTGATTCAAAACCGCTTTGAATGGCTTTCAGTTCTCTGAGAGAAAGTAATCCTTACTGCATTTTACAGCTGGTACAAGATGATTAAAACACTTTACAGTCAATGCATGGAAGTGTTCAAATATGCAAAGGATATTTTCATAAGCCTGTTTCCATTAAGATATATTTGATATTAATTTTACATTAAAAATTCTCAATGGAAACACCAATGTGCAAATCAAATGTCCAAAATGCACATATAACAAAACCTGTCCTGTCCTGTCTTCACTTTACTATCTGGAAAAATAAGGGGGAAAATATAACTTATTTAATTATTTGATTATATAAACTTAAATTCATGTAAATGTAAACTAAATGTAATTACATAAATTATACACAATTTAAAAAATATATAATAATTACTAATATAAAATTGTATTAACATTTATTACAATTAATTGTTTAATATATAAATATGTTCATATAAATTAAAACTTTAATTACAAATTCATCCCATTCCTCAACATGCAGTTGTAACCGCTGTTACTACGACAGCAATGAAGGGAGGATACCGTATCCCTAGCCCCCCTTCCCGTCCTACATCGGAGAAGTGATAAGATCCATTAGGGACTTATGATAGGATCCTCCTACAACAGCAAGCTCTGTGTGGGATGTGCAGAATGGCCTTATGAACCAGAGCATGTGAGAACCAGGCTCTGCTTTTGGCAGGGGACGTTAACACAGAACACTGATTCAACAAACATGCCATACACTCAAGCTCATTACATATAGCTGCACTCATTCATTGATAATAAGTACATTCTGGACTGGATCTTTACTGATCTATAGGAAGTTCTGTTCTACTTGATTTACCGTAATTGAGTGTTTAATGGGCAGCTCTGTGAACTACAGTTAGAAAAAAACCTGAACTGTGAGAATTTTTGGATTTGTGACATTCAAGATGTTCTGTACTTTTTTATGATTTAAACTTTGGAATGACGATGGAATTGGCTTGTTTCCCCTCAGAATACCAAAAGCAGAGCCTGAACTGAATGTATCTGTTCAGTGTTTTTTGTCAATAAAAAAAGAGGAGAAAATAATTATTGAGGAAAGTACTTCAAAAGTCTCTGATCATGATGTTGGTTTTATCTCCTCAACACATATCCAAAATAACCATCAGGGTCAGTACGGGTCATCTGGCTTTGTTTGCTCATGTCAATATTTATCCTTTGAAGTTCAATGAAGGATCAGTCCAGAGAACATTAGTAATTATTGAGATGATTTCCCCACATCTTTAAAGAACAAAAAGACAAATGGAAACAATCTGTATTCGATACAGAAAAATTAACTGTAACCATTTTCGACTTCATTCTTCAAAATAATAATTGATGACAAATTAATGTTCGATAACAATGTGTTCACACAAGACTTTTCCATTAAATGTTAGTGTTAATGCCAGTCACCTGATTTTGCCCTTTAGAAGATGTGAAGATTTTTGCCTTAATTCAGCAGAGGTCAATGAACTCTCATGTTTCTTTGCTGCAGTAAGAGAAAATAAGTCAGTGTCATCTGCAGAGTGATTTTGGAAAGCAGAGTTTGGAATATTCCTCTAACAACCCAAACTAGTTCTCAGAAAACAAAGGGGCCTGTAAAAATGTCTCCCTCTGAATTACTGCATGTTTTAGTTGTTGTAGAGAATAATGCATTGAGGGTTTAGGAATCATAATAAAACTCACTGAGACCATAATGCGTATAGATGCAGACTTTTATAAGTGATAATATTTAGAATAATGCTTTGAATACTGCCAATAGCTTAATCTGTAAGAAACTGGACCGGGTCACAGAGAGCTTTAATGAATATATCTGGCTCAGATAACAGCTCAGATACATATGGTCCAAAGTACTGTACTGTGGAGGCACAACTGAGGAAAAATGTGCTTCATGTGGTAACATTTAAATGAATTGATTTTATTCTAATCCAAAATATTGTATTAGCATCACTGAATCAACCTGAATACATTGTTCCCAAACAAAAGTAAATTTAAAGTTTACATCAGGTAGAAATATTTACAGTGTGCCATTTACAGTACATGTATTCATATCCAACCAAAGATTTACATTATAAGGACAAATAGCTATAAAATTGTGCTCAGGTCTAAAGAAGTCTTGTGCACCAACTCTGAGTGTTCAAAGTCCAGCTGAGCTTCTGCCAGAGAATGTCGAGCCCATGCCCTCCAGGCCAAACACTGGATAACTGCCCGGAGAGCTCACATGATAGGCTCGCTGACTGTGGCCGTTTCAGCCAATTATTACGCTTGTGAAGCTGACACCCCACCCTCTCTTAACCCCCAACTCACTGGGCACCTGGGAAGAGATCAGGAGGTCTCTGGGTTGCAGGTTCTAACATAGTCTTTTGCTGTGGCATTGACGCTCACTCTGACACATCATTTACAACCCTACGCATGGTTCTGCATCAGAAAAAGTGATTAATATAGTAAGTAAGTCAAAGATCCATCATTTGGGTGTTAAATATTAAAATGACACTTTTCGCCCAGGTGAGATTTGTCCATCATATTACAGCCTTTCACCCAATCAGTTTCAACTTATGCTCTCTATGCGCAAGAACTTAAATGGGTGTGACATCTGAGTCCAATCAGTGAAATGTCTGAGTAGTAGGTATTAATATAGGCCTACTCCTAAACCCAAAAAGGACAGAGACCAAAATGCAGTTTTTCACATACTTGTGCAAATGCAGTATCTTGGATGTGACATCAAAGGCACAGTGTGGGTGACTTATGGTGTATGAATATTCGCCACAGGGTACCATTGTCTGAAATTCAATACATTGATTTGATCCAGTTATTCATGTTTCAGCCATGTGATTTTCCGCTCATCCTTTATATTTATGACCATCATCAGGGCAAAGTAATGGTGGTGAATACAAAAACACATCATTCGTAAGCAACATGCCGATTTCCATGTGAAGTGATTGGAGGGGCAGCAGTTGTTGTTATAGTTCAAGCTACCTGAACCCAAGAACAATGCGAACAAGACAATGCATGAATTTCTCAAGTGTAGGTTCAACAGGTTCATCACGTGGTACAAGAAATAATAGTTTTTTTTTTGCCTTTTTTTCTTTTCATACATATGCAATACGTATAACTGAATTGCATATTGTTATGTGGTAGTGCTTGATATAATATTAAGCATAAGCAATGAAAAGCCCAGCAGCACAATTGTCACTACAGAGGTATTAGCACTTCCTAGTGATTATTCCACTGACTGATCCCAGGATATGGTACAAAGCCAACATTATGTGTCTGTCATCACAGTGTACTGTTGGAAGAGTATGCAAGTGTTTCATATCTCATGCTCACTGAAGCATCATACTCTCAGACCGTGACTCATGACACCTCTAACTGCAAGTTATATTAAATATTTTTTTGTTTCTAAAGCTGCAAGTTTGCAAATACATTTTAGATGCTGTCAAGTCCATATTGTAAGTTTCAGCTTCCAATATTCCTAGAAAACATATATATTTGGATACATAATGAGATGTGGTTTTAATCTGTTACACTGCTTGTGTGGGCACAATGGTGAAGATGTTGTTCAGAACAGAAAGCAGTTCAAAGTTTTGGATGTTCAGGTATAGAGAAATACGGTTGCATAAAAGCAGTTGAACTAGCTTTAGCCGGCTGAAATGTGTAAACTGGACTCAGACCACAGAAAAGACGTCAGGATTAGCTAACCAGGGGTGCTTTTCCCGTACAACTACGTAACTCGCTGATTAACCACCATAGTACGATGCATCGTTGTGGAAATGAACTAGCTAGTCACGACTGTTTCCCGAAACCATGGTACCTGTGTCGCAGATCCATCGTTTAAACCACGTTGGTATGAGCTGTCGTTATGACGTTCTTCTTCTTCTTCTTCTACGATCTAATAGCCGACTGGTGCCATGAGCACATACTGCCACCTACAGTAATTTGGTTTTATTTTCTATTTTCTTCGACTCGAATTACACTTTTAAAATGAAGTTACGTAAGTGTGGAGTAATAACGCAACATTCATTTGTTCCGCAATAAATTATATACATATAATTATATACACACACGGAGTTAAAAATGTGCTCTTTTCTGATCTCAATGTCTATAATTTCACAATTTCATATAAATACCATTTCCTATTTAATATTGATAGGCTACATAAGTACAATTGAAAAAAGATGGGTTTTTAAAAATCTGTGATGTACTGTTGTGGACAACTGTTGCTTATTTTGCTCAATAACATTTCCTATTTAAGTCCCCTTGCCATTCAGCCATGTGTTAATGAAAATGACATGAACCCCCCAATTTTCAAAGCATGAAATTGCAGTTCTTTTGGAGGAGGTGGAAAATAATAAAAATCCAGCTATTTTCAATGCTGAAAAACAACATTACAAATGCTGACAAAAAGAAAATCTGGGCAGAAATCACTCAAAAAATAAATGCTGCTGGCTATGGGTACGAACAAATCCCAGAAGAAGTCAGGAATAAGTGGAGGAGACTTCGCAAGTGTGACAAAACGGAGGGCTGCGGCATGTAAGAGGGAAGCAAACAAGACTAGTGGGGGTATCAGTTCAGTTCCTCCTCTCATTACAGAGGAAGAGAAAGTTTTGGCCATCCTGGGGCCTGAAGCATTGGAAGGGATCCTTGGAGGTATAGATGCATGTGCATCAACCAGGCCTTTGCCTTCAAAGTTCAGGCCTCCAACATCAGGCCCTCTCCAGTCTGGCCCTTCAACATCAGGCCTTCTCCAGCCTGGGCCTTCAAAATCACCAAAGGGTCCTTGTCTATTGCTCTCTTCCCCTGATTCACCTTCGTCTGAGGCCTCCTCATGTGCTGAGCAACGTCTTCTGACACAGAAGGCGACGCAGAAGTCAGGCAGTGTATATAAATGCCTGCATAGGGACACATTTTACCCCCCCTTGACTCACTATCTGATCATGCCATCTTAAGAAAATTCTGACTTCCAAGGGCCAAGATCCTTGAACTACTACAGGTTGTGAAACCACATCTTCAGAGGGCAACAAGAAGAAACAACGCCTTAAGTTCAGTGGTTAGCTACACTGCATTATTATGCTGTTGGAAGTTTTATAGAGGTGGTGGGTGATGGCCTGGGGCTCAGCAAATCTTCAGTCAGCAAAACTGTGACAGCAGTAACACCTTTGCTGTTACAGCTTATGAAGAACATCCTGATTTCCCCCCAAACTCCTGAAGAAATCCAGCTGGCCAATCAACAGTTCTACAGTATTGACAACATCCCCAGAGTGATTGGCATCATCGATGGCACCCTTATCCCAGTGTCAAGCCCTGTGGTAAATGAGCCCTTGTACATTTGCAGGAAGGGCTATCCAGCACCAGGGGATGTTCACTGACATTGTGGCAAAATGGCCTGGAGAACATCCTGATTTTCCCCCAACCTCCTGAAGAAATCCAGCTGGCCAATCAACAGTTCTACAGTATTGACAACATCCCCAGAGTGATCATCGATGGCACCCTTATCCCAGTGTCAAGCCCTGAGGTAAATGAGCCCTTGTATATTTGCAGGAAGGGCTATCCAGCCATTATCGAAACGAAGGCTGTGTTCCAATCGGCATGATTAATGCTTTCAGAGGGCACTTCGAAGGGAGAATAATTGCGAGAGCCACTCTGTTATATAGTTTCAAACTGAATTTGTAATAAAATTAAATATTTAAAGGCGAATTAGGTAAGATCTGAGCACCACAACTTTAACTCTCCCAAATCACTCAAAGTGGATGGTGAAATCTTTGAAAGGAATAGGGCATAGGGTCGATAACGGTGCGGCACAATCAATGACGTCGACACAGCAAACTAACAACGACCTATGCCTCTAACCGCAGATGAAGAGCTGTTGTTCCAACGACACAAGTTTGCGATGCAGTTTGCGAATGTTCGTTTGAACTATGGTTTCGGGAAACACCGAATCGTTGAACTATGTTGGTAATGACGGAACTTGCGACCATAGTTGGCTAACGATGCTTTTGGGAAACGCACCCCAGAATGGGAGTTCCATGTTCACTTGATTCAGTGACTTACAACTTTCTCAAACTTTTCATTGACACATACGTAGCGAATTTTCGTTTGAACTATGGTTTCGGGGAACACCGAATCGTTGAACTATGTTGGTAATGACGGAACTTGCGACCATAGTTGGCTAACGATGCTTTTGGGCAACGCACCCCAGAATGGGAGTTCCATGTTCACTTGATTCAATGACTTACAACTTTCTCAAGCTTTTCATTGACACATACGTATATCACTGACATTGTGGCAAAATGGCCTGGAAGCACACATGACTCTTTTGTGTGGGCCAATTCTGCAGTTTGCCAGGTGGCTGAAGAGGGTGGCTTTGGTGATAGCTGGCTGCTGGGAGACAGTGGATATCCTCTTCGCCCATACCTCCTGACACCTGTGCAGCATCCAGCCACCATTGCAGTTTAAACCATTTGTTTAATCTGACATAACTTCTGTTAAATATTTTGTTTATTTGCCAATATGCCCCCCCTGCCCCGAAGACTTAAATGAACACTTAAAAAATACTTTTCATTGACACATACGTATAATTACTACAGTCACCAAACTTCTTTTTCTCAGACACACACTGCATTGCATGTTCTTGTATATCTTTGTAAACTATTGTTTATTCACCCTCTAAATGACTTCTGAGTGTGGGTCAAAAATGTAACAGATTTCAAAAGTTTAAGGCATACTACACATACAAATTCAAATTCACTGTGAATTTACATAATACCATTCTTTGGGGGCTTATCATGCTCTCCACATGCTAATGCTAACACCTTCGGCACATTTAAGACTTTTTTTTTTTTTTATCGCCTTACAATGAAAAACACAGCTAATGCTAATCTGGTTGAAGGTGTTGCTATCATGTGGCCAGAGTCAGAAATCCCCTCAATCGTGCACTGAAGGCTTCACTACTGTCTTCTGACAGAGACTCAGAGAGACAATGCCATCCCTAACAACAAAGTTTTTTGGTGGTACCACAGTAATGCTACCATGGTATTTTCATAAATGATGGTATTTACTTAGTGCTACAAGGTACTTAAAAAATTGACATCATCAGCACTTTTTACTCATAAAAGTGAAATTTAGAAATGTTCTTTAAATGTAATGGTCATGTTGAGGGTCATGGTGCAGCATTAGGCCTCTAATCTGCAAGCACAGACACTTCTTAAGGATCCTTTTCACCAGTTTAGATAAGTCACACAGCTGTAGGTGTTTCGCTGATGGCTGGAGTCTAGTTGTATAACAATGTATTTACCCTTAAGCACTTAATTTGTGTGATTAACTGAGAACTGAGTGTCTTTGTCAAAGCAAAGTACCTTACAACTGAGAAATGTTGTTATTAGACTATCAAGGAAATATTGTTTCCTTCTGGTAATACTCTATTCTACAATTAACTGATTCATTATTCTCATGTAGAGATTTTATTGGCTCCTTTTAGGCATTGTTTTTCTCTGGAAAGCCACTCTTATGAATCAAGGCAGTTATTTTCCGTAAACCACGAGTAAACCTGTCTGATCAGGTTGTACTTGCATGAGTGATCCACATTTTTAGCATGACATCACAGTTCCCTCTTACACTGAGGTCCATGATCAGGCCTGATTCAGAGAGAAGAGAGCTGAAGAAAAGTATCTGGACCCACTCACTCTGTCCAGATTTGTGCTGTAGTTGTTCTTCCCTCATTGTTTCTGCAGCTGTAGTGTGTGTTTTTTGCTTTGCTCAAGAGGTCAGATTGAAGCCTGCAGGGCAACAGCTGATGGATAAAGATCACACGAAGAATTATAACAATTATACCTCATCTGCTCATTTGGCGCTCTTTCTCCCTCTCTTTATTACATGGAAAATAAATAGTGACCCTCTTTTATATTTTTAATTTGTCTGTAGTAATAAAATGGTCATTGTTCCTGTTGTTTCTCAGTCTCACCCAGTGGAGGAGGGTTGGGGGGGGGCAGATTATGTCTGTATACTGTAGTTAAATTTCATGATGTGGTTTTCCTGAAATCAGGAACAAACATCACCCACTTATTTTGAATGAAAGAGCTGCCTTTCCCCATTTTTCATAACACCAGTCAGCTTATTCATCCTTCTGCCTTTCTCATTCTCTATCTTGGATGGAAATGCTCTATTGTAGCATTTTACGGCAGCATGGGACTAACTCTGTGTTCTGACTCTGTTATAGTGCTTATGTGGGTGAAGATGTGTCTTTAGTATAAGAGGTTACTGTCTCGTAAGTCAGTGAACTGATGAGCTTGTCATGAGGTATAAACACACAGCCATGTCCTCTATAAGAATTCACGGCAATTTTTCTCTCAATTCAAAACTCAGAACAGAGGCATTGAGGATAGATATATATTTGAATGAAACATGAATAAATCAATTCAAAACTCAGAACAGAGGCATTGAGGATAGATATATATTTTAATGAAACATGAATAAATAATAACAAGTGAAACCTGGGTATAAAATATGTTGTTGTTGTTTTGGTTTAGATGCTCTTGTATACAGAAAAGAATGATTTTATATTGAACTGAACTACTGAACTACTATATACTGAATTGAACATTTGAACATTTAGTAGTGAAATCAGTTGAAATGGACTCCTTTAGCAGACTGGTAAACAAGAAATCACATGAAGTCAAGAGTTTTTGTAGGGTTCCTCTCTTCATTTTGCTCTGAGAGATTGTGAACATCCGTTAGAAAAAGCAGAAATAATCTTCTGCTGTCTTGTGCTTACTGTTCTCACATGGTGAGGATTTGTAGATACCTTCTAACACACAACAAACAAATCTCTGCAAGAGATTAAAATGTCTTCTGGAATTTCTATTCTAAAATTTAAATAAATGTAAAAAGTCCAAGAATCTTCTGCAACATGTAAATCTACATTAACTTTGTGTTGAAATGGCTTGTGTTTTAAGGCTGGGTGAACAATGGTAAGCCATACAACTAAGTGTGCTTGCTGGAGGAATGTGTGTTCTTTTAGTTTTCCTCTAAAGAAAAACTGTGCACATAGATCATTCACCTCAAAATGGCCAATGCCCATCCGACAGAACAGCCTCTCACTTTGGCTCAGGCGCTGATGGATATTTCACCCAGCAGATGTGTTTCGTCATTATGCTGCACTGTTTATCCACACAAACTTGATCTGAAAAAAAGTGTGAAATTGCTGTGGAGAGATTTGGGACTAGGCTTTTGTAGAAACATAGAACAACACTTCCATCTAGTGGTGAGATGGAGGAGTTTGCATTCATCTTTATGTTCTTTGAGGGGGGGATCTCGAGGTTCTTCAGCCCCACAGTGTGTGTATGTATGGTGTTTGCGTAATCTTTGACTTGGTTGAATAAAAAAAATACATTTTAGAACATATAAACTTTAGGACAGGGGTGTCAAACTCAGTTCCTGGAGGGTCGGAGCCCTGCAGAGTTTTGCTCCAACCCTGCTCCAACACACATACCATGTAGTTTTCAAATAAGCCTGAAGGACTTGATTAGTTGGATCAGGTGTGTTTAATTAGGGTTGAATCCAAACCCTGCAGGGCTCCGGCCCTCCAGGAATTGAGTTTGACACCCCTGCTTTAGGATGTGTATGTATGTTAGATAAAGAGTTTATGAGTTTATGGGTTCCTCAGTCCTTTGTAGATAGGGAGCCATTATCAGTGAAATAATGCAAGGACAGCAGACGCTGTGCTAGAGGAAACCTGTTGGAACAGGAATGAACCTTTACACACTCGATTTATTCAGTTTATTCGATGTATTGTAGACAGAAAGATAGAGAGAAATGTGTGTGGACTTTTTTTTTTTTTACTCAAATTGTTTCAGACCCATAATGTTGAAATCCTCTCTGATCTGCTGGCTGTATGTGATTTTGAAACATGCTGAATTGGGATTAATTATGGGTCCTCTCAGGACATTTGTTGGGGAGGGTTGCCACGCGCTGACTTGCAGTAGGGGATTTGGAAAGGAAGACCCGGGTAGCTCTCATTCAACTCACTGCACAGGGTTAGGACAGATCAAACAAGCTCTACAGACAAAACTTACTCTATTGAGAAAGAAAGAAAGGAAGAAAGTGAAATTAAAATAAAATTGTTAAAACTGAGAACTTATAAAGGCTTTAAAAATGTCTGTGGTAGATTCAGTTGCTATTTTTTTTATCTAAGCTAAACTACTTGATTGCTTACACTACCGTTAAAAAGTCTTGGGTCATTAGATTTTTTTTTTCTAAGGAAATTAATACTTTCATTTAGCAGGGATGCATTAAAGACAGTAAAGACATTTCAAATAAATGCCGTTCTTTTGAACTTTCTATTCATCAAAGAATCCTGAGAAAGTATCATGATTTCCATTAAAATAATATCAGCACAACTAATAGTACGAAATGTTTCTTTCTTAATTCTGGATGTCCTGTACAGAGCACATTCAGGGCTTTTTAGAGATATCAAATGTTTGGAAGTTTGATCATAAACACTCCCTCTCCTTGGTCTTTAAATATGACTGATATTGACAGAATGATCAAATGTTGGCCCTCGTAGGGAAATGTGATAATGTTTTGTAATTATCATTTAAATCTGGCTAATTTTCAAATTGTCGTAAATAAACATCTCAGAAAAATGTTATGGGGTTTCAAATCGGAATATGACTTTTTGTTACAAAACAGGGCATAATTTTCATACGTCTTCTGTAGAGGACACAAGGACAAACATCATGTTAATCAGGCATTTTGGGGAGACACAAGAAGTCAATAGGGAAAGAAATGATAGATCAATATTCCTATGAAATATGAAATATTCTTATCAAAATGTTGCCAAGTTATTACTCCCATTCAGTGTTGGGCAAGTTACTCTGAAAATTTAATCAAATTACTGATTACTCCTTTTAAAAGTAATCACGTTACTGTTCTGATTACTTTATTTCAAAAGTAATTAGTAATTCATTACGTTACTTTTTTCTCCATGAAATTTATGAAATCCCAGCGTATACATGCTCCCGATAAATATTTGTTATTAAAGGGGTCATATGATGTTGCTAAAAAGAACATTATTTTGTGAGTCAGAACAGCCGGCATTGTAGTCTACTCTCCCAGGATCAGGAAACAGTCCTCCATAAAATGCGCTGGACACATCTGAATATTTGGGTTAAACTGTAATGGAGTGTTGTAAATACAACTTAACCACTGATTTCTAGTCGTGCCCTCTTTTGGAAGACCAAACAAAGTAGTTTCGCTTTCACAAGGAAACACACAGCACCTTCATGACATGGCGGCTGCGGCAACAACAATACTACAGCGAGAATAAAAGTTACGCCTTCTTTCTTTGCGTGAACATTTGGGCAGTGTTATGCAAATCTTCCCACATTGTGACGTAGACATGTGGGGGCGTGTTGGAA
>NW_015549559.1:2071518-2071703 GCF_001515605.1 Sinocyclocheilus anshuiensis | reverse complement strand
GCGTGCATGGTTTGGCATGGCAGAATGCCAGCAAAGAGCGCTGCATTTATAATCTCTAAAATACATCTCAGTTCATTGCAATCTCACAAATCTCTGTTATAACACAATCAATATATGCATAATGAATCTTTCATAATGTCTACAATTCGTGTGTTATAATGAGAGGATTCGTGAGCACGCACATT
>NW_015549559.1:2066377-2066951 GCF_001515605.1 Sinocyclocheilus anshuiensis | reverse complement strand
TCCCGATAAAATATTTGTTATTTAGGCTAAGCATCAACATTCACATTCACAAACCACTGTTATTTCTAACAGAAAAGCAAGCATGTGTTGCTGCGTGCATGGTTTGGCATGGCAGAATGCCAGCAAAGAGCGCTGCATTTATAATCTCTAAAATACATCTCAGTTCATTGCAATCTCACAAATCTCTGTTATAACACAATCAATATATGCATAATGAATCTTTCATAATGTCTACAATTCGTGTGTTATAATGAGAGGATTCGTGAGCACGCACATTCCAGCACTGCATTGCTCAATGCTGCAAACACGTGTTATAGCCAAAATAGAAAGTCTGCATACGCTTGCACCTGTTAATCGTTTATATTTTATATTAGTTCATGTTGCTTTTGTGCAATAGATGAATAACAATTTATTTGTTTTAGATATTTTATGTTTAGATATTTCTATTTTGCAGGAGTCCCGTGAATCATTTTATTCTCCCGCATCCCGCACACACACAAGTCTCTGCACTCGCCTATCAAGTCTTCTCCCGCGCAGCACTCTGTTGCGTCGGGTCTCGCGGGAGCAGGGGTCT
>NW_015549559.1:2060309-2066318 GCF_001515605.1 Sinocyclocheilus anshuiensis | reverse complement strand
AATCCACTGGCACTTGACTCGACAGTGCGTGTGCTACATCCTTTTTACAATCTCTAGATTATAAAACACTGCATTCTTTCAGCAATGTAACGCGGCAGTAACGTATAGAGACCTCGGTCGGCTTGTAACTATAGGTCTACTCTAATTACTATTTTGAAAATTATAACGCGTTAAATTAGGCTACCCCGTTACTAAAAAAAGTAATCAAATTAAGTAAAGCGTTACTAAGTAATGCGTTACTGCCCAACACTGCTCCCATTATTACACTTCTTTTACATTATGGTTTGCCCCAAGAACACATTATTATGCAAATTAGATGCAATGTATAGATACATTGTATAGAATGGGAACACCAATTTATGGACATTTTACGCACATATTCCATAACGTACAGTAGTATATCAAATCATTCTGTATTTTGTAAATCAAATCATTGTATTCTGTATATTTTTATTAACATAGCTGAGAATCATCTTTGTACAAAGTTAGGCAAAAAATTGCCTGAAACCTAAAAACTGATTGGTAAATGAAAAATAAAACATTGTATATGCCTATACATGCCTTTTGCATGTCTATTTATTTATTTATTGAATAACTTAGTGCAGGGGTTTTCAACCTTTTAGGACATGCGCCCCCCCCAAGTTTGCCTAATTTCACTCGCGCCGTGTCCCATATTCCAACACTCATAAAAAAAGTGTTCCTTTATAGGTTAGCTCATTCTTTCAATTCATATGTATTCAGAGTGACCCTGACTATTACTGTATTAATTTACAAGTCAGTTTTGGAGAAAATTAAAGGCAAATTCACCCCAAGCATCTAAATGCATAAACACGTTTGCATCACGTCCCATTTTCAAACCCTCATAAAAATATTTCCTTTACAGGTTTCCTCGTTCGTTCAATTGATTCCTGTTCACAGTCACCCTGACTAATACTGTATTACTTTTCAAATATTTTTACTGTATAGTTTTGGAGAAAATTAATGGCAAATTCACTCCAAAAAACAAAGTGCATTCTAGCAGTTGCACTATTACCCACTTTCAAACACTCGTAAAAATCTTTCCTTTATAGGTTTGCTCATTCTTTCAATTGATTCCTGTTCACAGTGACACTGACTATTACTGTATTAATTTTCAAATATTTTTACTCTATAGTTTTGGAGAAAATTAAAGCCAGATTCACCCCAATCATCTAAATGCATAAGCACTTTTGCATCACGTTTAATTTCAAACCCTCATGAAAATATTTGCTCGTTCTTTTAATTGATTCCGGTTTACAGTCACCTTGACTATTGCTGTATTAATTAATTATTTTTTTTGACTGTATGGTTTTGAAGAAAATTAATGGCAAAATCACTTAAAAAAACGAAGGGCATTCTACCAGTTGCACCATTACCCATTTTCAAACACCCATAAAAATATTTCCTTTGTGGGTTTGCTCGTTCTTTCAATCGATTCCTGTTCGCAGTGACCGACTATTACTGTTAATTTTCAAATATTTTTACTGTATAGTTTGGGAGAAAATTAATGGCAAATTCACCCCAAGTATCTATGTGCACCTTTGCACTTTTACATCACGTCCCATTTTCAAACGCTCATAAAATTCTTTCCTTTATAGGTTTGCTCATTCTTTCGTTGATTCCGGTTCACAGTGACCCTGACTATTACTGTATTAATTTTCATGTAATTTTACTTTACGGTTTCTGGGAAACGCAAACTCATTCCAAAACGGTTTTTCTAGAGTGTATTGTTGCACTCATGTCCCATTTTCTAACAAAGTTTCCGTTTTTGAAAGAATTATTGTGCAAACGTACCATGCTTATTACCATATGAAACTGACTCTTATTTTATATATAGTATTGGACAAAATTGCTGGGAAATACTCTCCTCACGTCATACTGTCACACTACACTCAGGCAAGAAGGAGCGAAGGCGACGCAGGAGAACATTTTCGAACATGGAATTTATTTTGAACACACGGGGAACTTCGGAGACACATCAACACGACGTTTAACAGCAGACAAAAAAACACTGCATGGGACTCATTATAAATACACAGACACCAATGGGACACACCTGGGAGCAAATTAACTAATTAAACAAACACAGCTGGAAACAAATTCATACAACGAGGACAGGAACAGGAAGGACCAAATAAGGGCAAACAGGAACTCAACGGGAACACACACACGTGACACATACACTCAACCTCTTCTTACATTTTAATTGTTAGTGTCACATTTAATTAAGTTAAAATCTTCATTTTAACCTTAGGAACTGATTATGTTCATCACCCCTTTGAGCAGTCATAATTTGTGTCCATGGTTACTAATTTCTAACCTTTAGTTAAATTTCTTATGTCTTTGCTTTTATAGCCCTGAGGTTGTTGTATTTGTTTATGGTGATTATGCCTGCAAAGCTATTATTTGTTTTGCTGTGTTTGTTTACCATAATCATCAGTCTATTGAATAAGTCTGCTTAGCTGCAATTTCTTGTTTCTCCTTACCTGTAACTGATCAATTACAATTGTATTGAGATGAATTTTAAAATGATCTATCTAAATTAAAATCCAGATATAACAAGACACTGATCAGGTAAGGACAGTTGACAACACAAAGAAAAAATTATATAGTATCAGTGCCGTTGTTTGAAAATGATGACACTTTTATTTTAATTTTACTTAACTTTATTTTATCATATTTTATGTACTTTTATAAATATTATACATTTTATAGAAATACATGCAATTTATATATATTATACATTTATTTATTTTGCCTTTCTTATTTCAGAAAACAACTTTGTGCATCTTAAGAAATAACAGCACTTTGGGCATGCTGTTGTACATCCCATCAGACTGCACAACAGTGCCTACTGTGGCTTCAACACCTGTGAACATTTATTGACTGTCTTCTGCACACTGATGCATACACCTAACATCATCTTCTCATATTAGGCTTTTGTTTAATTGCATAAAAAATTACATATTTGCATTTGTATCTGTGAAATGTCATAACACAGGTTACATAATCCCTATCACAATTTATTTCTGTATTTTAGTCTTAATAAAACTCTTGTTTAAATTCCAGTCAATCAATTTATAGCCTACTGTTATTTTAAGGTGCCATTGAGTCTTGAAAGGTGCCTAATAAAATGCATTATTAGTATCATTAAATTATTATAGGAGTAAACTGCAGCAGAGGCTGTGGCAGAATGACACCAAGGAGTTCTGCAGAGGCATGAGGACTATAATTGGTTACAAGCTTTCTGTACAAAAAATAAATAAATAAAATAAAGGAAAGGAAACCTCAAAAATTTCAAAACATGAACATGACTGTTTTCTACAATTCACACTGAAATAATGATAGACTAATAATAATAATAGCAAATAATGTTTGTTATATAATACTTACTATGTGTTTTTGAACTCAAAAGATAAGGTATATGTTCCAAATTAGTGCATTTAACAGGATGCAAGAGCTAAATTAGTTTAGCCAGGTCGTGTTTTAAATGTCATGAAATAGAACTTTCCAGACTTATTTTTGTGCTCTTTATTACTTCATTATTATTTGAAAATTAAAATTTTAAATTAATTTTCAAAATTGAAAGAACGAGCAAACCCACAAAGGAAAGATTGCTATGGGTGTTTGAAAATGGGTAATGGTGCAACTGGTAGAATGCCCTTCGTTTTTTGAAGTGATTTTGCTATTCATTTTCTTCAAAACCATACAGTTAAAAAAAATTCAAATTAATACAGCAATAGTCAGGGTGACTGTAAACAGGAATCAATTAAAAGAACGAGCAAACCTCTAAAGAAAATATTTTCATGAGGGTTTGAAATTAAACGTGATGCAAAAGTGCTTATGCATTTAGGTGCTTGGGGTGAATTTGCCTTTAATTTTCTCCAAAACTATACAGTAAAAATATATGAAAATTAATTCAGTAATAGTCAGGGACACTGTGAACAGGAATAAATTGAAAGAACGAGCCAACCTATACAGGAAATATTTGTATGTGTGTTTGAAAATGGGACATGATGTAAAAGTGCAAAGGTGCACATAGATACTTGGGGTGAATTTGCCATTAATTTTCTCCCAAACTATACAGTAAAAATATTTGAAAATGAACACAGTAATAGACAGGATCACTGAATGATCACTGAAATACAGTAATAGTCAGGGTCACTGTGAACAGGAATCAATTGAAAGAATGAGCAAACCTATAAAGGAAAGATTTTTATGAGTGTCTGAATATAGGACATATTGTAAAAGTGCTTATGCACTTAGACACTTGGGGTGAATTTCTTGAAAATGACAAATGTGATAGTCAGGGTCACTCTGAATACATATCAATTGAAAGAATGAGCTAACATATAAATGAACACTTTTTATGAATGTTTGAATATACGGAAATAATCAAATTGCAACAGTGGAGTTTGATGTTTCGGGTGATTTTGCTTTTAGTTTTCTCCAAAACTATTCAGTAAAAATATTTGAATATTAATACAGTGATAGTCTGGGTCACTCTGAATACATATGAATTAAAAGAATGAGCTAACCTATAAAGGAACACTTTTTATGAGTGTTGGAAAATGGGACACAGTGCAAGTGCAAGGACGCATTTTGTTGTTTGGGGTGATTTTGCTTTTAGTTTTCTCCAAAACTATACAGTAAAATGCCTTGAAAATAAATGCAGTGACAGTCAGGCTCACTCTGAACACATATCAATTGAAAGAATGAGCTAACCTATAAAGGGACACTTTTTATGAGTGTTGAAATATAGGACTCAGTGCAAGTGCAAGTGCAAGGACTCATTTTGTTGTTTTGCGTGAATTTGCTTTTAGTTTTCTCCAAAACTATACAGTAAAATGACTTGAAAATGAATAGAGTGATAGTCAGTGTCACTCTGAATACATATGAATTGAAAGACTGAGCTAACCTATAAAGGAACATTTTTTATGAGTGTTTGAATATGCGGAAATAATCCAAGTGCAACTGTCACGAATCCGTCCATGGACTTTCATCCAATGAACACAAGAGGTCGCTCTCTCACCATATTGACACTCACTCCACATAGTCTGTCACACATCACTCTGGACTACATCTCCCATGCTCCACTGCACTGATTGCACACTCACCTGCATCCAATAACTCACACTATATAACACTCACTCTGATCCTGTTCTAGTCGCTGAGTATTGTATGCGTTCATCTCTCTCCAAGCAATAGCTACGCTACGGAGACTGTCTAGTTTTCAGTTCCTAGTCATAATCTTGTCTTGCTGGTTTACTCGTGTTTTGACTTTGCCTGTATTGACCATGTCATTGAATAAAGCCTTGCAAGTCGATCTGCTCGCCTCATGTCTCTGTCACCCCATTACAGCAACAATGGGCCCATGCTCCACTGCACTGATTGCGCACTCACCTGTATCCAATAACTCACACTATATAACACTCACTCTGATCCTACTCTAGTCGCCGAGTATTGTATGTGTTTATCTCTCTCCAAGCGATAGCTACTCTACGGAGCCTGTCTAGTTTTCAGTTCCTAGTCATAATCTTGTCTTGCTGGTTTACTCGTGTTTTGACTTTGCCTGTATTGACCATGTCATTGAATAAAGCCTTGCAAGTCGATCTGCTCGCCTCATGTCTCTGTCACCCCATTACAGCAACAATGGAGTTTGATGTTTGGGGTGATTTTGCTTTTAGTTTTCTCCCAAACTATACAGTAAAATGCCTTAAAAAGGAAGACAGTGATAGTCAGGCTCACTCTGAATACATATGAATTGAAAGAAAGAGCTAACCTTTAGGACGCATTTTGTTGTTTGGGGTGAATTTGCTTTTAGTTTTCTCCAAAACTATACAGTAAAATGCCTTGAAAATGACAAATGTGATAGTCAGTGTCACTCTGAATACATATCAATTGAAAGAATGAGCTAACCTATAAAGGGACACTTTTTATGAGTGTTGGAATATGGGACACAGTGGAAGTGCCAGGACACATTTTTTTGTT
>NW_015549559.1:2051893-2060253 GCF_001515605.1 Sinocyclocheilus anshuiensis | reverse complement strand
TTCCCAGACATGAAAATATCCAAATGATGTGTCATTAGTAACCCTTTGAAATAATCAATAATTATTTTTTGAATTTTTTTTGGAAAAGTGTGTGAAAATTTTTGTTTTATGGTCGGTCACAATTGTGACCGGTGGGATAAGGTGAGTACTGAATTAACATATTTCTACAGTCATAAAAATTGTTATATATCTTAGCCCAGCTATTTTAAACAGTTTGATCACATTCTAGGGTTATTATTATGCATAAAAATACCTTATGCAACATTGATAGGAACACTGAGATAAAAAACAAAAACATTCAACCATCAATGCATTTCAAAATTTTTACTTTTTTGTAAAATATAACATCAAATTGTTATATTAGTGCTACAGTATCTGATAGGAATACTGAGATACTGAGATAAAAGACAAAAATGTTATTATCCCAGCGGTCACTATTGTGACCATCAACATGTTTACTCATTCTATGACCACACTCAACAAAACTGAATATATGTGAATTCATATATTAATAATACTAGACCCCTTAAAGATAATGTGTACCAAAAATATTTGTCATATCTTTGTTAAAGGGGTCATATGATGCTTTTTTAAAGATCATTATTTTGACAGTGGTAGCCACTAGCGGAGTGAACTGTGAACAGCGATAAGGTATAGCTAAGAATGGTCCAGACTAACCTTACGAACGAATGATTTACGGAAGGTATACTTAACTAAGAACGTTTCGGGAAACACATATTAACGTAAAGGTACAACTTAAGGTATAACTTACGAACGACGTAGCGTTAAGAAGGTTTCGGGAAATGCAGCCCTGGTCATGTGACAGTTTGCCCTAATCATGTACAACTACACATATTTCATTGAGACCCTTTATTTTTTCCATATTTGCACTGAATATATTTGAATAAAAGCACTAAAACATCAGTCAGTAAGGTTTTTAGAGCTTTATAAATGAAAACTTTTTTTACGGTCACTATTGTGACCGGTGGGATTAAACGGGTTAATGCTGTTAAAGATTAGACATGGGCTTTCCTGAAGGAGTTTATCTGTAACAAGATCCAATACGCTTGGTTTTGATTTAAGGATTATTCTGTGGTGGAACGTCAGATAGAGAAAACAGATGACTGGATGCTGACCATTGGACATCCAATAATATCCCATGCGGATTAATAAGATTTCTATCGGGAAAAACTGGGACGAGCGGTGGTTGAATGGCGTCGTTGGCGTGGGGTGATACTTCGGATGGCGACAATGATCAAGACATGGATTTTCAGGAAGTAAGATACAGTAAAAGGAAAAAAAAAGAGTAGCATGGGTGATGGATCTGATTGTGAGCAAACAATTAATAAAGTAAGACATACGAGAATTGAAGCTGATAAAGAGGTTGAAGAAAGAGAAATCAAAGTGATAATTACTTTTGCTAAGCAGTCAGAACAACAAACTCATCCTGTTAAACTGTCAAAAGCAATTGAGAAAGAGATAGGGATAGTGAAAGCTGTATCTTGTCTTAGCAATGGAAGAATAATGATTAAATGCAAGGATGAAAAACAGAAGCATATCATTCTGAAAATGAAAACCCTGGCAGGAGGAAGGATAGCATGCACAGAAATAGGCAATAAAGTTCGAGGGGTTATTTCAGGAGTACCTCTTAATGTAAATATGGATGATATTAAAGGAAGTCTGAGTGGAGGAACAGTGATCTCTGCTAGAAGATTGCAGATGTGGAAAGACAATAAAAGATGTGAAAGTATGAGCGTAATGATTCAGTTTGAAGGAAGTACCCTGCCGATAAGAGTGAAGCTAGGATTTGTAAGCTTCTTGGTACGAGAGTTCATACCTCCACCTTTGAGATGTTTCAAATGCCAACGAATGGGACATACTGCAAATCTTTGTAAAGGGAAAATGCGTTGTGCAAAATGCGGGGGAGAACATGAATATGGCAAGTGTGAGGAGGGTGTAGAGATTAAATGCTGTAATTGTGGGGGAGGACATAGCGCAGCATATGCAGGATGCCCTGTACAACAAGAAGCTCGTGAAGTGCAAAAAATAAAAACTGTGCAAAATTTAACGTATGCAGAAGCTACACGTAAGGTAAAAGCCAAAGGTATAGTTGAAACAAAGAGAACTAATGTGCAAGACACATTTCATTACACCAAATACACAAAATAATGTTATTTTTAGCAACATCATATGACCCCTTTAACATTTTTAGAGCTTACAGGACTATACCACAGGATTTAGTGTTTGAGGATGAGGATCATGATGCTTCTGCCCATCTCGGAGGTTGAGGAGCACAGTGTGGAAGCTGGAGGAGCTGAACACGCAGCGCCAGCTTAAGCTTGGGCTCTGATCCTCTGGGGTGGGTGGGGCATTACACACTTTTTTTTTTTTTTTTCCTTCAGTACAGATTCATCACTCATGTGCGCAAGATATACAGTAGGTGGCGGTAATACTCCTAAGGAGTGAACGGCCATTGAACAAAAAGAATAAGAAGAAGAGGAAGATTTCTATCACACCCGCTTTCAAATGTAGTGCGTTGTTGGACCCACAGGATGGCGCGCCCATCTTTTCGACGACACTTTTCTTACGACTGTCTCTTACGATTTACGGCAGCGGCTAGTGTCCACATGGTCGCTCGTGTTGTGAGCTTGCCGGAATTGTAGAACAGATTGAAATTGATATTTAACTTCAAGTGTAGTCCAAACACATTAAAAACATGGGAAAGACTAAAAACAACAAATTCAAACGGCCATCGTTTTCTCCCGATGGTCTTCCAGCAACTCCTGTTAAACAGACTGGTGACGAATCAGAAGACGAAGACTCTCCGGCTGAGGAGCTGCTCGATAAAGTAAGCTTCCACTGCTGTGACAACTCTTCAGACTTGCAGTAAATTATGTTTATGAATCTGAATATTTGAAAATGCTGAGATAAAGACAAATATTAGCGTAACAGTTAAATATGGCGTGTGTAATGACTGTCAGCTCTTTCGCGGATGGGATGTTGGCATGATGAATAAATGAAGCGAGTAAGCAAACCTTTACGGCTGAACGGACTGATGCAGCTGTCAAGCAAGCGAGATTCGGATCTTCAACCTCGAACCATCCAGTCTTTCTTAAATTCCTAAGAGGAGTTCAAATAGGGGAGAGTGTGGTGAGTTGATCCAGTTTTTTCGTTGGGTGTGTTTAAAGGGAGCATATGACAGTAATGGGTCCAACTTAAATATGCACATGCATTTCAGGATGTGATGCATTCTTGGGAATAATTTTATTAAAAAAAGGTGGTCTCTTGGCTCAACTTGCCCCCAGCGAGGGGTAAGTTTAGCCATATGGAGTTAAACCGTGCCATTGATTATGCTGAAGTAAAACCTTCACCTCATGCTATATCAAAAGAAATAATTTCAAAATGACTTCTTAAAATCTATGTGTGAGCCTTGTGATGGACTGGCCAGCCATCCAGGGTTTTTCTCTGCCTGTGGCTCAAGACGCTGGGTTAGGTTCCAGCTCCCCACAACCCTAATAAGGACAAAAAGGTTTGGATGATAGAATGGATGGAAGGATGACTCCTGAACATTTTTATTCAAAGATACAGTTCACAATTTTGAAGGCTTTTTGTTTTTAATTAGTTCAAAATTTCTGAGCAAAATAAAGTTCAGATTGAAGAAGTAAAAAAAAAAAAAAAAGATAAATAAAAAACTGACTGCAGTTGACCTTACAGAACTGGGCTAATAGTACTCAACATCCCACTTATAAATGTTGCAGGGAAATACAGTTTCATAAAACTTCAATGGCCAATTTTAATAAACAAGGCCTATTTAACACTTTCAGAAAAAAAATCTAGTTCAAAACAAAGAACAACATCTAAAATGTTTGGTCTAAAATTAATGAAATATCATGTAGAATTACAGTAAAATTATACTTATCATAAGAAGGGGTGAGCCACTGGCTCAACTTACCCCAGGACTGGCTGCTCAAATTACCCCACTTCGACCATTTTAACAAACTTCTGTCATCCAGCAGTTTAGAGCTAACATCATGCTAACATTATAGACTCATAATGTCTTACAGCACACACACGTGATGTTTTTTGAGATTTGTCTGTAATTGTTCCGAGTCAGACACAAGAAGCATCATGACTCCTTGAACATACAAAAATCACTTTGAACAGTTTTTTTTTAACCTAAATGTAGTTACAAATGTAATTACATGGGCCCCTCTCCATCATAGAGTGAGTAAAATGGTTAACTCTTCAAATATGTGTGGTCATATCACCAATTTTGTTTTTAAGGTTGTCTAGAAATAAGGGGTGGCTCAACTTCCTCACGGGGTCAAATCACCCCGCTTTCCCCCCTATATGTCTATTTGCATGTGACTCTCCTTCTGTGTATGTGTGTGTTTAGCTGCAGAGTCCATCAGCTGATGTGCGTGAGTATGCGTGTGCCAGTATCTCTCGTGTTGTCCAGCAGAGTCAGACGATTCCAGGATTCCTCCAGAGAGATGCGGTCAGGAAAATCGGACCTTTACTGCTGGATCGCAGCCTGGCGGTCAGAGAGACTGCTGCTGGAGCACTCAGGTACACACACACACACACACACACACACACACACACACACACACACACACACACACACACACACACACACACACACACACACACACACACACACACACACACACACACACACACACACACACACACACACACACACACACACACACACACACACACACACACACACACACACACACACACACACACACACACACACACACACACACACACACACACACACACACACACACACACACACACACACACACACACACACTCACTCTCTCAGGTGACACTGACATACTAAACCTGGGCTGAAGTACACATCCAGCCACCAAGAAAATGAAAGACACAGAAACTCGTCACACAGACTGTGCATTTATTGCATAGAAATTAGAATTTATAAATTATAAAATTTGAATGTTATAATTTCCCTCTGCAGCAGTTTGTCTAATGAACAGCTTGATGTATTACATGCTTGCTATCATTATTACACTATTCTCTGATATAAGACTCCTCAGCTTCGGGGTTTATTTTGTAAAAGTTACCCTTAATTTTCCTCTGTGTGTGTGCTACAGGAATCTTAGTGCCTGCGGAGGCCCTGAAGTATGTGAGGACATGGTGAGACAGGATGTGCTGACGCCTCTGTCTGCTCTCCTGAGGGAGGTACGAATGCTGGATCAATTCAATTTAAAATGCTTTATTGGCATGGCAGTCTTTAACTTGAAACATAAAAACATAAATTCAACATATGACTAATAATAATAAATCCAGAATGTACAAATATACAATCCACTTTCCTGTAATGCAGCAAACCTGTAGCTTTAAAGTTTGTTTTTTATTTCAGCTGAGAGCTCATGCTGTGATGTATCAATCTTTTATTGGTCTTAATTAGTATTAATTGATACAAATTTGCAGGGTAAAATTCAGTTTGGAATGCAGTGAAATGTGAAACTTTTTTTTTCCAGCATTTGTATGCGTATGAATGGAAGTCAATGGAATGAAAAGTAAAGTGTGACCAATTAAAACATAATTTTTTTTATTGCATTGATGAAGGATATTTTAGTCAGTCCACTTCATTCATTAACCATGTAGAGATATTATATGTCATTCTTTTTTCTTTTATCCTTTGTTACTTTGCAGGGCTATATTTTTTCAATAATGAAATAAGCATGGCTGTACTTCTTATTCACTTGCACAATAGTCTTAAAAACTAACATGAAAAAGATTGTGGATCTTGATCCTGCCTAAAGAAAAAAAAAATCATATGATATGATAATTTTGCCATATCGCCCACCCCTAGTGAGAAGAGGAAAAAAAAAGCTATTTTTGACAAGTCTCTCTTGTGTGTGTTTGTGGAGAGCAGTGCTGTACTGGCTTTGACATGAGCTCGTCTCCTACTATGAAAGGACAGAAACGCACGGTGGAAGACGTCGCCAATGAGGCTGTAAATTTACTTTGGAACCTCTGGTAAGATTGAGCTCAAACTGACTTCATGGTCCTTGAGAGACCCAATCACCAGTGAGCAGTCAAGACAGATTGACGTTTACATTTAACAAGTGTATTAACAAATGTTACAAATGCCTTTGAGTGTCATACGTGTTTCCTGTGACCACTTGACAGCACATCATCATGCTTTATGTACTAGTCACTAGTTTGCACGCTGAAGATTAGGCCAAAATATGAAAATATGAGATCGGTTGTTTAATCAGTTATCACATTAAAAGCAAAGTCATTAAGTAAAACATTTAGTGATGGCATTTTTAAAACCTACCTGGCATATACTTACAATAAAAACAAGGCATGAAGAGTTGTGTTGTGTTGTGTTCAATAAGATGACATGGTTGTAGTCTTGTATAATCTATGTGTTTCTTTCTTTTGTGGATGTGTAGTGAGAGCAGTAGCACAGCTGTGTCAGTGTTTAACAAGGCTGGACTTCTAGATGTTCTTCTACATTGTCTACAGAGACACCCTCAGAATATGGAGCTGGCAATATCAGCAGGTGACTCCAGTTATAGACACACATATATACACTAACATTCAAAAGTTGGGGATCAGTAAGTGTTTTATATATATATATATATATACACACAGTATATACATATACATGTTTCAAATAAATATTGTTCTTTTGAACTTTCTATTAATCAAAGAATCCTTAAAAAATATATCATGGTTTCCACAAAAAATCATATTAGAATGATTTCTGAAGGATCATATGACACTGAAGACTGGAGTAATGCTGAAAATTCAACTTTACCCTCACTGGAGTAAACTACATTTTACAGTCTTTCAAATAGAAACACTTATTTTCGATTTTTTTATGATATTTTGCATCATTACCTTTTTTTTTTTTATACCTTTTTTTTGCATTTTGTATTTTTAATCCAATAAATGCAGCTTTGGTGAGTATAAGAGACTTCTTTCAAATACATTTAAAAAATCTTACTATCCCCATGCTTTTAAACAGTAGTATATATATCCCAAATTCAAATTGCTGTTGTGTTTTTTTTTTTTTTTTGTGTAGCCCACTGCATGCACACAGTAACAGAAGAGAACGAAGAGCTGGTGCACAGTGTGAACGCAGCAGTGTTTGGGGTCTTGGAAAACATTCTGTCCACCACACACACGAGTATGGAATACACTCTCCTGCGAACGCTGGCTGCAGGTAAAAGAACACATGACACTGGATGTGTAATAAATACATTTACTACATCCACACTATGCAACATGCTACTATATATATATATATACACAGGGCCTAAAATTAACACTCGCCAAGCACCAAATGTGAGTAAAAATCAGCGTCGGCAAGTCCATGTAACAGTGTCAGTCGCCAGTTGGCGACTTTTAACTTTTCCCTTCTTTATTCTTCATAACCCGAGAATGGGGCAACACATACCTGGGGTTACGCCGCCTAAACGGTGCAATGAAGTATAGTTTGTGTAGCGTCTGGACCAATCAAAAACACAATTTTTCATTTGATTTAACAAATCAGTTATTCATTAGATTAACAAGTCGTCACAGACCCCTCACCCAATAGACTGGGCGCCAGGATGTCTGCGAATGACCACAGGCCACTGGTTACCATGGCAACCCCGACACCTTTGCTAAGACCAGAGCCATTTACGACCTGATGGAATGTGAGTAGGGAAAATCACTGCATGTTCCATAGCTGTGCACATACGCTGAGCCGCTCCAGACAGCTCACCAGTAGCGCTTCAACGCAAGAAAACACACACAATTATGTCAAAATGCGCGGTTTTGGCGAGTTACCTTGTAAACGGATTCTTAAATTAGTTATAAATGACCGTAAAGAGTTGGGAGAAAATCGGATGTGTCAGATCCGCGTCATATGCATCAGGTTTTAAAGTGAAACCTGCTGAAGACTGTCATTGATGTATATCAAAGAACAAAAGAAAAAGAGAAATCCTTGGACTGTTCTAGTCGCTGATTAACTTTTATAGCTTGAATAAAAATTTATATGTATAGTTTATGCATATATAATATAGTTTATGTGAAGATTGTTTTAAAATCACTTAAATTAAAAGTTGTTATATATTTCAGAGTCTATTAAATGTTAAAAATAATGGCTTTCAATTATACTGTAATGTTAAATGGCTATAATTAATAGGTAAAATTGAGGGGAAATGCATCTAATAGAGACACCAGTTAACAGTATTGGTATCAATACTTCATTAATAATAGGCTACTTAGTAAAAAGATGCCATTAAAAACATTTAAAATATACTATCTTTATGTTGTTTCTACATTAATTTGGAGGTTCAATGTGAAATTATGACAATATAAAT
>NW_015549559.1:2048694-2051535 GCF_001515605.1 Sinocyclocheilus anshuiensis | reverse complement strand
TTTTTGCCATTGGCAGGTGTGGCAAAAAGTTAGTTTTAGGCCCTGTATGTGTGTGCGTATATATATATATATATATATATAGCTAATTGAACCTTGTTGTAATGTATTGATTATGAGTTCATATAGTGCTAATAATTAGCGTGTGAATTTATAATTAATTAATACAGTAATGTTGCTTTGTGAATGGATGGTAGAGGTTTAATGAATAGTTGAAATAACGCTAAAGAATGTTTTGTGTGGTTATTAGTTGTTTGTCTATTTCAGGCTCCTTATGGAATCTGAAGAGCGGTCTGTCTTCAGCACAGCAGTCTCAGACACTGACTGCACTGGCCACCACTCTCTCACACAGCCTCAGTCTGGACGCAGGAGAACTCATCCCAGAGCTGTGGCGTGCTGAATCTGCCCGTCTGTCCAAAGAGACCACATCTGCCACAGAGTCAGATCATACAGATGCACGGCCCGCAGGTCATGAGGCCGAAGAAATGGAGGAGGACGTGAGAGATGAGAAGATGAATGGAAGAAAGCCTAACGAACGGATGTCAAAAACAAAAAATGACATCTCAGATCTGTTGCCTGTATGTTAAAAGCTATTGTTTTAAGTGGAAAAAAATGGATAAAGTTTGCACATTTCAGAACATTTAAAGTTTGTCCATATTTATGTTAAAAGCATAGTTCACCCAAAAATGAAAATTCTGTGATTTACTCACTCTCATTTCGTTCCAGAAGAAAGTCTGGTTTGGAGCAACATGAGGGTGATTAAACGATGACAGTTTATTTTTGGGTGAATTATCTAAAAACATTAACTACAAAAAATGAGCCACTTATATTATTATGATAGGTTAGCGTGCCTATGGAGATCATAGATGCGTTCTTTAAGACTATCTCCTCTGTGTTCCTTGACATGAAGGCTATAGCATACCTCCTGCACTCTCTCTTTCCCCTTCACACCATGTCAACCCAAATGATGGCACATCTGTCCCTCAGAGCCAGATGGTTCTCACTCTCTCTAAACACAGAGTGACTTGCCCCACTTACACATGAGTGTGCAGGCCTGCTGTAACCACTCTGAGCTCCTGTCTAACCTACCCATAGGGTGTCCTGAACGTGGTCCTCTTTGAAAGGTCAGGGAGAGATTTGATCCAGAGCCTCATATTTGTGGCCCAGTTTACATCAAGAACCAAAGCAAACTGTTTAAAATTTCCATGTTACTGTGAATGCTCTTAATGATTTCATTCTCTATTTCAGTTTTATCAAATCGGTTATCAGTATTCAGTCAAACTATCTTAAATCAGTTTAATAGCCATCTCTATATGTGTACAAATAACCCACTTCTGTGGTTTTGTTGTATGTGTCTGTGTGTTTTAAGAGAGACAGACTGGAGTTGCGAGAGGCCAAAGCACTGCTGTCAGCACAGCAGACGTCGCTGGAAATCATTGTCAACATGTGTTGCTCCGATGGTGAGTGTATGTTTATATGTGAGCAGGGAAGACAAGAATATTATAGGCAATCCTCAGGATTTTCCTGCTAATGTGTGAAATTAGAGGAATGATTTGTATGTTTGCGTCAGAGAAGACGAGACCGATAATATGATGGCATATTTGACTGTCTGTGTGTGTGTGTTTGTCTGTAGAGCCCTCAGATGATGAGTGGGAGGAGATGTCCAGCAGCGATGAGAGCGAGGTGTGTGCTGATGGGATGTCAGACACTAATTCCAGCTTGTTCTCTCCTCTCTGTCTGTCTGCTGAACTTCACAAAATCCTGCTCAACCACAGCATACCTCAACAGGTAACACACATTATTACATAGTCAGCAATGCTTACAATGCCTCAGTTTTTATTTTATTCTGATATTACTGACCCTTCTGGTTCAGTGGGGAGATCGCAGTTCTCACATACTGTACTCCAGGCCACTTTGGGATATTTGTAAAACCATCTAAAATGGGAGTGTGATGGGCATATTTTGGCAGTTAAATGAGGACACTGGTTAGGCCTTGTGAATGATTTGTCTTGTGTTTGCAGACACAGAGAGAGGGCATTGCAGTAGTCTATGACAAAAATGTGCTTGTTGGTAAAATAATCTTGAATTAGTAGATTACCGTTCAGAAATCTGGGGTCAATTATTTTTTCTGAAGAAATTCATACTTTCATTTAAAAAGGACACAACAAATTTAACAAATGTGACCGTAAAAATGTTACTAGTTACATTATTGAAAAATATTAAAATACAACACAGTTATTATTTTACTTTACTTTTGTTGAAAGCATGATTTTACCAAAGGGAAGCACGATATAATGAAGGATTTAACATAAGTGGATTCTTATGAAATGGCAATAAATAATAGTGGTGTCTGTAGAATAAGTAGGAAAAACAGCCAGTTTTAATACTTAGAGTGAAAGACAAGATAAAACCTGTCATACAAAACTGAATTACAGTATGAATGCTCTTGGTGATAAAGCTAATGGACCTCGGAGAAAATTCATAAAAAATGTACGATATGACCCCTTGAAATACACAAAGATAATAATGATAGTAGTGCTGGGCAACGATTAATCATGATTAATCGCATCCAAAATAAACGTTTTTGTTTACATAGTATATGTGTGTGTGTACTGTATATTTATTATGTATATATAAATACACTCAGATATTGTTTCAACGAAGTTGCAAGCCTTATACATAAATGTAAAGTCAAAATCAAAGTTAAGAGTGAGCAGGGAGAAGAAAGTGAGAGGGAGTGCGAGGGAGACTGTTCAAGTTAGTACAGATTCATATTGATTACAGAAAGCACGAAGATTTGCTACGCAAACATGGTGCAGCAAAAGGTGAGAGTTACATACCATA
>NW_015549559.1:2048247-2048534 GCF_001515605.1 Sinocyclocheilus anshuiensis | reverse complement strand
GATATAGGCAGCAGTAATTTATAATCTAATATAATGCACGCAAATTTGTTCTTTACAGAACGGAGCGGGATCTGAGTGGGAATTGGTTTATGGCGAGCGTGAGCGGAATATTAACGGAGCGCTTGCGGTTAGAGCGACTGAGTGGAGCGCACGTACATAGAGCGGAAACCGTAGCGGAGCGTCACACCGCTCCGCTTCGCTCACATGCTCTGATACACACACATGCATGTATATATTTAAAGGGGTCATAGGATGCCCATTTTCCACAAGTTGATATGATTCTTTGG
>NW_015549559.1:2047662-2048037 GCF_001515605.1 Sinocyclocheilus anshuiensis | reverse complement strand
CTATTCATCGTGAAACTTGCTAATTAGCACATTATTAGGAAAGGCGATTTGCAAAGATTCATTACAAAACATACTCACTTCTTCTGTAGATGAGGCTGGATCATGAATCATTTGCGCGAACATAGACGCATTTATGTAGATCGGGGCGCATTCCCTTCAAAAACAATGTAATTCACTGCGAGTTCAGTGGCTCAGATGTGGGGAGTAAATGACAACTGCTATGTTCATTATTACATCCAACAACTGAACACCTCAATCGCTTGTTAGGAGTCATTCTTGTCTACATCTGCTCCAGCGGTAAAACAATGGCGGACTGATGACAGCTCACTCAGGGCGGGTCTAAGGTAAGACACCAGTCCAGTCTGTGCTGAAACG
>NW_015549559.1:2047194-2047361 GCF_001515605.1 Sinocyclocheilus anshuiensis | reverse complement strand
ACTGCCAACACACATTTCAGTTCAAACAACTTGTAAAAGTGCATGTAGCATCCTATGACCCCTTTAAGAAAAATATATTGTTTATATTAAATATATTTATATATAAGATCAATTATATGAATATAAATATATACATGTAAATATTTTCAATATACAGTATCTTACAG
>NW_015549559.1:2045161-2047174 GCF_001515605.1 Sinocyclocheilus anshuiensis | reverse complement strand
GGCCAGTGGAAGCGGTCGCGGATCCGCTGGATCGTGTTCCCGGCTCCGAGATGCCCTGCCAAGGGATGGGAGTGAGCCAGCTCCAGTACGGTCTCCGTTTTGGTGCGTGGCACCACCAACAATAATTTGTCCTCCCCCCTTCGCTGCGCGACACAGTACAGCAGGCCATTTTGCACGACGAAATGCGGGAGAGGGTGGGGACCAGACTGAACCTCCGGATCGCTTGTCGGTGATTCTTCACTGATTTGCCTGCATTCTCCACCAGTGTAACGGGGTGAAGAATCACACGACAAGTAATCTCAATCAATACCCCGGAGGGTGGATTTATTGGGGTGATGGGTGCTAGTGAGAAAGGTCCAGGTAGGTGCTCCGGTGCCGTGAGTGCTCTCTTCCGTCTTCCCAGTGCAGAGGGTCCGTGCAGTGCTCCTGTGGGACTGGTCGGTCACACGCTGCTTTCTGTGGGGAAAATGAGAGGGCGAGTTAGTGCTCAGTCTCATGGAGGAATCTCCTAGATGGCAGGGCTTGCGTGGCTTATGTAGCCGCCGCCTGATGAGGTGCAGCTGTGACCGATCAGCCTGTGATGATGATGGCCAGGTGCTCCTCGCTTGTTTCCAGGGCGACACTGATGAAGCCTCGGGACGCTCGTCACAGTATTTATATATACATAATAAATATACACAGTACACACACACATATTATGTAAACAAAAACTTTTATTTTGGATGCGATTAATCGTTGCCCAGCACTAAATAATAGTAATAATAATAATTTTTTTTTTTAACTAGCGCCTTTCCAACACCCAAGGTCACTTTACAGAGACAAATAAGGAAGAGAGCCACATAAACATCAACATCAAAGCACAATACACATACCAAGAGCTACAGACATCGCTTACAAAGTTAGGTTAGAGATACAAACAGAGGAATTCAAATAAATAACATCCATAACAAGGTACAATTTACAGACTGAAAACTGAAGAGTAATATTCAGAGAAAAAAACGTGTTTTTGAAGGAGAGAAGGGAGGATGCTTGACGGATGTCTGGAGGAAGAGCATTCCACAACCTGGGAGCCACAGCACTGAAAGACCTGGCTCCCATAGTCACCAGACTAAACTTAGGGGTGACTAACAATCCCGCTCTAGAAGATCGTAAGATGTGTTAAAGGCACACTCTTTGCATAATATACTCAGTACATACTCGCATATTGTTCGTATAACATACTGTACCTGTGTCATAGTGAACTGTGTGTACTGTATTCACTTTCCTGATTGATTTCTTTCAGATCTTAAAGAAGGCTGAGTTCCCCAGTGCTGTTGCCCTTGAGCTCTGTAGCAAGTACCCTACCTGGAAATGCCTCTTGAAAAAGTAAAAAAACATTCATGATGTTTGTAGTGTTCATTCAAATCTGCGAAAACCCAATTCTTATACTCTTTGTTTCTTTTAGGATGCACCGGGTGCAGTGTCGGGCACTCACGTGTCTCCATAATATCCTTTCTTCTATGGATACAGAATCTCTTGGTGGTGCTTCAGGGCTACAGGCTGTGGCTCAGCACCTCTCCTCATTGGTTTTCAGCTCAGCAGGTAGACGTCTCACTATTACGTAGGGCTGGGCAGTTTAATCAGTTTTTATTTTCACTTTTAATTTGGGCTTCCAGCAATTATGAACACAAGATAATCGAGATAAAATGCTTATTGTGCCACATTCCTTTTTGCAGTGATGCTTCCACTTTGTCTTGTGTTACAAATCCAGCAAACTTTTTTCGCTTACATCGACAGGCATTTTGACATATGTTAATTATATAGAAAAATATAAATATATTAAAGATATATAGAAATATTAATATAGAAATATATATAAACATAATACAAATAAATTATACCAAAATAAGCTAGATCATATGTTTTGTAGTGCACTGTGGAAGAACAATGCAACATAATTGATCTTAATTATTTTAATTGATAGTTTTTTTTATGTAAGTGTGTGTATATATATATATATATATATATATATAT
>NW_015549559.1:2042284-2044142 GCF_001515605.1 Sinocyclocheilus anshuiensis | reverse complement strand
CTTAAAAATGTAGTAGCCAAATTGGCTGGTGAGTAAAAAAGTTAATTTCAATCCCTATATATATATATATATATATATATACCAACTACTGTGCAAAAGTCTTAGGCCACTAGTATTTTCACCAAAAAAATGGTTTTAAGTCAGTTATTTCTGTCTTTTGCTGTAGTGTGTCAGTAGGAAATATAACTGTTTACATTACCAAACATTCCTTTTGCCATTAATTGTATTAATCCAATGAGATTTTTGTATGCACAAGGAGTCTGACAACAGCCAGTGCTCCACACAGAGATCTGATCTCACCATCATCCAGTCTGTCTGAAATGACATGAAGAATCAGGAAAAAAATGAGACAGACTAAAGAACCGAAGAACTGTGGCAACGTCTCCAAGACGCTTCAAAAAACCTTCCTGCAAAGCTACCTGAAAAACTATGCGCAAGTGTACCAAGGACAAAACTGTTTTAAAGGGGTCATATGATGCGATTTCAATTTTTACTTTCTCTTTGGAGTGTTACAAGCTCTTGTTTAACCTTAAACCGCATAAACACATTTCATTACACCAAATACACAAAATAATGTTCTTTTTAGCAACATCATTATGACCCCTTTAAATGCAAAGGGGTGGTCACACCAAATATTGATTTGATTTAGTTAATAGAAGTTAATTGCTAAATAAAATCTATTTATGACATTATTTTTGAAAGCTTTCTCACTTTACAGCATATTTACACAAGTGTCTGAAGCTTTTCACAGTATTGTAGCTTTGCAGGAAGGTTTCTTGAAGCGTCTTTGAGTCGTTGCCACAGTTCTTCCGGATTTAGTCTGTCTCAGTTTTTTCTGGTTCTTCATGTAATCCCAGACGGACTGGATGATGGTGCAAAAATCTCACTGGATTATTACAATTAATGGCCAAAGGAATGTTTGGTAATGTAAACTGATATTTCCTACTGACACACTACAGCAAAAGACAGAAATAACTGACTTAAAACCATTTTTTTGTTGAAAATACTACAGGTCTAAGACTTTCGCACAGTAGTGGATGTATATGTATATTTCATCTATTTTTTTATGTGTATTTGTTTTTTAGTTTCAAGGAAAAAAAAATAAAGTTCAAGTAAATCCATTCATAAAAATACATTTTGATCAATTTTTTTTTTGCCATAATTGAGCAACCCTACTCTCTGACATTATACTGAATCTGTCAGGCTTCTGATGGAAAGCACTTTTAATTGTTCTGTTTTTATGTTGTTTTTTTTTCCCAGTGTTTGGTATTGATTAGGCGTATAGGAGATCTTGTATTTATTTATATGTGGTTTTTCCACTTTAGGTGTAAAAATGTAATATCTTCTACGATTGTACATTAATTTCTAGAGGCATTAAAGGATGAGGAGTTCCTGGAGGCTGTGACTAGTGCTCTTCGCTCTCTACTACAGATCATGGCTACCAAAAACATCCCTCAGGTGAGAACCACATTCATTTATCATTTTATGCTTTAGCGATTCATTATTTCAAGCTTGACTTGGTATTTTTAACTGTATGTGTTTTATATGTTGTATCCTGCAGGGTATGACTCCACACCAGCTAATGATTTTTTGTGAGGCTGCCACTAGCTGTGAGCTGGTCAGTGTGAGAGTTAATGCTCTGGCCATTCTCGGTATCACAGGAAGCTCTCTTTCCAAAGAGAAAAACACAGCAGACACTCTACAGGTAATACTGACTGCGGTAGAAATATTAGAATACTATTAGCCATATTTATAGTGCCATTATTATGCCTACAAGAAATATCCACCTTATTTTTCAGCATGGAAGTTAGACTTTTTCTGTGAATGTGCAACACTCCCGGTTCATTAGCCGCTGTAG
>NW_015549559.1:2033239-2042219 GCF_001515605.1 Sinocyclocheilus anshuiensis | reverse complement strand
ATAGCAAGAAGAATAACAAAGTACTGTAAACAGTAAAACTGTTTGCACTACAAACCACTGTGTTCATAATTAAGATAATGCATTAAAATAATGTGGTAAGACACACCAGTTTGCAATATCAAGCAGCAAAATTAGCTGTTTTGTACTGCTAAAAATAACTGGAAGCGGATGAGACCAGAAACCTCGCACATAAAATTTACAAATGGTCGTGCCCACTCTTACGGGAAAAATAAGGTGGATAACATTCAGAAATTGCTACCCTATTTTACATTATAGAGAAGGGACAAAAATTATTTGATGATCATTTTATAATGTTTGACCTAATTAAACCTTTTAATTGTTTATTTATTTTATAATTCTTTTTTTACTTTTATTATTAGATTATATTCTAATAATATATTAGGGCTGTCATTTTAGTGTGTATATTTAATTAGTTACTTAAAAAAATATATATATATATTTTTTAATATTTTAACGCAATTAATGCACCTGCACCGCCGCAGACCAGTATGTCATCTTACATTTCACATAGTTAACTGTTGACAAACATGATGCAGGGCAACAATTCACTGCATGATGTAGCCTATAAAATGCACTTATATGCCCTTAAAATTTAAGATATTGGGGCATGCCCCGTATGAGTTTTTGTCTCATTTTAATATCATAAGTGATACCACACAAGCAGCGAGAGCAATATCACGAGTGCTATTTTGTCCTGAATAGCAGCACGAGTGCAAATGTGATTTTAAACAACAGTTCAGTAAATAAGAAGTTAATATTGTTATTTTTTTAGATTTAGATTTTAGACATTATTGTCTGCTTTTGCTCAATTTTGCAAATGAAAATATTACCTATAAAGCCACAGCAGAACTATTGTGCGTCTCCAAGCGTCACACACAGCGGTGATTCTTTTCTGAATTAATCCACGTTTTAAACGAATCGTGTGAACCAATGATTCAATGGCCCATTCATAAAGAGAGCCATTTACTTCATTCTGAATGAATCAGGCATTTCAACAAATCGAATGAATGAATGACTCAATGAGTACGTTTACATGGACATCAGTAATCTAATTATTTACCTTATTCTGAATAAGACAATATTATGATTAAGGTGTTTACATGAGTTGCTTTTAGTTTTTTCCTTTCATGTTCCCGTTTTACATGTAATACACACACACTGAAATGCAGTGACAGTCTGATTGTACTAAATTACAAGTGGCTACATTTATATCACATTCTACAGTATTTTTAGACTTAAATGGATTTACAAATTAAGTGTATAGTACAATCTGTCTGTCTTTTATTAGGTTAATAACTGAGCATTGTTTTTGCAGTATATTTGTCATTGCATAGCTTTGGTCAGTTGTTCAGCTAACCTAATCTCTTTTTGCAGTTGATTGGAAATGCATTACTGAATATCGCAATGAAGGACTCAAACTTGGTTGTGTGCGGGGAAGCGCTGGATGCCCTCTTCGATGTGTTTGCGGATGGCGATGAAGCAGAGAAAGCTGGAAAAAATATTAACCTGCTTTCATCTCTCAAAGCCCTTCAGCCAGGGTTTAGGGCTAAGGTTTGTTTAAAGCCAATAAGAAATATCACCACAGATACAAACAATCTCATTTATCACATTCACACACCCGAACAGTAATATTAAATCAGACACTAAAATGCCAAATCTCACTCCTCCAAATGCATGAGCTCAAGGTTCAAGTGCAACATTTTTTGTCTTCTCTGACATTGAGATCTGTTGCATAAGCACCATCTCAGCCTCATAATGACTGTCCAGAGAAAGGGGCTTAGGTGGCTAATCTAAAATGTTCCACTTTAAAACTGTAAAGTACTTCTTCAGCTGCTTTTATCCATTCTCAGTCTGACCGTTCACAGCACAGCCATTGCTAGTTCTCTGTATTCTAGTGTGTTCTTAGGCCTTTAGATGGCAGGCTTTTCACAGTTTGGTGTTTTGTTCCCTCGCAGCTGCGAAAAGAAGGCAGAGGAAAATACAGCCCTTGTCAGCTTTGTGTTCTGGACAACATAAGGATCAACCTGAAGAGATTCCTCAGCTACTTGGAGAACCTGCAGAGAAAATGAGATTTCAAAGATCAGTAGTACAACTTCTCTGTCAACATCTCACCTTGTTTTATTTAGCATTTTCTGTCCATATTCCTCTCTGGGGTTCTTTTGGTTTTATTGTAATGTGAGATTGTTTATGTAAGAAAATTAAGATAAAAAATGTTTGTAAAACCAAACGTATGTAAGTGCTTTAATTAAAGCATAACATATCATAATGGTCTTGTGTTGTTAAGTATTAGGAGGATGAATCAACAATAATAATAATAATAATAAGTTTAATTTATATAGCGCCTTTCCCAAGCTCAAGGACGCTGCACAATGACAAAAGCAAATAAACAATCATGTTATACATAGATGGACAAGACATTTGCCAAGTCCAGAACGTGCGGTTGCAGTTGCATACCACAATAATAATACAGTATCATAATCACAAAAAAACAAACAAAAAAAACATTTATTTATTTAGTCATTTAGCAGACACTTTTATCCAAAGCGACATATATATATATATATATATATACATACACATTTATAAATTCAATATATATATTATTTAATTTCCATTTAGTTTGTTGAAGTACTAAAATAACAAATTAAATAAATCTAAAAACTTAATAAAAGACCTAAACAGACATAATAAATTCAGACATAATTTAACTAAAATTAAAATAAATACAAATAATGCAAATCAAATGACAGTAGTTTATCAGTAATCCTAAAAAATAACACTGCCAAACACACATGCTAAAAAACAACAACTTACTTACACATAGTAAGAAATGGTTATAAAAACTGAAACAGAAGCGAAACAAGTAGTAGGACATTATAACAGGTAATATTGGTTGAACATATAGGCTTTGAGTTTAGACTTAAATACGTGGAGTATGGTTATTGTCCGAAGAGCCAGGGTCAATAGTGTCTGTGTTTTAGATTTATAACATATACTCCATTGGCCATCAGATTTCAGCATGTAAATTAAACTGAAAAGTTAAACAATGTCATCCAGTCTCATAACAGATTCCCCTTTAACCCCCTTAATATTCTGGCTTTTGGGCTTCTGGTAAGACTTGTCCTTGTCCTCAGTGAGATCATCTGTAAAATGACGATAGATCTGTGCCCAGGGGTTATTTTCTAAACTCTGCAATGCTTTCCCTCTCACCCGGTCCATAATAATGCGACAAGAACAAAACCCTTTGATGTGGCATTTTATGGCCCACAGCAACAGTAGATTATCAGATGTTTATGAGTTGTATTAGATCCCTTAGGAACCCATTTATGGAGAAGCAAACGCTGTCTTGTAGATGTTACGTCATCTTAAACTTTTTGATAATTTAATATACTGTATGACATTAGCATGCTTATTAGATTACCCCCCCCCCCCATCAAAAATTTGTCTCTTTAATTAAAATTAATTGTCTTCTATTTTTGTCTCTTTAAGTGGTAAAAAAGAAACACTGGTCAAACCTGTCCCACAGTAATAATACTGTTGTTTTTATTCTATTCGCGGATTCCTGTTCCCAGTAATCTGATTTCTGTCACTCCATTACAAAATAATCAAATTATAAGATAAAACTGAGCCATGAACTAGATATACGACTCATTGGATTAGCGCCACCTTTTACAGGGTACGTCTGAAACATGACAAACGAGAGGTTCATATTACTACAATGTGTCAAACCCACTGTTGTTGTTACGTAACAGAAACTGTAACGTGCTCGCTTGCGTAACACTCGGAATCCGCGCGCCCCCGCTGCTCGCTCGCGCTTGTCCGCGCATGCGCGCTCGCGCTGTGGTCTGTCCGCCATTGAGACACACGAGCTCCGAAACAAGCGCGTGAGAGCCGAGGCAGCGACACAGACGACACTCACGCATCTCCATTCCTCGTGCTCTGAAGTTTGACGGTTACCGTTTTTTAAACAACGTCTTTTTACAGTCCGTTTACACTGGTGGGGTTTTTTTTTGTCCCGAAATACGTTGATGGACCTGCACAGGATATTTTAGTAGCTGTCCAGGGCGAACGTGTGTTCCCGTTGGTTAAGCGAACCGAGCCTGGCTCTGCTCTGAGGGCAAGCGTGCCTACAGCAGCTCAGCGTTTGATGGATCCTAGAATCGCCTGGTTTCAGCCAGAACAGCGCGGACCTGCCAACAACCTGTGGATGCACATCTGGGAAACGACGCAGACTCTGGGAAACCTCTACTTCAACAACAACTGCAACACAGCCAGCGCCAAACTGACGAGTAGTGACGTTAGCAGCAGCGGCGACGGCATCGGTGCGTCGAGCAACGCGGCCGACAGCAGCGGCAAGCCCAAGGATCATCAGGGGATGTCTGTATCCAAACCCGACAGTGAGGTCTCCGAACAACACGACTTTATCCCTCTGGAAGCCAATAACAACAATAAGAGCAGCAGGGGTGTCGGCGGCGGGGGGCAAGTGGCTGGCAGTAGGGTCACAGTAGTGGGAACGGAGTTGCCAAGCAAGAGGAAAAGAGACAACAAGGCGAGCACCTTTGGTTTTAACAGGAGTCTGCTGCTGACAGATGGGGTGGAGGACATTTACACTGGCACACCGTGGAAGAGCAGAAACTACTCGGAAGGCATTGTGGGGTGAGTGCAGAAACGAACTTTATAAGCGTGGGAGTATGATGATAACCTCGGCGCAGGGCTCGGTTTGTTTGCTCGGATTCAGGAGCTGGCCTAACTGTTACGCGTTTGACACTAAACCGAGGGTTGTTCAATCAGTACACGTTCAACATGTCGTGACCTGAATAAGAGGACTATAACATCACGGTGTTGGACCTGCGACCGCCCGTTCACTAAAATAACGTAACTTATAAGGTTTTTCGCAGGTTTACCAGTGGTTTGACATTCGAGCCGTTTCTTCACCATATTTGGCATGTCTAGAAGAGTATCCTTGCAATCCTTCCATTTAAATGACCTGCGCTGGCTTGTCAGCTGCTCCCCTGATGTCTCTAGTGCCCGAATCACAAGTAGCACGAACTCTCTCTTAAAGTCCACCTAAAATCTCACGGTAACGTTCATATTTATAAAAATGTTATTTGACGTTATCTGATGGTCAGATGGCAGGTGGATCAGGAAGGCCAGATGGCAGGTGGTTTCTAATTTTCCTCAGCCTTTGGATCCTCAGCTTGGGTGTTAACATTGGTCAGGTTCAGCATTGTCTCAGCCTGGGTCCCTCTTTTCCAGTGGCTCTGTTTGAAGGTTCGAGGAAGGGCAGCTGTGCTCTGTTAAACAGGACAAAGGAAAGTTTCTACCTCGGATTGGTACTCTTCACTTGGAAGGTGGTACAGCAACCAGGCAGAGTATGTGAGCGGAGCGGAGTGGGGGCGGAGCGCAGAGTGGAGTGGTGATTTTGACTGGAGCGTGGAGCCACTTTAAAAGTGTGGTTTTCATTCGCTCCAAGAGCACTCCACCATCGCTCCATCATGAGTACAATGCATGCCAACGGCCCGTAATATAACTGCACATTTAGCAAGAATTCACATTAAACATATTTAGCTAGCTTGATAGAGAAGGAGTACTCGAATCAGAAAGAATGTGAAGGCTATGTTGACGGCAATGGATATAGCGGGAAGTTATAGGGTAGTTATTAAGGAATTTGTTTGTTCCCTCTAGATACTGAATATTTTCAGGTGAAATCATGATTTAAACAGGTACAACACTTATTCACACGCAATCGCTCTCTCAATAATGCATTCAAACAAATGTAATCTTACAGTGCTACTTCATCTGTATGTATCTGATTTCGAATGAACAGAAATCTGTAAGAAATGCGGTGATCCGTAGGTAAAATAAATGACGAAAACGTAGTTATTTTCATCACAAAAATAACTGCACTGCAAAAAGCAGCAATTATACCTTTTAATGCTGACAAAAATGTTATTAGCTTGTCATGTGGTAGGAAAAAAGTTTGCACACTGGACTGCATATTTAGCAAGAATTCACATATTAAACATAGCCTATTTAGCTAGCTTGATAGAGATCACTTAAATCAGAAAGAATGTGAAGACTAGGATGACGGCAATGGACATGAGCGGGAAGTTCTCAAGGAATTTGTTTGTTCCTTCTAGATAATGAATATTTTCAGGTGAAAGCAATATTTAAACAGGTACTATTCTTATTCACACGCAATCGCTCTCTCAATAATGCATTCAAACAAATGTAATCTTACAGTGCTACTTCATCTGTATGTATCTGATTTCGAATGAACAGAAATCTGTAAGAAATGCGGTGATCCGTAGGTAAAATAAATGACGAAAACGTAGTTATTTTCATCACAAAAATAACTGCACTGCAAAAAGCAGCAATTATACCTTTTAATGCTGACAAAAATGTTATTAGCTTGTCATGTGGTAGGAAAAAAGTTTGCACACTGGTGTTCCAATAAGCCTCTTTGAAACTCTCCTGTTATTTTATTTATTTAATTTTTTCTTTTAATATACGTTATGAATAGAAGAATAGTATGTTATGAAATAATGTGATATTTCAAACATACTGAAATACTTTAGCCGCGGAGCGGTGTTTCTGATATCAGTGAGCGAGGAGTGGAGCGAGAGCGGGAAATGGTTGGTGAACCCGGAGTGGAGTTGGAGCGGAGTGATTATTAAATGGTCGGAGCGCGGAGGGGAAATTGTTGCCGTTCCACTCCGCTCACGTACTCTGCTGCAGAGTGCTGCTCCGTCTTTCATGGAGCCAGAGAGATTCTCCGGCATTCCGCAACAACGCTTAGCTGCCCGCAGATGCGCCTGCCTATAAATCGGCTTAATTTGCAGCACAATCGGCCGATGCCGATTAATTAAAAAATGCCAAAAATCGGCCGATTAATCGGTCGACCTCTAGTGCAGACCTCTACTCTAGTCCTCACCTTACAGACCTCTTACCTGATCCCCCTTCACTGTTTTTCTTGTTTCTCGAATGAATGACTCCCATCAGCTCTGTCTTATAGACGTGGTGCGAAATGTACAGATTAAGCGCAGATTGGCTCATGCTATAACATTGTATTCAGAGAGCATGTCTGAGATGTTTTAAAGATTTAAATCTTGTTCTGGGATCATTTGTTTTGGATTTTAGTCTTTTCCATTTCTGCATGTCTCCAAGATGTGAAATGTGCTTCCTTCCTACAGCACAAAATATTTCCCACCTACATTATAGAAATATTTTGTGGATGTGTTGGAGGCTAATTTCACATAATAATTTTTGCTGTTCTGTTTGGAGGTGTGAGAAAAGGGACATATGGTTTTATGGGTGTGTCTGAGTGTGTGTGGAGAGATTTTTCTGATTCACTGATGTTGAACAAGTTCCTTCCTTGCTCTACCCAAAACAAATGCTCCCCCCTTCCATCTGACACACGATCCCCGTCTCTGAGATGTCATGGTGCTTCCAGCCAATCAGAGTGAGTTGAGATTCTTTCGTCTGCCTGACAGCTGTGCTGCAATGAGAGGAGAGGGAAAATCCTCTCTCCATGCTTAGTTGTGCTGCTGCTGAATTTTTTTTCTTCTCAAAGTTTTTTTTAAGTGTAGGATGAATTCAGTGCACTGGTGTCTTTTTGAAGAGCACTGAATCGATGCAAAGAATATATGTTTGGACACTAAAAATAAACATTTATATACTTTTTTTTTTTTTTTTTACCACAAATGCTCGGTAAATGGTGGGTAAATTTTCAGGAAATTTTAATTCAGGAGTGAACTAATCCTTTAAGCAAGGTTCTTTCTGGCTGCTACTTTTCCCATTATAGCTCTGTTTTCTGCAATTGAGTTCAGCCTATATTCATCGATCACTGTCATTAGGTTAACCAGTTGCCAGGGGACATAAGGAAGGCATTTCAGGTTGGTGGAAGGGGGCTAAATGTAATAGAAAAGCAGCCTTCAGTGGCAGCACATGGGGCTTCCCTGAGGCTCCCAGACGCTACAAGAGAAATGGGTTTTTCAACTTAAATTTTGCTGATTCTGTCACTAGCAGTAGGACTTTGAGATGTGAGTGTGCTCTGAGCCATGTATTAGAGCTATGACTTTCCCAGACACCCTCAAACACATTACAGCACTCGGCAAGAACTCATCCTCGTCACAAGGGCACTTTCCCAGGGTGGACGTGATGAACATGAGAATGTCAGAATGTGTTACAGAGAATGTACATGTACACAGAATGTTTGGAATCTGCATTGACATTTGAAACAAAGAAATGGTTGGCTGTTGGTAAACTAGTGTTGGGCGATATGCTCAATTTTCATATCGTCCTATCGTCAGCCTGTGAGATCGCCAATACACGATATCGTGTTAATTTATGTAATTATTTACTTAGTTTCATTGCGGGAAAGTGAACCAACTCCAGCGTAAGGCTAAAAGCAGCCTAATGTTTTTAATATGACGGAATTTGTATTTAACATGATAACAAATTAATAGAAACATCGTAAGTTACTAATTATAATGCTTACATTTCCTCAGTTATTCAAAAAGCAGCTACACAAAAAGAGCAAAGAACATTACCAAAGAACATCATCACAAGCTTAGTCTAGCGCGTTATGCACTTTAAAAACACTCCCGTTAAAATCAGTGAACACTGATCACATAACACTGTATGATGAATAAATCTCTTATACTTACATCGCACGTAGATCTTCACTTTGTTGTTTATGATGAGAGAATTCACTAGTCAGAATTCAGTCAGCGCTCGCTGAACAACGGAACTCCGCTGTTTCAGCGATGACTCATCTGAACGCCTCTGATTGGCCATTGCATTCATAAGCTCAGCATAATTATGTGTGATTGGTTAAAACCATAGACTGTATAAAAACATGGACGTAGTGTCCGTGACGTAACCCGTAGACTTCCGACGAGCGTTTTGAAGCCTAAAGTAGGCGGAGCCAGCCGTCGCCATCTTGGCAGCGCGTCAC
>NW_015549559.1:2030981-2032982 GCF_001515605.1 Sinocyclocheilus anshuiensis | reverse complement strand
ATGAATTAATTACAGTTTAAGTCACTTCCTTGTTGGCTTCACGAGAGAGAGCGGGAGGTTGCCGCTCGGTTAAAACGCGCAATACTGTAAAAACGCAGAAGAAGAAATATAATGCAATAGGGGTGTGCGATATATATCGTCTGCGATAATATCGTAATTGTTAAAAAGCAACACTCGTCAAACATCATCATAATAAATATACTTTATTATCATGAAAATACCTGAGAAGGCTTGAAGAACAGTGATAGAAAGATGCTGGAACTACGCATGTTATGGTACGTCTTCTGCGGGGCATATTTGGAGTTTATGCACATGAGCGCCCTCTGTCTTTTAGATGCAGCAGCAGCATTCAACCATACTTTACTAACAAGCTGTGCATAAATCGCAGCCAACCGCCAAATCGTGTGTTTTTTTTTTCCGATTTATCATGCAGCCCTAATTTTAATCATGCTAGATCAAATGCTGACATGCTGCGGCAGCCTTAAAGGGGTCATGAACTGCCTTTTTATTATTTTGTACTGTTCTAATATTTGAGACTAACATTTGAGACCAGTGGCACCAGCAATATTAATAATATTACATGTTTTGTCTCTTGGACAGTAGCTTGAGTTGATGGTAACAGTAGCTTGAGTTGGGATGCAGATTTAGTAATTTTTTTTTTCATTAACACAATCAGTAACATCTGTATTTAATTATGTTAAATATAAATATTCTTACTGAGGTAGAAGAACTCTAATCTCATTAAAGGGGTCATGAACTGTCTTTGTTTTTATTGTGTACTGTTCTCTGAGGTCCACCTATAATGTTCTCAAGATTTTTACATAAAAAAACATCACAATTTAGAAGTAATAGGCTATTTTCTGTTCTGTTTTGACCCCTCTCATGGGAACACTCTGTTTGAATAGGCATGGTGGATTGTAGACTCGGAAGAAAATGCCCACTTGGCTAACAGTTGTGTATGTTTGACAGCCTACATCCTTAAGAGATGGACGCTGCTGTGATTTAGGTTAAAAACGATATGATTAAAAACCATGCTGTGTATTGTAAATAACAATGTTTTATACTTTGAATAATTGTGTAAGTTGTTAAACAACACAAATGGGGCAAAAATGCGTTTTAATTTGAGAAACATTTTGAGTCTCCCCCTCCCTTGCCTCTTTTGAGTCTCCCCCTCTCTTGCCTCACAGTGCTTTGGTCCAAATGCCTGCTTTCCTCTTTTACATCACCTACACACACACACACGAGTCTGGTGAGAGAGAACAAAGTCAATAGTTGTGGAACTCCAGTAAGTAAGGCTGTCAAGGCTCTTTTATTCACTTAAACATCGGATGAAGAGATTATTTTCTCTTTAATACAGATGCCAATGTATTTTTCGCTATGTTAGCAGTAATAACGTTACCTGCTTAATGGAAAGGGTTGTCAGGTTTTCACAACAAAACCCGCCCAATTGCTACCCAAAACTAGCCCAAACTATCCGCGTTTCGAAGGGGTCCCCTGGTAAAAATCGTGTTCCGGAGGCTAAAATACACATTATTGGGGTCGCTTCAACTCGCGGACATGAAAAACAACCCGCGGCAACAGTGATAAAGTAGCCCTAATTTGGCACGGTCTCCCTGCTGCAAGGGCTGAACGATTTTGGAAAATAATCTAATTGCGATTTTTTTTAAACCAAGATTGTGATTTAATATGCATTTATTTTTTAAAGCTCTTTGTTCTGTATTATTCAACAAAGACAAGCTATAAATCATTGTATAGTATGACCAACACAATATTAGATGGATTAAACATAAATGTTCTTTTCTGTAGGCCAGGCCTATATGTTACGATGAAATTAGGTGATGCATGAATTGATATGAATGACATTTTTATTTAACAACTACAATCACAGTATATTGACTGATTTGTTGAACTTCCAATCTTGTAAGCATGTAATAATTATGTTTAAATAGCCTGGTGTAAACATTAATATGAAAGTCAGTAACAAATCACACAAACTAAAGT
>NW_015549559.1:2023492-2030954 GCF_001515605.1 Sinocyclocheilus anshuiensis | reverse complement strand
TAAATTAATTTGTACTACAGAGGTGGCACAGAAGAACACAAAAGTGGCTTGTAGGTACATTTTCAGACATTTAATGAGGCTCAGAGGTGGCATGAGTGCAATTAAATTAATAAATTCATGTGAAGATTTAATGTTTTAAATAAAATTTTGAATACAGAAATATTAAAATATTTAAATAACTGCAATTATACCTAAAAATGAAACTGAAACCGCCATAACAAATCACACAAACTAAAGTAGATTGCAGAAATATAAAAACAAATCTGTTGCTTTACCACACTACTTTAGGCAATTCAAAGTCACTGTAATAAACATATGTAAACATGTGGACTGCACTTTTTAAGCACATATAGTGTAGTAACACTGTATGTTAACTTTAGACCAGTGGTTCTCAAACGTTTTTGGTCGCGCCCCCCTTTAAACCTATAAAAAAAATCTGGCTCCCCCTTTCCCAAATCCCCATCCCATCTCAGAGTACCAAATAATTTCACGAAACATAATGAAAAATGTATGCTTTTTTTAATTTAAAAAACCTACAGGGAAATAAACACCTGCATCACTTGAAACATTGAAAAATTGCATAGAGAGAATAACTTATTATTATTCTCTCTCTGTTATTTATTTATTGTTTGTGAGTTTCTTGCTGTCCGCTAAGGCATAGGACACACACACAGGCTTTCCTCCTCACCAACGACATTAAACACCGTGTCTACACTGGACACGAGAGCAGCAAAATACAGTAGAACCCATTATAATCAGTGACGCTGTGTACACTGGATGCGGCGCGACCATAGACTGTAATAGGGCACGACACAACAAAACCCGAAATTAAACTGATGCCTTGTTCTATTTATGACGTACTGACACAAAGTTAAAGTGATTTGCAACGGTCACTTTGTCGCGTCCAGTGTAGAGCTGTTGCGGAGCTACGCGACAACTGTAGCGTCCGGTATAGACACGGTGAGTGAAGCCGAGAGCAAGATATGCCTCGTCATATTTTCTGCATTTAGCTTTTAAATGACCAGCACCTGCCTGGGTCTGTGCGACTTTATCTATGACTTTTCTCTTACCTTTCACAAACCGATCCATCTCCCATTCTAAGTTAGGCTACGTCCTTTGGCTGTTTACTGTTTTATTTCTTTTCTTTTGCTGTCTCTCGCCGTACATTGATGTCATACACCGATCGATCTTCAAGTCGAACACGCCTCTTTACTCTCGCGTGTCACATGACCGAGTGTAATCGCAGCCTCTGCGATTGAAAAATCGTGTTTTTTCATATCACGATATTATCGGCTAGATAGGCAGCGACATCGAAGCAGGCATTGATCATCTTCTGCAGAGGCGGTGTTTAGCCACACTATTATGTCATAAAGTGGCACATTCCACAACCTGTTGTTTTGACAGATTGGCTTCAATATAAGCTGCTTTTAGACTAACGAGAAAGTTTTGAGTTCTGAAACTGGATAGTACAATGACCTCTTAAGGCCGGGACACACCAAGCCGACTTCAAAGAACTAGCGGCGACGAAAGCCGACGGTGTTGTTGCCTCATGTCGGCAGCATCGGACCAAAAAGCTGCGCTCGAACACACCGCACAGACTACAGACGACGGCAAACTAACACGTGCGTTCTGCGCATGCGTGAGAGGACTTAACTGTCTATATCAGCAGCTATCAATAGTATATATTCGTCATTCAAAAGGAGAAACCGAAACAAAGATATATGAGATAAACGCAGATATACGAAACGTAAACAAAGCAGCGCTTGCTTACCATTTTGAATATCAGTAACGTTGATAACTTTATAACTTTCAAATAACTTTCATACAGGTTTGCAATTAAATGAAGGTGAATAAATAATGACAGAATTTATATTTTTGAACAACTGCACTTCTGCAGCATGCAAGACGTGATCAATGAATGTATCTATTTGTACAGAACAAATAACTTACAAGCCATTGACTCCATAGATTATGTAAAATCTAACCAAAAAAACAGCTACAATGAAATGTGCATCACATTGAAGGACCCTCAGTATCTTAAAATGTATTATAAAAAATATGGATTGTACTGGTAAACCTTCTGTTCTGGCATAATTTGACTTAATATGGCAGCAAATTTAAAATGTTATAACTCAGAGGCTGCGTTTACACTTGGCATTAACATGTGACCTGTATCCGGATGTTGTCCACATACACATTGAAAAGACAAGTGTAAACGCGCTTCTGATCGTAATGTTATCCGATCAGTGTGTCCTGGTCCAGAGGTAGTCGAGGACGCACTGTGATCGGATCTCAGTGTAATGTAAACGCAATCCAGCCAACGTGTCTGCATTCGCAGGTCGACGTCATGCAAAACCTCTTTCCCGAACTGTCAGAAGGATACAGAACAACAGAGCAAAAACAGAACCTGAAACTGGTGATCGCATGTTAATGCCAAGTGTAAACGCAGCCAGAGTGTGCAGCAGATACAAGGTTTTTGGAAGGTTGTAGAAACTATATCTAAACAAATATTCATAATAAAAGCTGCCCACACCACCTATTCATACCCATGCATCTTTCCCTAACAAGAAGGATGTTATATACAATTATAATTAGGGGTTCTCCTATCAGGATTTTTGAGGCTGATCACCGATCACAGAAAGCAGTATCTGCCGATACGATCACAGATAACAATCTTTTTAAAACCTTATTTTTATCATGTAGAATTATTTATAGTAATACTCCAATCAGGAATTTTAGACATTTGTTCAGGGCCTAAATTTCATTTTTGGAAATGGGGGGAATTTCCCTCTTGTGACTCTTGTGAGAGGGGATTTTTTTAATTTGAGGGGTAGAGGGTAGCATTTTTTAGACACTTTTCAAAAATATATATTTATCTCACCTAAATGTTCGATCATACAGTGCATTTTTGCTTTTACACTCACGCAATTGTTGCACAATAGCTTACACACATCAGAAAAAGTTGCTCAAGCAAGTGGCAAAACATTTAAAATACTTTTCTTATGTTATCACAAACATTCTAAATGAAAACTTACCACTGACAGAAACAGTCTTACCACTTAAAACTTACCACTGACAGAAACAAATGGAAAGGCAGCTCTACTGCCTTTCCTTTTGCTTTTAAATCTTTATTACAAGCAATCCTGCGGTTTATAAAGAACTTTGTTTTCCTACCTCCACAAGTACCATCTATAATTGCCTTGTTTATCTAAAAGTGCTCTTTTCCTTTAAAACTAGCCAACAAGCCATATGTGTTGACTGTGAAACACAGTAGACTTTAATTATATGCATTTATGGTGTAATAACTACATTTTCATTTTCATATTTACCGCAAACTATGCGCTGTTACTTTAATTCAGCGATTGCAGCACAGCAAAAATAGACTCGGTGCGGAAACGATCTCTGCACTGCTGCAGACGCACCACTACTGGAGCACACTGCCGGACCTCAACCATGTGCAGTGTGAACGCTTTAATCCGTTAATATAAGCGCGGAAAAAATACGCACCGCATACACACTGCAAACGGAGTAATGTGAACCTGGCATTATGTGTGTGCGCTGCGAGTGTGCATGAGCGCACAGTCTCCAGGAGAGCGCGCGGGCGCTGAATGGTTTAAACACTGGCAAGAATTAAAAAGAAATGCAATTTATAAACTTTAGTGATGATGCAACACTGCCTCGATTGTGCAAGTGACAATTCCTGTGTCAACTGTGCAGCGTGCAGCTCGCTTATATACAGATGCGATGTGTGGTGATTTGAAGCCATTTGCGCATTTTGAGAGGAAAAGAGAGAGCGCGCGCGGTGATTCACTCACGCTGTTTGTGAAATTATGTCCCACAGAAGGTTTTCAAATTACTTTAAGAGTTATTTAATGAAGAAATATGAATTGCACCTCACCTTCAGCAGAATTATTTCACCCGCGCCGGACAGAGACTGAGACGGTGCCGCTGCATGTCGTGCCAAACCTCTCACGGCAGAGGCGTCATCAGATTGAGAGAGGTTTTTTGATATCTGCCTTTTTAGAGACCGCCGATCAAACATCCCAAAGCACTTCACATGCTCAGCTGACAGCAGGTCATGCTGTGCCTAGCAACATGGAATGGACAATTGCTTATGCTTTGCCCCATTGAATTTACCAGGTAGGTTTTGGTCAGACTTGAGTCAGAGTTGGATGGGTGCACTTTGAACTTATGCAATAGCTTGAATGCAAGTAATTAATCACAGAACATTGTCGAATATACATTTAGATGAGTTCAACATTGACCTTCAGTCAAGACAAGGCAATGTTTGGCATCTGCACCATCAGAAATCCAATTGACCATCTGTAAGTTTCACACAGAAGTCAGCGCTGTTTGTTTTGCTCTCAAATCAAAATCAGTTGACATGACCTCAAAAATGAAATGTGAATGGTAACTTACTTTGGTGAGGTGCTTATCCAGTATAATACTAATGTACAATATTGACATGTGGGGTCATTGCAGGGCCATAGGAACAATCTGGTATGGAGAGAAAAGCTTCTTTTTGTTTAGCTGCTATTTTTCAATTACGGGATGCACTTCATGGCCAAAGAAAGTTTTTGTATTCTCTGACAATTTCTTTGCTTTCATCGGCTCAGTTCACAAACTGTGCCATGGGGTAGTAGTTACGTTATGTGATTTTGGGCCTGAACGATTGACATTTGTTTAGGGCTGCACGATTAATCGCATGCGATATTTAACGCGCATCTTATCAGTAAAGCCGGTTCTGTAATCAGCGGTAAATCTCCATCACCTGCGGGCTTTCACATTGAGCAGCATTAACTACACAGAGCCGTTGTTCACTGACGAGCTGCGCTAAACCACGTTCATATTCGCGCGATTTTTTGGGCAGCTCATCAGTGAACAACGGCTCTGTGTAGTTAATGCTGCTCAATGTGAAAGCCCGCAGGTGATGGAGATTTACCGCTGATTACAGAACCGGCTTTCTGACAAGATGCGCGTTAAATATCGCATGCGATTAATCGTGCAGCCCTACATTTGTTGGTAGGTGAGCACTTTATGTGGGATCACCGCTTACTGCTTCAATGCTTGTTTAGTGTCAAAGCTCTCAGATGGCAAAGGATTCTATTTGTTATTACATGACAAAGTACAATTTTCCATCATAGTGCAACACAGCAAAATAATACTCTTTAAAGGTTTATTTAAAGGGTGGGTGAATTTTTTAATCATTTCTAAAAGTGGGTCAGGAACGTCGTGAGAAGTGTGAGTGCTGCCTTGCATTTTCGCTGAACGTCTGTTAAAGATGCACTGCTAAATGAAAAAATAAACTTGTTGGTTAAAAATATCCCCTTGGCTCGAAATAATGAGCAGGTCTTTTGGTCCAGTTTGCACAATGTACAGCAGTGTGTCTTTATCAACTAGGGGTTCAAAATGTGTCTACATATCAAGTGAGTTTAAAAATGAGAAAGCTTCATTAAACTCTGGGCCGAAGGCCGAATACTGAACACGGTTTTTCGAGTTTTTTTCCCCCATGTATTTTGCCAATTTTTTTTCACCATTGCATAAATTAAAAAGCCAAAAGGTGCTTTTTACTGTTTTGTCTTGCTTTTCGAAGAAAAAAAATTAATTACAAAAAAACAATTTAAAAATATTTAACACTGAACGTTTTTAACATTCTAGGGGACTTTAAACACTATGTGTGAATGTTATAATAAATGTATTAAAACAGAGCTGTTGTAATGATTATTATCATTATTATTGTCTTTTTATTTTATTTTACAGAACAACAGTAAAATTACAATACTAACATTTATGAATGTGGATAAGAGTTCTTGCTTTTTCTCAACTTTTATTTTGGCGGAAACGCGCAGGAAGACCTCAATGCTTATTTTTGTTGACAACAGATTTATAAATGAGTATCATTACGAATGCGTCGTACGTATCGCATTGTCACATGCCTTGTAAAAATTCGAAAACATTCGGTGCATCCCTAAAAGTAATCAAATGTAAAATAATACTGGATGTGTTATTTTATATTTGATTACTTTAATTTCTGCACTATTTCTTACCTGAATAAAAACTTACTATACCTGAAAAACTTAGTTTCATAGCTCTCTTTATTCTATTGTATTTATTTGTGCTGTTTGCAATTTTTGTATTTGTTCTTATTTTATTGCTGACTTTTTACTTGTTTTTTCATGAAAATAAAACTTTGCATTGAAGAAAAGTAGATTTTTGTTTGTATATGCTGTCAATTATAGTTCTTATAAAGAAAATCGTAATCGGCAAAAATCAGTATCGGCAAATCACACTAATAAAAAATCGGAAATCGGAATCGGCCAAGAAAATTCCAATCGGTGCATCTCTACTATTTTAATATATTATATGATGTAATTTATTCCTGTGATGTCAAAGCTAAATTTTCAAAAGCCATTATTCGAGTCTTCAGTGCCGCATGATCATTCAGACATCATGCTATATGCTGATTTGGTGCTCAAGAAACATTTCTTATTAAGTTTGAAAACAGTGCTTAAAGGGATAGTTCACCCAAAAATTAAAATTTGCCCATGATTTACTCCCCCTCAAGCCATTATGGTGTATATGACTTTCTTCTTTCAGACAAATACAGTCGGAGTTATATTAAAAATGTCCTGGCTCTTCCAAGGTTTATAATGGCAATGAATTGTGTTTGAGATTTTAAAGTAAAATAAAGTGCATCCATTCATCATAAAAAGTGCTCCACACGGCTCCGGAAGTTTTAATAAAGGCCTTTTGAAGTGAATCGATGCATTTGTGTAAGAAAAATATCCATATTTAAAACTTTATAAACCTTAATCTTAGGGGTGCAACGGATCGTAGATGATCTGTGATCCGTATGGATCAGGCTGCACGTTTCAGCACGCATGTGATTCGCAGATTAACTGTTAAGTTTAACCATCATAGAGTTAACGTTTATCATTTGCACATGTTTTGTCTTGCCAGTTTACACATTCAAGCAATTTTAACTCGCGCGCTGTTTTCTGTGCGCTCAGCCGCTGCCGCACACACTCGAAGTGCGCACACGCAGAGAGAGAGACACCACGTGAACAGCGAATTGATTCCTCTTTCACATACACACAAAGTTATGTTAAAATACCCGTTTTGGCAAGTATTCTAGTAAACACAGTCGGTTATGTCTTAAGTGAATGTAAACAGCTGAGAAAAAAATGGATGTGTGTCAGTATTAGGTCCGTGCATTTGGTCTTAAAGAGACAGCAGCCAATAAATACCTGTTTATGTCTGCTAATCATATAACACCACAGCTCTAACAAAGATTAATCTGTATTTAACTTGTGCAGTGAGCACTGTTGTGTTATTTTACACTTAATTATTACATTTCTGCACCTCAATGCTACTGTTTCTGACTTTATTTGTAACTGTGTTTTGTTGTATTCATCTATGCTTGTAATTTGTGTAATTGTTCTTGTTTTATTACTAACTTTAT
>NW_015549559.1:2019036-2023087 GCF_001515605.1 Sinocyclocheilus anshuiensis | reverse complement strand
GCATACATACAAAGTTATGTTAAAATACCAGTTTTGGCAAGTATTCTAGTAAACAGTCGGATATGTCTAAAGTGAACGTAAACAGCTGAGAAAAAAATGGATGTGTGTCAGTATTAGGTCCGTGCATTTGGTCTTAAAGAGACAGCAGCCAATAAATACCTGTTTATGTCTGCTAATCATATAACACCACAGCTCTAACAAAGATTAATCTGTATTTAACTTGTGCAATGAGCACTATTGTTATTTTACACTTAATTATTACATTTCTGCACCTGAATGCTACTGTTACTGACTTTATTTGTTATGCTTTATTTGTTTATGCTTGTAATTTGTGTAATTGTTCTTGTTTCATTACTAACTTTATTAGTTAAGCTAGTAGTTTTTGCTGTGGTATAGAAGTTCTTAAAGTAAGCTTTCACAATTTTTTTTTTTTTTTTGCTGATCCGAAAAATGATCCGATCCGTGACTCAAAATCCGTGATATGATCCGAACCGTGAGTTTTGTAATCCGTTGCACCACTACTTAATCTCTAGTTTCCGCTAACTGTCATACTCGCGCTCACGAGAGAGTGGCATTCCAGCAGATGACGTATGACCTTCCACACAACCTACAACCTTTCACAGAACAAGGATATAAGCCAAGAGGAGACTGGTTTTCCTTTGCTGTAAACAAAACTTGGTTCTCACGAGACTAGTAGGGCTGGGTAAAAAATATCTATCTCTATATTAATCAATTCTCATTTTTATGGAACGATATCGATTCCTAATCCCAAGAATCGATTAGTCTAGCCTGTTTTCAGTTAATGGACGGAACATTGAAGGGTTCTTCCCATCTAATATATAGCAATAAGCATTGTGCTTTGGTACTTTTAATATGAAACAAAGTCTCAGATTTAAAATTCTGTCCATTGTATTGCAGTATTTAAATAATAAATGCCGTTTTGGCGCTGTTGAATGTGAAGTGACAGATCGCTGTAGCGCCTTTTATTTCACAGCGCGAGGCGCACGTGAACTGATCATCTCCTCCACATTAATACCAGTTTTGGCACAAAATAAACATGACTAAATATCCAAAGGTAAGTTAAAAGAAAGAGTACAACTTTACAATCCATATCCTGTCATGTAATCGCTCAATCAGTGTTTCAGCCATGCAAAGACGCCAATATAACGGCTTGTAAACAATGTCACTTAATGTCACATTTACCTCAGAAAAATAACATATTCGGTGACCATAAACTCATTAGTCAGATAAAAAAATTAACTGTATAGAGGGGCATTTGCTTAATATATGCTCCATATAATTCATTATAATTTTTACTGTTCTTCAATGTTTAATTTATGTTTGAATAAATCCATCAAGTTTTTATGACAGCCACCATTTAAATGTTTATATATAAAAAAAAATAATTGAAGTAGAAATATTAATATGTAACTAACTTTATTATTGTAAAAACTTCATTAATTTTAACCTTCAGCATTATAGTAATGTTGTACCAACTGACTCTCGTGTATATTTTACAGCATTAGTTGAGATTTTTTTTCCTTGAGAAAATTAGGCATGTACTGTACCTGATATATATCCAATATAATCGATATCGAATCGAATCGGTAATTGAATCGAATCGCAAGCTTGTGAATGAGAATCGAATCGAATCGTGAAATTTGTGTCAAAACCCAACCCAGTCCTAAAGACCAGCATATTCTCACCGGAGCTTCCAGCAGATGATGTAGGTGTAGCGTAAGCTCTGGTGAGTAGTGACGAACGCAGAAGCGCAAAGCAGAGAGCAAAACAAAACACAGGTCACGAATTAGAAGAACCAATGATTGTGTTTTCCAGTCAGGCTACCAAAATAGGGCGGTGATGCATTTTGGTAGTCCGACTGGTAAACACAATAGCCCAGGAATGTCAGGCTAGCGATTTTGCGAACCCTGATCTTACCTGTGTATAATGCATGTTAATAGTGTTTACAGCGGTAACCAGGGAAATGCTGTATTGCTGCTGTTCCATAAGTGCCATAAGTGTGCCATAAGTGAATTTGCACTCATTCAGTCCATCTGCTGATTTTGTTTCCTTCAGATATGTTTTATGTAGTATATTTTAACAAAGCTAAAGTCAGACCATTCTGGTTTTGTTTCATATTTCGAAATTAAACAATCTAATTTAAATCAGCTGCATGTATGCTCATGCTGCATGTATGCAGCATCTTTGTTTGGATCGTGATTAAAATGCAGTGGTTGCCTCTAATTTTAAATGGAAAGAGCACAGTCAAAGCCTTGGTTTGTTTATATCAAGATATTTCTTTTATTTGTATTTATTTGATTTGGGATTTGTTTAAAAAAATTAATTTGTTATTTGACATTTCAACTTCAAATAAATGTGCAGCATTTTGTCAGAGAAATTATAAAAGGACACCTTTTCATTTATAATTTGTCTTTAAATCTCGTTTTGTTAAAAAAAAAAAATCATGAGAAAATCGTATCGTGAAATCAGTATTGTGAATCCCTATTACTTGCTAAGTGTTCATTTCTTTTCCCAAACTTTTGCACGGTAGTTTAACTAATGACCTGTGCCCTTATCTACTTGTTTAAGTAATTGTTAAAGGTCAGTTTTGTAATAAAGCATTTGCCAAGAGTAATAGCATTGCATCTGATTGTCATGCATTGGGCTGGGCGATAAAACGATAACAATAATAATCGCAATATAATTTTCCTCAATAAAATGATAAGAGTTAGATAAATGTTCAATATAATGTTTATGCGCCAAAAGTGGAACAAAACATTTGAATGGCACCACAAGGAACATTTATCCAATCAGCTCAAAGTTCAAATGGCTGAGCAGCGTGAGCTCACTAAAGCAGATGCGTTTACTCGCTGATAAGTCTTGGTCATGTGACCATTAAACAGCGCTGTGAGATCCAGTGTGAATCACCATCATTTGCCACAGATTTACTGTAGTAACATTAACTGCACCATGATATTGTGGCAGAAATGTGGGATATTGATATCGAATTTTATTATATTATTTATGTAGACATGTATTAAAGGAGTAATGGAATATAATTACAGTATTTTTTGTGATTTAAACTATAGTATTTTCACATTTATATTAAATGTATTTAGACTATTGTTTTTCATACAGATACCCAGAAACCATATAGTTGAATTTTTTGGATGTTGCATGGTTTTAACTGTGGTTATCATAATCTAAATGTATGCTACTATGGAAGACCAAAAGAAAAAAAAGTAATATTATTAATATTGCAGCCTGCACTGCAAACTGTGCTGAAGATACACGTCATCAAAGTCAGGCAACACAAACCTGTTTCATGATTTGAAACAATCACTCTTTAGAACATGCAGAAACTAAGAAATTAAGACATTTTTCTATTAAGATGTGACCTGTCCTGGCAAAATGAGTCACAATGAGCAAATTTTCAAAAATGAGTTATTTTTATGTTCACATTCTCCATTAAAAGACCTTCAAAATGATGTATGATTTGATTCAGACGAAAAATGGCTCAGCTACACCGGTTTGATGTCGATAGAGTCAGCAAAGTCAATTTTGAGAAAAATCGAGTTAAAGGGGTCATATGATGCGATTAAAATTTTTTCCTTTCTCTTTGGAGTGTTACAAGCTCTTGGTGCATAAAGAGGATCTGTAAAGTTGCAAAGACTAAAGTCTCAAATCCAAAGAGATATTCTTTATAAAATTTAGAGTCAACCACGCCTACCTAAAACGGCTCGTTCCAACACGCCCCCACATGTCTACGTCACGTGTGGGAAGATTTGCATAACGCCGCCCAAATGTTCACGCAAAGAAAGAAGGCGTGACTTTTATTCTCGCTGTAGTATTGATGTTGCCGTATCTGCCATGTAGTGAAGGCACTGTGTGTTTCCTTGTGAAAGCGAAACTACTTTGTTTGGCCTTCCAAAAGAGGACGATATCCGCTTCGTCATGCCTGGAGCTGATCCGTGCTGGTCGCTGAGGAAATACATCAACTTTGCGCTGTGGATCACCGGATCGGCTTTCACCGTGGACGAAGCGGAGTCCA
>NW_015549559.1:2016798-2017764 GCF_001515605.1 Sinocyclocheilus anshuiensis | reverse complement strand
GCATAAACGCATTTCATTACACCAAATACACAAAATAATGTTATTTTTAGCTGCATCATATGACCCCTTTAAAGTTTTCTGAAGGTTCCAAAGCAAAATCACACAGCAACATTGCATCTTTTCCTCCGGTTCTTTTCTTAATAATAATTACTATATGAATAATCACAATATAGCTATTTTTATTTGATCTTTGTTATTATAAATAAGAAAAAAGAAACAGTAGAACAAATATAAGAAACAAATGAAGAGTTTGGTTCCAAAACGCTATAAATATTTTCTGTTTCAAACTTTCACATAGCATCTTTAGGTTATAATTCAAATATAATAATATAAATTCAAATCCAGATTTTGATTTTCAAAGATTTTCAAAGATTTATTATAAAAAATTTTCCCAAAATGCAATAAATCCATTGAATTAATATAAAAGTTATTTTTCCTATTGAAACTGTTGAAAATGCACAACATAAGTTGATCCACATATGACAGCCTCTGAACTTGGTCAATACTAATCTTATATGCAGGCACTGGACTAAAAATACATTAAATCAGTCATAGCTCCCAAAAAGAATTCAACGGGTCATCTTGTTAATGCTGTAAATTAATTACAACAGCCTCTCTCATCTTTTTAAGTGGGAGAACTTGCACAATTGGTGGCTGACTAAATACTTTTTTTCCCCACTGTATGTGTGTATGTATATGAGTATGTGTGTGTGTGTGTATATATGTGTGTGTATATATATGTGTATATATGTGTGTATACATGTATATGTATATGTGTATGTGTATATATATGTATGTGTGTTTGTTTGTATGTATGTGTGTGTATATGTATATATGTGTATATGTGTATATATATGTGTGTATATATATGTTTGTATGTATGTGTGTGTATGTGTGTATATGTGTGTATATGTATATATATATATATATATATATATATGTGTGTATGTATATGTATATATACAG
>NW_015549559.1:2006418-2016103 GCF_001515605.1 Sinocyclocheilus anshuiensis | reverse complement strand
TTTTTCCCAAAATGCAATAAATCCATTGAATTAATATAAAAGTTATTTTTCCTATTGAAACTGTTGAAAATGCACAACATAAGTTGATCCACATATGACAGCCTCTGAACTTGGTCAATACTAATCTTATATGCAGTCACTGGACTAAAAATACATTCAATCAGTCATCGCTCCAAAAAGAATTCAACGGGTCATAGTTGAGAAGCAGTTAAATGTGTTGGTTTACACACAAAGACAAGTGCAAGCTTCTAATAAGTCCAAGAATAAAATGATTCATTTACTTAGCATGTTAAATTTGATTTACAGAACTTTTGTGCTGTTTTCTAACAGTTTGGACTTGAATAAAGAGAGAAAACTTGCACTTAACCTTTTCACAGGCATTTTGTTTTCATAGTGATGTATCGTTATAGAATTGTCTAGCAATATATCGATTATCACAGAATCGCTGTATCGTGATTCATATCGTATCATGAGGTACCCTGCGATTCCCACCCCTAATAAAAATGATGACGAAATTTATGCCGCGTCTTCGTTAAGACGAGACAGGACTATAATGTTCATCCTTTATAACTAAGAGTAACAAAGACAAAATCATTTAATAGAAAAAAATGTTATATGTTAAATGTTAAGTTTATAATACGCATAGTTGATCGCTAAATTTAGGGGCTGTGTGTGCTATTGACCTACAGACTGATTTACAACATGTGAATTAATTCATTTATCAAAGAAATGGAAGTGACATGAGTGCCTGCAAGAGGGAGAAAAATTGTTTTAGCAAATGGCTGCAATATAACAAAGAGTGAAAAATTTAAGGGGGTCTGAATACTTTCCGTACCCACTGTACACCATTCATTGTGAATGTTATATCAGTTCATGCATTCTCTGTAAATCAAACCCATGACCTTGGCGTTGTTAGCTCCATCTTTGAGGAAGTCTATTAGTATCATTACCTAAGTCATGGGCAAACTCAGCACATGTACAGAATGATGAAACCACCTGCAGCAGCAGCTACATGTGCATAAATAAGGATGGCGGCCAGTTTGGCATGCATGTGCGGATTCAACCCTAGTCATGGGATTGGCACCTGGCACCAGAAGACCAGTGTTAGTAAAAGCTGGAAGAGAATGAGAGGTGATAACAGGTGCCTTGGCGCAGTCATCTACTGAACATACTGAACTTGCATGACACTAAGACTATTTCAGTGACTGAATTCTGCTTCTCTAAGCAGCTTGCATGTATAGTATTTCTGCAGGTGTGTCCCATGCAGTGTTCGATGCTGCTACAATTGCTTGAAATTAGTGTTCAGGTTGGAATAAACTTGGACTGCTGGGTCAGGTTGGGTTGAGTTGAGTTGAGGGTGTGCTGCTTTCTAGGGTCAATTTATTAGAAATGAGTAATAATGATGTGTCACTTAGCTACACTCTCCCTTTCCTGACTCTGAAGCCTCACTAGCTGTAGTAACCTGCCTTTGAATGTTTACTTACCTGTAACTAGGGTGTGAATTTGTTTCTTTATTCTTTTCTTACCCTGAGTCATGTTAACCAATGTTCTCATTGCTTACATGACAGCATACAATATCATTCAAAAGTTTGGTGTCAGTAAGATTTAAAAAAAAAAAAAAAAAAGGAATTTATATTTTTATTTAGCAGGGAGCATTGAATGGATCGAAAGGGACAGTAAAACATTTATTATGTTACAAAATATTTAAATTTCAAACAGTTACTGTTCTTTGATGTAAACTTTCTATTCATCAAAGAATCCTGAAAAAATGTATCATGTTTTCCACAGAAATTAAGCAGCACAACTGTTTTAGACATTGATAAGAAATGTTTCTTAAGCAGCAAATCAGCATATTAGAATGATTTCTGAAGAATCATGTGACACTGAAGACTGGAGTAATGACTGCTAAAAATTCAGCTTTGCCATCATAGGAATAAATTACATCATAAAATATATTAAAATAGAAAACCGTTTTAAATTATAATACAAACAATTTTAAGTTGTAATATTTCACAATATTACTGCTTTTACTGAATTTTTGATCAAATAAATGCAGTCTTGTGAGCATAAGAGACTTCTGTCAAAATCATTTAGTTTAGGTGTTTATATGTATTATGTACTAGGAAAACAAACACATTTGTATGCATTACTATTGGCTGTTATTTCTTATTCTGTCTTTATTGATATTGAATTACACTCACAACAGCTCAGGTCACCAGAAACCAGGTTTATCATTAACAACACCTATTTGTGGTATTGTGCCACCAAATCACTTTAATGTAGTATTTGAGTTAAACATTAAAGAGCATTATTGTCAATAATGCAGTCATTCTTTGATTATGTAATACTTAATTTCTCTCTCTATACAGGCTGCATGAGGAGATAAAGGACTTTTATGAGTATATTTCTCCTCGTCCAGAGGAGGACCACATGAGGCTAGAGGTGGTGGCCAGGATCCAGAGAGTCATCAAGGACTTGTGGCCCAATGCTGAGGTTAGTGTTACTCATATTATTGTCTTCTTGGGGTTTATGTCATTTGTATTCTTGAATATCTGGATGATGAGGAACAATCAATAGGCTACCTGCCAAAGAGGCATAAATACAAACACTTTTTCAGAACTTCTACTTGACCTTTTAAATATCAAAACCATATGTGAATTTGTTCTTGCAGTAGTTCACCATTACACGTTGGTGTCATGGACATGCAGAGGTCTAAATATAGGGCCTTGAGGGACTCCATTTCTAAGTTGTCACTGGAACCTGTCAGGAATACAATAAATACTCTTCTCAGTTTACCTGTATATCTGAAAGGATATGTTTATTGATTTAACAATGAATTTGCATTAATTTGCTTTATATAAAGTTTTACAGTTTGTGTTGTTCAGTCCAGCTATTTTGAATTGGTTGGCGGCTAATCATCTTATTTGTATTTCAACTGTAGCTTATGGATGTTTTCTAGCAGAGAAAGAAATGCCTAATGGGTGTACAAAGTGAAATAATAAAGACACTAAAGACACATGATGTGGAAATATAAACTGCACAGAATCTGCTAAGAGAATAGCATAGCTAACTCAGCAGTGACCCTTTCGTGCATTCCACAAGTGGCAGGACCTTCTGTTGCTAAAATGTAGTTCTAAATGCATGGATAATGAGCTGAAAAATAATTAAAAGTGTGTCAACAGCCTTATTTGGCCTTTGTGTTGTGGAAAAAAACACAGCAGTTACTCGCGTGCTGTTCTGTTCTCTACGCGCACACACATGAAGCGCGCACACACGTTTCAGACGGCACGCAAACTGAATCCTCTTCTGAATCCTCTGAACAGACACATACACATTTAAATATTTTTATTTTCTTGCTGATCCGAAAAATGATCCGATCCGTGGGTCAAAAACCGTAATGTGATCCGAACCGTGAGATTTCTGATCCGTTGAACCACTAGTTGTAACTCTTTATATTTAGCTCAGAATGCAGGCTAATGTTTCAAGGAAGCATAATCGGTGTAATAACAGAGGATTGCTTGTTTCTTTGTAGTATATATGAGTGCAAATTGTTAGAAAAGTAGCCAAGGCACTTGTAGCTAAAACATGCATTTGTATCAGGGGAGTTCTTCAGAAGCATGTTTATATTTGAATCACACAGTGTAGTTTTTGTCTTCCTGCTTTTACACATTAAATAAACCGAATTAGCATCTCCTTCTCAGTGCCAGTGTCTGGTTGCTTGTGAAATTTAGGAATGCATATTTATTGTCAGACAATCTAGCTCCTATAGCGATAATTTTTCCTGTAAGCTGAAAGCAGTGCACAGGCTAGCAGCTGCTAATGGTTAGTACTAAAGAACAATTATTCTCAATATGACTCTCTCAGGGTTACCCAAAGGATGTGCATTGTCTGTGTCGGTGTAAGAAGATCGAGTATTTAACTTTGCAAGGAGAGGCTTTACCTACTATTTTAGAACCACCTACATGTCTTTAAGTCCCTGTGTGAATGAATACTTCATGTATACTGCATGTTGAGTGCTTGTTTTTAATTATTTATTTATGCTTGGCTCAAGTGTGTATTTATTTTTTATTTATATTTATTTTGTGCTTATTAAGTTATGGAGTACATTGTCCCGTAGGCTTGCATTGCATGTAACGATCAGCATTATATTATATTATATTATATTATATTATATTATATTATATTATATTATATTATATTATATTATTATATTATATTATATTATATTATTTTCCGAGTGAACCAACAGAATACACGGATTAATATACTTTAATTTACAGCTCTTTCACCAAAAATTTTTATGTCTTATGAGGTCACAGCTTGCTTGCCATTTTCAGTCCTACTTTGTTTCTGCAATGTAATTGCGCTCATGTACTCAAACACCAGAGCATCTCGTATGAATACTTGTGTCTGTTCTGCATGTTATAGATATGTTCCGTTTTAAATATGAACACAGGCTGGCTGTTGAGACTAATAGTTTCATAGGGAGATTCATGTAAGGGCAGATTTAATCTGTTTTTCTATTTTCTGATTCAGGTTCAAGTGTTTGGCAGCTTCAGCACAGGCTTGTATTTACCTACAAGGTAATGTTAAGATTTTTTGCTCTTGCTACATTTTTTTACACTCAGCACAATATCCATATGATCTTAAATGTTATTGTACATACACCTGATTTGTGGTGTGAGTTAAATGAAAGTCTAATTTTTGTAATTGTGTAATATAATGTATTATGACTTGCAGCTGTGTGTGTGTGTGTCTATGTGTACTTTTTGTGTGCTTGCAAGGAGGGGATTAAGATGTGTAATTTTAGCTCTGCTTATCCTGCCATCCCGAGTGTGTGATTTTCTTTTTTTTTGTGGCAATCTCACTTCACTCAGACCAGTCATACTGCGTTTATACGCCACCTGGATTACTGAACTGTGGCTTAGTGGAATAAATCTATCAATAGTACCAATAGTGCCAATACACAAGTATGCTAGTTGCTTAAACAGTCGAGTTTAGTATTCAGTTTAGTACATCCATCAGTTCATTTGTAACATACTTGGGTGCCCTTACATAAGTTTGTTTTTAATTTATTTCAAATTAATTAATTTTATTAAAATTAAAATTATGAACTGCCTTTTTTATTTTGTACTGTTCTCTGAGGTCCACTTATAATGTTCCCAAGATTGTGTTTTTTTTGTGCAATGTTGTGCAATGTTCTGCTATGATTGGCTGACAGTTGTGTATGTTTGACAGCCTACATCCTTCATAGATGGACGCTTCTGCGATTTAGGTCAAAAATGCATAAATACTACATATCAAACGATCTGTAATAACAGACAAAGCAATAGTGACCATGTAATAAAAACATTTATTCGCCCTCGTGTGGTGCGACATTACTGTCAGATCCAGTATAGTCAACTCAGCACAGCATCATCTTCAATCTTTCTGAATATCCTGCATTGAATTGTGCCTTGTTTGTAAACAAATCCACTGTGAAATGAAGTGAACAAAGGACCAAGTTCTTACTGACGCAGTATGGATCTTCATTAAAAATAAACTTCATCCACTCTTTCCTAATGTTTGGATCAGAAGGTGTTTTTCCACAACTTGGCACTGAACAGCGTCTTGTTGTTTTCAGAGCATCTTTATAATTTGGTTTCTGCCTAGATCTGCGTTTGCCTCTCTCGTTATTCATTTACTACATGTGCAAATCGGTGGGCGGGGCAACAGGCAGTGATATTGAAGCAGGTGTTGATCTTCCTCTGCGGAGGTGGAGTTTAGCCACACTATTATGTCATAAAGTGGCACATTCCACAAGCTGTCGTTTTGGCAGATTGGCTTCAATATAAGCTGTTCTTAGACTAACAAGAAAGTTTTGAGTTCTGAAACTTACAGGATGTTTTTATAGTACAATGACCTCTTGTATATCAAAAGAGCAAGGGAATTTTGATTTCTTAGTTCATGACCCCTTTAAAGCCATCAAACTTGTTCCAAAACAACATTGTTCATTCATTAAGAAGAAAATCGTTTTTGTTTGCTTATATTTAACACTGTTCTTCTCTTTATACCAGTGATATAGACTTGGTGGTTTTTGGTCACTGGGAGACTTTACCTCTCTGGACTCTGGAAGAGGCGCTACGCAAGAGAAAAATTGCAGATGAGAACTCTGTCAAAGTCCTGGACAAAGCCACGGTACGCGCAGTGCTTTGTCATACACGTATGTAGGCTGTTTTTGATGTCTGTCAGACATCCCTGCTTGTGTTTAATGCTCTGTGTGTTTGTAGGTTCCCATCATTAAACTGACAGACTTGCACACAGAGGTAAAAGTGGACATTAGCTTTAATGTACAGAACGGTGTTAAAGCTGCAAACCTCATCAAGGACTTTAAACAGGTGAGTGTGGAGGTTTTTTAAAGTTGACGTGGACAGCCTTTAAATGTTATTTCTTTATACAGATTTATTTTCTGACTTGTATTTGTGTGTGTGTTTTAGCAATTTCCCGTATTACCGCACCTGGTGCTGGTTTTGAAGCAGTTTTTGCTGCAAAGAGAGCTGAATGAGGTTTTTACGGGAGGCATCGGCTCATACAGTCTGTTCCTCATGGTTGTCAGCTTCTTACAGGTAACACACTTCGACACATTCAAATACACACACTCTCTCACTAGTACCCAAAAATAAATAATGCTAACAAACATGTTAACTGCACTGTGACAGTAAAGATTTTTACATTGTTACAAAAGATTTCTATTTCAAATAAATGCTGTTCGTTTGCTGTTCTTTCTACTCATCATAGAGTAAATTACGGTTATGATTTCTGAAGGATCATGTGACACTGAAGACTGGAGTAATGGCTGCTGAGAATTCAGCTTTGCCAACACAGAAATAAATTTTAAAGTATATTCAAATCGAAAACAGTTATTTATGTAATATTTCACAATATTACTGTTTTTACTGAATTTATGACGGAGCCTTAGTGTGCATAAGAGACTACTACAGTAGTGTACATTAGAATACAGCTTTAAATGCACACAATGTAACACTCTTTGTGAATATCAGCTTGATAAAGCCTGTTTTTGTTATCCAAAGGTATATGCATCGTCAGATTTGCCTCCAGAGTGAAAATCACCTATTTAATGATAATTGCTCATAGGCTTTTAGCTAATACAACAACTTCATTACAATTGTAACTGATGTTTTATTTCTCAGCTGCACTACAGAGAGGATGTGTGTAGTTCAAACCCAAACTTGGGTGTACTGCTGATTGAGTTTTTTGAGCTGTACGGACGGAATTTTAACTACCTGAAGACAGGGATCAGGATCAAAGACGGTGGCTCGTATTTGGCCAAGGATGAAGTGCAGAAAGGCATGCTGGATGGGTACAGACCCTCAATGCTTTACATTGAGGATCCTTTGCAGCCAGGTACAAACACAAACCCTCACGCACACATGCACATTTTAAACTGATTAACGTTTTAAACAGTTCAACTGATACGGAAATGTCATCAAAGATTGTATGGAAGATGTTCTGATTCTTATCACTTGTTTATGTGTGTCTGTGTCACAGGAAATGATGTTGGGCGAAGTTCATATGGGGCGATGCAGGTGAAAGAGGCTTTTGATTACGCTTATGTTGTCTTAAGTCATGCTGTGTCCCCGATTGCCAAGTACTACCCCAACAACGAGTCAGAGAGGTGAGACAAGGAGAACTGGGTAAAAGATGTGTGCATTTAATTTTCTTAGTTGTAAGGGCTGGGCAGAACATTAAACGTGTTTCGTATTATTTCATGAATTTGAAAAAAGTGTTTCTTTATTGACCCATGATGTAATATGCAGTGCAGACACTATGACAGCAGTATTCAAGCTCTCTTGGTTTAAGACATGTCAGGGGGGATATGCACTACCTTATCATACATAGATAATGGGTCTCATATTTACGAGGATTATTTGTATTTATACACACAGGAGTTCCCTGGGAACACACATACTGGTAAAAAATGTATAGCCTGAATGCACTGTAAGTTGCTTTGGATAAAAGCATCTGCTAAATGCATACATTAAATTAATTAAAAATTAGGAGAACTTCTCAAGATTTCTGCATAGTTTACAGCACATTTATATGCATGTGAATTTGTTCTTAATCTTGTTTTATTGTTAATGTATTTGGAGTATTCTAAACACCCATAGTTAGTAATTTGTTAGTAATAGTAATAGTTAGTAATAGTAATTTGCAAACAGTAAAAAACAACTGCAAACTGACAGATAAACATTGTGAAAACTAATATTAATTGTCCTAGGGGGAAAAAATTGCTGTGATAAAAATCAGGATCTACTCCGGATTGGATTCATGAATGGGCTTATCTTTTCCCTACAGTATTCTAGGCAGAATAATCCGTGTCACACAGGAAGTAGCAGAGTACCGTGACTGGATCAGTGTGCAGTGGGGCCAGCGGAGCAACAATGAGCCGGTCCTCAATTGTAATGGTGAGACATTATCCCTGAGCTCATTTTGATCCATCTTTCACTTTAGAAAGCTGAATATCCCTTTTTTGATTCTCCATAGCAAATGATGTCACGCTGCTCGTGGAGTCTGAGGAGCTTGATGAGTGTAATAATAACTTTTCTGAAGATAGTGCGGTGCTTCCTACTGTTCCCCGGAGCAAAGTGTCATCAAACTCCTCCTCTCCTTCCCCCTCTTCCCCTTCATCACCATCATCATCATCATCGCCATCTTCAACGGCTTCTAGCTCAAGTGATGCAGTAAGTTCTATATATGTATCTGTGCAAATCCACATTTCTCTTTGGACACACTTAAAATGTTAATATAGAGATTTTCTGTATGTAAATTATCATGTTTGTCTATTCCTTATTTCATTTTAAATATGGTAATATTAATAACGTTCACTTACAACATTAGATGCTGTTTTAGCATAAAACCAAATACATTTAGACACTGTATTGGTAAAAATATTATTTCAAAACAGAAAAAAAAAAAATATATATTTTTGTATTTGTATACATGTATTTTTTTTCACTGGCTTTCTGCAGGACTCTGATGGAACACCCTGTAAAACTTCAAAAGCTTTGGGTGGCCGGGGCTCTAACTCTTACAGTGAGAATACAGAAAGGAATCTGTCCAATCACAGATCACAAAATCATTCAGCAACAATGCCCACCCCCACTTATAAGGGCAATAAGGTAAGAACCTGATGGAAGTGATTATGATTCCATTTATGATTGAGACATATTGGTTCAGTATCCCAGTAATACATTCATTGGCAACACTTTACTATAACATTCAATTCGTTAGCATTAGTTAACCAATTGATTTGGTATTAATTAACAAATTCAAAGTATCATGAATTAATCTACAGTACTACAGCATTTATTAATCTTGTTTAATGTTAGGGGTGCTCCGATCAGGATTTTTGAGGCCGATCGCCGACCACAGAAAGCAGTATCTGCCGATACCGATCTTTTTAAAGCCTTCTTTTCTGCATTTAAATCTTTATTACAAGCAATCCTGCCGTTCATAAAGAACTTTGTTTTTCTACCTCCACGAGTGCATCTATTATTGCCTTGTTTATCTAAAAGTGCTCTTTCTCTTTAAACCTAGACAAAAAGCCATGTGTTGACTGTGAAACATAGTAGACTTTAGTTATATGCATTTATGGTGTAGTTACTACATTTTCGTGTCAATCCAT
>NW_015549559.1:2000819-2005785 GCF_001515605.1 Sinocyclocheilus anshuiensis | reverse complement strand
ACGCTGGAAAATCCTCTTGCAGGAGATGATTCCCTTCCTAAATTATAACATTAGCTATATGTTTTACATGTATAAAGACCCACTTATGCTGTTTGAGAAAAATGTATAAATATACATTATTTTTTATTAAATTAGTCTTTTAAATTTCCACTGTGCTAAAGCCAAAGCAAATTTAAGAAAATATTATCTGGAAATATTTATTTCATGAATTCATATCAAGTTATTTTTTTCTACCCAGTTGCATAAAATAAAACATTAAATTCAGATTTATCTGTAAAAAAATGTCACAATGAATACAATTCCAAAGCAACATTATATATAGAACTGTAATGTGGTCAACAGACCTGGGACAACCTGGAAGTCATGCAGTAGACTACTATCTGTCTTAGAGTGCACTGCATTTAATATTAATAAATGACTATATAAATTAAACTTTATTTGGGGGGGGGGTAATAGGGTAATATTACTGGGTAATAGTAAACCACTTTTTTCTTTAGGACTACACCACTGCTGAGTACCTCACCTTCAGCATAATAATTATTTCACCCGTGCCGGACAGAGACTGAGACGGTGCCTCTGCATGTCGTGCCAAACCTCTCACGGCAGCGTCATCAGCTTGAGATCGATTTTTGGAGATCTGCCTTTTTAGAGACCGCTGATCAATCATCCCAACGTGATTATCGGCCGATAGTGATCGGTAGCCGATCAATCGGAGCACCCCATATTTAATGTCTACTAATACTTTAAAGCAGCACTATGTAACTTTTGACGCTCTAGCGGTTAATAAACAGAACTGCACACATCCCGCGGAAAAACATTCCAACCGGAGCTACTTGGCGATTCACGCAGGTATGTGTTACTCCGCAGCGGTGACGACCCGACCAGGCTACAATAGTCCAAATATAAGTACTTAGTGTACCGTAGTGATTCGGAATAAGACAAAAACGCGATTTGGAAGATGAATTCATGATGTACTCGCTCATTATATACATTTTGCATATTTTGAACACAGAAAAAATTACATAGTGCTGCTTTAAGTTATATTTTTTTCTTGCATTTCTCCTCTGCTTTAGCCTAATCCAGCTTTCTGATAAAACTGGCATTGTGTACCACGACTGTGTATAATACCATATATTATGAAGGAACATTGTCAGCAAATTAACAGTGAACAACAGTATATTTATTAAATAACCTAGATTAATAAATGCTTTAAAAATTTTCATTTTAGTTGATATCTAAAACATTAACTGATGTTAACAAACAACGTAACATGTTAGAGTTTTATTTGTTAGTTTTAACCTTAATATAAATGTCATCTGTTTCTTTTTTTTTTCTAGAGTCGGCAGCTTGCTAACAAAAGTGCTCAAGGGCCACACAACAACCCCAACAAGAGCCATCAAAACAGCAAGTCCCAAAAAACCAACATAAAGAAGAGGAAACCTCAGCGTGAGGTAGCGCATGAGGACCTGTGTAGATAGGGGGAGCTGTTCTTTCAGACTTACACCTGCTCTTAATGTCTCTGACCACAGAAGGGTGCTGGTGGTATCATTTATCTCTCCTGTCCCACTGTGTAAGGGATGTGTGTGACTTTGTAGCTGGAAAAGGAAAAGAAAAAAATAATAATTAAAGTGGGGCATTGGCCATGGGATTGAAATCATATGGAGAGTTTAGGCCTGATTTCCACTGGCTTCTGCAGAGCTTCTGCTCGCTGCCCATATGGGAGCTACACTGCTCTATTGGAGATGTGGAGGACCAGAGAATGTAGGAGAGAGAATTCAACTTGAGCAATACCTGAAGCCCTGGGACTTTTGCCTCACCGAGGACAACTGAAATAAAAAAGGACTCAAATTACAAAAAAAAAGTTATATTGAAAGTGCAAAGATTTTTAAATGTCTAAAAAAAAAAACGTAAATCGTACAAGAGAAATTATGCATGGTTTTCTTTTTTGAAGAGTGGTTCTTTTTTGTCATGTATGCAGATTATACAAATATTATTAAAAAAAAATATACAAAAAGAAAAAAAAACTAAAACTACAAAATAACCCAAAAATATTATCCAACATGGAAATGGTTTCATAATACTTTTATAGTATTGTTCAAATTTTGCCATGCTATAACCGTAAAACAGCTCCTCACAGCTGTGTACGGGTTTGGGTTCAATTGCCAACACTTATCATCAGCCTCTTCTGCTGTTCTATTGTTTGTGTAATGATGTGGTTGGGCAGTGTAAGAGAGGTGTTAGTATTTGACTGCACATCCAAAAACACACACGACTCCGTGCACACTGTATGAATGTGTGTATGTTGAGTGTATGTGTGAGCGGTCTGTCAGCAGGAGGAGTAAAGTGTGTTGATCTGGAAATTTGAAGAACACTACCGCTGCGGTTTTCATTCTGCTTCTCTGAATGATCCGTCCATCACAAAAATAAGTTGTATTTGTTAATGTATTTATTTTTATCAAAGACATTGGATTTCTATATTCTGACCGCAGTGGCCAGACATGTTTTGTGTTCTGTCTTATAGCTGAGTGGCAAAACATGATTGTTGCTTGTCATGTAGTGTGCTATATATATTTTTTTTTTCTGGATGTCAGCTACCCTTTTTCCGATAACTTGAGTGACCAAGTTAATTTCTGAAAGTACATTTTAACAGATATAGAAAAGATAGTTTAAACATTTTAATTTGTGGCTGGTCTACTTAAAGGGAGATGAGGTGAATTATTGTGATTTTTATTTTTTGTTTTATTTTTATTTTTTGTCTCCATTCCACTGGATTTTGATGTATTGTGTAAGAATGCCTGTTCTCTCTAAATTAATATTATTGCAATTCTTCAGATAAACAGTAGGTGGTGGTGTAACATAAGGTTATTTCATACACTGTAATTCCCCTTTGACTTTTTGTTTTAATATTTGCCTAATAGTTTTCACAGATCTCTGTAAGTTTAAGAGATGATGGCTTTTGATGAGGTAATATTAGTTACTCCACCTGGATTTAGTGTATATGATGCTAAAATTAAGTATCAAAGCCAGTAGTATGTCTTGAAACCAGATGGATGCCACTGAAATAGAGTGAGAGAGATGCAGAGATAGAACAGTTGGAGGATCATTAGTGCCACAGCCAGTGCTCTAGTAAGGTTTACTCCACATGTATCCGTGATCATCCATGCAATAAAAATTACAGCACAACTATAAAACATCAAGCTGGTACATTTACTGTTCTATAAAATCCTGTTCAACACCTCTTTTCATTGTTTTGAAAAGTTGCTATAAATCTTGTACTCTCCTACTGTTAAGTGTACTAAATGTTGTTTAACAATTGTTTTATATTGTTTAATGTCTTGGTATAGGGCATTTAACTTGATGCCAGTGACTGAGCCAAGCAAATTAATAATGTTCTATAGTCAACTGGTACAGCACAACGAAACTTAATGGACACCATAATTAAACCTTCTCTATCCAAGACCCAGTCACACTTTGATAAAGACAAAATATCTCTGAATTTCAACAATAATACTCATTTTTTTGCTTGACTTAACTGTTTTGGTTGAGGAAGTTGCATTCCTCAAATTTAAATTTATGCACAAACTCATTTTTTTCTATTGAAAATACTGTTACCTTGCCTTCAGAGGAATTTTGAAAAATGTATTGTTAGGTTGCAGCTGCATTTTGCGCACTACAGAACATCTGATGTGTCACAGATTTGCAAGTGCACCAGGTTTAACATGACACTGAAAGTGTTGATAATCATAAATCTGTTAAAATCCCACCTCTAATTGTGCTCTTTGAATGTGGGAGATGCTCTTTGCCCTAGACAGACATTTACCTTATCCTCATCTCTATTCTCTTTGGCATGCCAATATAATACTTTGCTATTTATATGATCTGTGATTGATTTGTATATATATGATGATAATATGGCAGTGGGAACAATTGTTGCTGCTTGAGCAGTCATATCACACTTTCCAAAATCAAGAGTCACCAACTAAGCCAAAAAACAAAAACAAAAAAACATTGGGCATAGATACTGTTTAATTCTACTTTTTGTATATTTCCTACTTGTAGTGCCTATCTGTGAAGTGTAGACAATTCCAGCTGGTTCACTGATATGCACAAAGCACAGAACTGCAGCTTTCACAATGTTTCTATTGATTTATCAGTGGTCACATCTATGGTAAAAACTGGTAATCCCAAGAATAAGCAAATATTGATATGCATAAACAATTCTATATTTTATTTTTATATATTTCATGGTTGATCTTTATTTTGAAAAAAGACATTTTGAGTCATTATTTTGAGGCCGTGTCACTCATATTATTAGCTCTTATAATCTATTAAGACATCAATATGTTTTGTATATTTTTGTGAGAATGAAAAGGGAATAAAGCTCAATTTTGGACTCAATCATAAGGAAGATCTGTATTCTACAATAATAAAATGCACTTTAAAATCAGCAGTCTAGCTGTGTTATATGTACAATTTACATTCATTTTTCTTGCAGAAGCCTTCCCAAGCTTATATATATATATATATACATACATACATTTTATATATTTGTGTGAAGTTCAGTTACATTCATTAGCACAAATGGACACTTACATTGTGTGGACATGGTCAGGAAAAAAAAATCAAGTAGAAGTTTGTTACAAAATGCAATCGCCAATTGTCACAGTTAAGAGCCCGCAGAAACACTAGAAACATCCCAAGTCATGTTTTTGCTGCACGCAGGGAGGCGCGCGCAAAGCAGACGTGACCCGCACGGTAGTTTCCGTAGCGCATGCACAGTTTGCGATCGAGCCGCTTGAACTCTGAGAGAGACAGTTAGACAAGATTTTGCAGTCAAACACGGAACTGAGGGCCACTATCAAATGTATCTTACCGCTGTGGGGTTCGGCAGAAAACAACAGTTTAGCGTGCGACGACAGCAGCCAGGTGAGTGAAGTTTCTTACTTCAGCGGATTTATTACCTGTA
>NW_015549559.1:1993187-2000398 GCF_001515605.1 Sinocyclocheilus anshuiensis | reverse complement strand
GAAACTGAGCGAACAGAGATGTTTTTTTGTTTTTGTCGTTTCTTATTTTAATATGAAGTAAGTTATTAAAATTTTCGTTTAAATGAGTGTTTTTTCTATTGTCTGGGTTCATCTCTACAGCGCTCTTTCGTGTCAGTAGCGCATCCGTTCGGCTCAGAGAGAGTAAACATTTCTGACTGAAAATCTGTTTAATTACTGTATTATGGATACAAGAGGAAGGAATGTGTCAAATATATTTGTCTAGTTTGTTTGAAGTATCATATAGCTCATCTTCATTAGCCCTATCCTGCGAAACTGGGGATACGTGTATGGTAGCGTTACTGAGGGTCATTTGGGTCCCAAATCTTTATGAACACAGATAATATGGTGTAGGCTACAGTTAGCCTGACAATGGTTTATTTCAAATACAACTGACGCGGCAATCTTCAGGCAGTGTCTGCTAGATAGTGGAAGTAACTGGTTTTCTTCTTGAAATAAGTGGTCTCTGTACAGGAAATGAATATGTTAGTGTGCATGAATCTAAGTGCACTGGAGGCTTATCATACGCAGTGTACTCTGAGCAAACAAAACTACTGGGCTTACCATCTGAAAGTGAACAGAGAAAGACGGGGTAAAACAGATGCCCTCAAGGCAATCAATTCAACTCAAGTGGATTAAAAAAATAATCAAATGAAAAAAAAATAGAGTAGAATTCATTAATTTCCGAGGACTTCAGAGGTGAGTGAGACCTGTAGAAGCTCACTGGAGCCATGTCTGGGTTTGTGACGTTAAACGCAAAGTTACCCTGTCTTCCAAGAAATGCTTACTGGTTACAATGGTTTGACTGATGTCTGCTGGACAATGGGGTACTTTGTTTTGCAATATTGGTGTATTTGATTTCAAGAGTGCGGTATGTAGGAAGCAGGTTTCCCTTGGTCATGGAAGACATGGAAATATCAGGAAATTCTAAACTTTTGTTTTTCCTGGAAAAATTATAGAAATTATTGTAGTGAATATAAATGTTTCTGCTTATGCTCTGCATTTACATTTAGAAAGCAAATCCTCCATGTCCACAAATATCTTTATTTGTTTGTTTGGAGACTTTTGTACATTTGTGGAGATCCACTCCAGCAATCTTTAAGACTTGTTAAAAAATAAATAAATAATAAGAAGAAGAAAAAAAAAAACCTTAAGCATGAACGACTGGAAAAGTCATGGTCATAAAGGGTGGGAACCCTTAAAAAAGCCATGACTGAAGAAGAAACTTTACATAGAAAGAAATATCATCTCTAATATTCTGTTAATTGTTGCAAATAAATGTAAAAATTAATATAATATCTAAGCATAAATGTAAGTAAATGTAAAGTTGTCATTGTTACAGTTCAGATTAAATTGTTAAAAGGACTGCATAAATAAAGGTTTTGCTCTCATGTGTGAGCTGCTGTTTAGCCCTGTCTTTCGTTTTGGTAAGTTTGAAGCAGAAGTGGCATTTTTATGTTTTGGCTTCAGGGTTTCACAGTCTACTTTACACATAGTAACTGGTTAGTATGAAAGTAGGGATTAAATAATATTGACATTAAATCGATCATTGCTTAATTTATTCAGAAACAGGTGATGTTGTAAACTAAACATTTAGTATATTGACAATGACTGACATTTAATAGGTCACACACCTGATCTTACCATAACACAGTCATTGTGGTACAGAATCTGGCTTGGCTGCCATAGTCAGCAGACTCAGCACTGTACTCTTCAACTCATAAAAGTTCATGGGCAATGAAAGGATTTAGGCAGCAGGAAGTGATTCAGATAATTTGCTATGACAAAAATCTTTGTCATAGCTCTTTTGATCTTTGGTTTCATGAACAGTCAGCTACTGGAACGGAACATAAATGTTGTCAACCGTTAACCAGTATTTAAAAATAATATTTTTACATTGGAACAAGTGGTTTTGGTTGTTAATCCATATTGGCAAAATTAAAGTACATTTTTAGAACTAAAACTGTAAACTCAATTGTTTCATACTATGTGATGTTCTGTCAGCACTTTTAATGTCTGTTAAATGAGTTTTTGGACTTATTTTTTGCAAAGAAATATGCTAGGAAGTGCTAAATTAGCTGCTTAATGTCAATGTAATGAGAGTAAGTGATCTATAAATTCTTTGAGAGTGAGATGTTTAGGTTTCATTTTGACATGAGATGCCTGATGCAGGACACTTTCATAGGCTTTCTAGTCACTTTTGAGAAATGCACGCTATGAGCCTTAAATGTATATACAGTACACATACTGTTTGTAGCATATACACAATGCAATAGATTGGTACACCACCCAAAGGTGCATTGTTGTGTTGTGTTTTCTGCAGGAGTTGTTTGTTCTGGGCATCTGTGCAGTGTTGAACAGAGAGTTTATTGAGTTCACTGAGAGCAGCGTCAGACTCTGTCTGAACGTGGAAAGCAAGTGAGAGGCAGACAGCAGAGACATGAGGTTAATTATAACCTCACATCAAACATGCTGAAGCATTATGGTCAGACTATTGGTAATGTTTACATGCATGAGTTAAAATGTATGTGTAAGCATTAGTGAGCTTTTCCAAATTGGACCTTACACTGTCTTAGAATGTTGCCATTCAATTTAATTGATTATTGAATGATAATTTTTGTAGTTTGCCTCTTTGATCTACAATAAGAACTTTTTAACTGTATAAAGGACTCTGTGCTCGCTGACTGCCTATTTCCTCTAAAGTCTTAGTACTATGCAAGCTTCTGGTATAGAATTGTCTAAAAGCAATTTGCAGTAGTAAACTCTTTCTGTCATATTTCTAAAAAAATTGTTGATTGAGCTGTTTATTGATTAAAAGGGACATTGAATGCAAAATTCACTTTTACATGGTGTTTGCTTATAAATGTGTTTTAGCAGTGTGTGGACTACACAACCTGCCTACAATGATAAAAATCCACTCGCTTCTCTTTTTTTAATCCCCAAAAAGCCTAAACAGTCTCAATTATCAAGCCGTTTGGTTTTCTGAGCAATATGACGTCATATTGCTCAAGCCCCGCCCACGGCCACTGACGGACTGTCTCGTATTAGCATATTTCCGCCCTCAGCCAGTTGTACGCTGTCTGCCATTTTCTCCGCGCTCGAGCTGCTGTAGCAACAACGTCTCATAAGCAATGCAGGTGTTTTGTAGTTGGATGTAGAAGAACATAAGAGTCTTCATTTTCTCCCGACATCAGACCCACTGAGGACGCAGTGGATTCGTTTTGTTTTTGATGGTAATGTGCCACCGAATACACCTAAATTGGTTTATTTCTGCGCAAATCATTTTACTCCAGACTGCTTTCTAAACAAGGGATAATTCAAGACAGGTTTTGCTAAAAAGTTCAAACTCAAGGATGGATCAGTACACACTGTTCGTGATCTCACACTTTATAATTTTTACGATTTGTTTGCAAATCGCCTTTAATGAGCAGAGCTCATTAGCATTTAAAGACACATGCACCGACATGCATCTATCTTATCTTTAGCTCCTTGCATTCTTTCTTATCATGTAGACAACAGGTTAAGTAAAAATATTAATATGCAAATTAGCGCATATATTTAGCAAAATGCTCCTCTTTATAGTTATTTTTTCTAGCTGACTAATGAGCTTGTGGATGCCGAATGGTTATTCTGAGGTAAATGTATTGTCTCACACAGTCGCTCCCCAACACAATGGAGAACTGCTAGATTACTTATCTTTAATTTGAGAAGCACATGGACCCCCTCTGACCTTTGACGTGTTCTCCACCCTTCTCTCTCGCTATTGCTAGAGATCTATAAATGGAAGAGAGGTTAAACATTCAAGTGTGTGTGTGTCTAGGATGTTCTTCACTGATGTCTCCTGAGTTTTTCCCACCCCTGCCCCGCGTGTTGCACACTCCCTTCCTCCTGTGGAGATTTTCTGGAGTTGACCATCCATGGTGCACTTTCAGGGAGTGACTTCCTCAGCTTACTTTGGCTTCTTTTCTTTTTTTTATTACTAAATTGTTAAAAAAATAAAATAAATAATGAATGATTCAATTTTTGACTTAAAGGTTTACTGTTGTATTAAGGGAATTTTACAGTTTTCTTTTCATTACATGTTCTGTGAGGTTAGTAAGTCATATGGCAAAAAAAAAAACAAATCTTGATTTAATTTAAAAAATTTAACTATATCATGATTTAAAAGGATAGTTCACCCAAAAATGAAAATTAGCCCATGATTTACTCACCCTCAAGCCATCCTAGGTGTATATGACTTTCTTTTTTCAGACGAATACAATCGGAGTTATATTAAAAATGTCCTGGCTCTTCCAAGCTTTATAATGGCAGTGAATGGGGGTTGAGATTCAATAGTCCAATAGAAGTCCAATAAAGTTCATCAATCCATCAATAAAAAGTGTTCCACAAGGCTCCGGGGGTTAATGAAGGCCTCCTGAAGCGAATCGATGCATTTTTGTAAGAAAAATATCCATATTTAAAACTTTATAAACCGTATTCTCTAGCTTCCGCTAACTGTCGTACACATGTTCATGAGAGAGTGGTGTTCCAGTGGATAAATAAAGTTCTATTCCAAGTGCACCACACATGAAGTGGTCAACATAGGGTAAATGTAAAACAAATTCCCTTGTTAAATATCTTTGCAGAAAAGATGAAATATGGAATATGTGTCTTAAACACATCTTATATGTTCAGAAATAATATAAGGAAAATGCTAAATATTTCTTAGCCAAAATCTGGCCAACTCAAAAAGTCAAGACATCATTCTGTTGTCCTTGGTGTATTTTCAATGTGTCTAATTGTAAAATTTGCTAATATTTTTATTCAAAACCGTGATTCCTTTATTTAAAAAATATATGTAATCATGACAAAACATTACTTTCAAATCAATTATTGTAAAATTTGCTAATATTTTTATTCAAAACCGTGATTCCTTTATTTAAAAAATATATGTAATCATGACAAAACTACTTTCAAATCAATTCATAAAATCGGAAAAATCGCTCATCCCTACTTGAGGTTCAGTGCTGGACAGAACTACCTCTGCTATGAAGATGCTTTGTACATTATGAGTTGATGACCATTGAATCCCTTCAATTCATCCATGTTTTTTACACAAATCAATCCGTCCAGTAATGTAATCATCTAACCAGTAACAGATGGAGTGGTGCCATGCTGCTCTTTAAAGGCTTTAGTGAGATATTTGATATGGCAGATCATTATTATACTTTGGTTTCAAGTGCTGTGGTCTGCTGTGCTGTTTGACTGACAGGCTGGTCCAACACAGAGCATTTAGAGAGGGAGAGTGAGAGAGATCAGTCGATTGAGGTTTAGTGACTGCATCATAGACATCTGTCATATTAAATCTTAAGCAAAACAGTTCATGCAGTGTGATCATAGCTACCACAAAAGGTTACTGACTGTCACTCAGAAGGTCAAACCTGCTCCCCCTCAGTGCAGTCTGTTGCTGTTCGAGCCTTGTGGGCAGTGAAGCATGTGCTGTACGATCTATTTTAGATTTGGTCTATTTGAGTTGCTTAACAGCTCTGTGTTAAAACAAGATCTCACACTTGTGTGCTCAAAATGTGTGGAGGAGTTGAAGAGTTAGCAGCCATCTCTTGAAAAGGCGTTCAACTTAGCAGGAGTCAAATTCTAAACACTTCAGTGTCATCAGGTGATTAATAGGGTCTCCTGTGTGTGTGTGTGTGTGTGTGTGTGTGTGTGTGTGTTGTCCCCTGAAGTTTTGTCCAGTTTAGCTAACCTCCTTGTGGACACATAGTCAAAGATGATATATATGTCATATTTTGTACCACATATTTTATACTATAGTAACTATAAAATAAATGATTAAAAATCATTAATTGTTATACAGTAGTATTTTATTTATTTAAAAAATATATATTTTGTTTTTAATTAAAAAAAATATATTTTAGGGTTTGTTTTAGATTAGGATTAGTCTGTAGTAAATGTAATTGTCATTATTTACAATAGAAGTATATTGTATGTCCCTGTCTTGATAGCTTAGTACAGCTTAGTAATACCACCATTCAAAAGTTTGTGGTCGGTAAGATTTTTTGGTAACACTTTACAATAAGGTTCCATTAGTTAATGTTAGTTAATGTATTAACTGACATGAACAAACAATGAACAATATGTTTATTACAATGAAAATACAGTTGTTCATTGTTAGTTCATGTTAATTCACAGTGCATTAACTAATGTTAACAAGCACAACTTTTGATTTTAATAATGCATTAGTAAATGTTGAAATTAACATTAACTAAGATTAATAAATGCTGTAGGAGTATTGTTTATACTTAGTTGTTTATACTTAGTTCGTATTAACTAATGAACCTTATTGTAAAGTGTTACCGATTTTTAAAAATGTTTTTGAAAGACTCTTACTCATGAAAGCTGCATTTATTTGTTTGAAAAAAAAAAACAGTAATACAATATAACTTATATATTTTCTCCGCAAAATGGATATAAATCCGATCTTAACACATATGCACTGAATTTTATTTATCATTAACTAATTTCAAGATTAAAGACCGCAACAGGAGAGAGAGCGGCATCAGCACTGGAAAGATAAGTTAGTTTCACTACTTTTAATGAAGATGATTGTGTGTTGAACATCTGCAGTTTACTTTGTTTGCACATCAGTTCCATTCATATCTGACTATGACATTTCATATAGCCTACAGTGGGTATAGAAAATAAACAACCCCCTTTAAAATAATCATATTTTGTTGCTTTGCAGCCTGAAATCCCTGCTGCAGAGAAACACCCTCATAACAGGACATTACCCCCTCCATTCTTTACTGTAGGAATGCTGTTATTTGGATGCTGAGCTGTATTGGATTTCCGCCAGATATAGTTTAGTATTGAGGCCAAATAATTCAATTTGAGTCTCATCTGCCTCAAAATCTTCAAGGTGTGTTTTGGCAAAGCTCACTCGTGACTCGTGACTGCATGTGGCCTTTCTTGAGGAGTGGCGTTTTACTTGCAACCTTCCCATACAAGCCACATCTGTGGAGAATTTGTGATGTTGTTGTCACATGCACACAATGACCACTCTTTGTCATAAATTCCTGCAGCTGCTTCAAAGTTGCTGTAGGCCTCTTGGTGGCCTCTCTGACCAGTTTCCTCCTGGCTTTTTCATCCAGTTTGGAGCGAAGTCCTGATCCAGGGAGGGTCTGTGTTATACCAACTCC
>NW_015549559.1:1991109-1992952 GCF_001515605.1 Sinocyclocheilus anshuiensis | reverse complement strand
TTATCCATCTCCTGACTTGGGCCTGTCCACAACTTTATCCCGGAGATCTTTTGACAGTGCCTTGCCACCCATAGTTGATTGTTTTCTTCAGTTGCACTACCAAGGACTGAAATGCTCCAGGAAAGGTATTTTCATGCTAAGCTGATCAAAATGACCACAGCTGATCACAGTTGAAAGTCAAATGACTTTGTGTGCCATTGAGAAAATGAATAGCCTCACCTGAGCTTACAAGTCATTTTTAGGAGGGGGGTGATCCTTTTTCCAACTCAGTGAGTTTTGTATTTCTTTATTTTTTTCTGACATGCTGGTGTTATATCTTTCACTTGGATGTTAGAAGTTGCACTGAGTAAATACAGCTGGATAAAACAAAAACTGTGTCCGTCTTCATTTCAGGCTGCAAAGCAAAAAAAATGTGACTATTTTAAAGGGGGGGGGGGGGATTATTTTTTATACCCACTGTATAACACGGTCTCGCACACGTTTATTATTTGAACATTTTGGGAGGAGTAAAATTTACATATGTGGTTTCATCAACCAGATGCATTTACACTTGTCCAGTTTCATCTAGAATGTGTCTCAGACCACCTCCTGAAGTGGTTTGAGGGAACGGATTTAAATCCTTCTTGAAAGCGTTTCGGAGGGCATTTACACCTGATCTTTTCACGATCGGATTGCCGACGGTGTTGTCGCCTCGCGTCGTCAGTGTCGGACCAAAAAGCTGCGCTCGAACACCGTCGGCAGCGTCGGACCAAAAAGCTGCGCTCGAACACACCGTACAGACTACAGCCGACGGCAAACTAACACGTGCGTTCTGCGCATGCGTGAGAGGAATTAACTGTCTATATCAGCAGCTATCAATACTATATATTCGTCATTCAAAAGGAGAAACCAAAACAATGATATACGAGATAAACGCAGATATACGAAATGTAAACAAAGCAGGCTTGCTTACCATTTTGAATATCAGTAACGCTGATAACTTTAATCATTTTAAGCGGCTCATGTTGTTATGAAAACATTCGCGTATTAGAATGATTGGGAAAGATCACGTAACATTTAAACAGCCTTCTGTCTGTACCACCTTCATTTACGTGCTTGTTTTCATCACTTTCGCTTTAATTCTCGGGCACTGACTCGTTCGCTAATCTGAACATCCAATCAGAGTTCTCACTCTCGCCGATGGTCCCAACAGCCCCAACATGTTGAATCGGGCAAACTGCCGCTGATGTGAGCCCGACGAGAGCCGACGAGTGGAACACATCAAACAAACTAGCCCGACTGTCACTCACCGTCGGCCCGACGTTAGCCAATGGCCGACCGTCGGCTTGGTGTGTCCCGGCCTTAAGATTCTGTGAATATTCTTTGAGATAAAAAGAACAGAATATATGAAGAGTTCATTTGCAAAAACCGATAAACGCCACTTTAAAAATTTGCTGATTGCCGTGCATTATTCTCCACATATAGCGCGATCTGAACCCTAAACACGTTTTGTCAAAAAAGCTGGTTTTGTCCACTTTCAAGGCATCGCGAGTTCATGTTTTACTGCAGAAGCCGACAAGCGCCCTTGTTGTTTTTGAACAGAAGCTGATAAGTCCATTTTAACGAATCAGCGCGCTGTATTCAGGTCAGGTGACAAGGCTACTTTCACTTTGAAAAGACGTGCTAGCTGAGAGGAGTTTCGTCAAAGCTGACTAAAAGTGATCGAGGATAGATATTTTCGACGAACTTGATGAACCTGTGATACCTTCTTCAGGGCGAAAAAGGAAAATAAAAGCTGAAACGGTTTCACGGAACTTTGCAAAAGCAGCGCGTTACAATGGTGAGGGAAAAGCTCCGTGTATTG
>NW_015549559.1:1990366-1990927 GCF_001515605.1 Sinocyclocheilus anshuiensis | reverse complement strand
AGTTATCTGCTTTTGCCAAAAAACGACTGTTGGAGTTATCTGCTTTTGCTATAAAACAAACTTTGAAAGGAGTCTTATTATGCTCTTTTACAAAGTCTTGATTTTGTTTTGGGAGTGTACTAGAACAGGCTGTCATACTAGGTTTTTCAAAAAACACATTATCTTTCAAGTATTTTACATTATTATAACACCTCTCTCCCCAGTCTGGCATGAACGGCTCAAATAGTTCCTGTATCAAATGAAGGCCCGCCTTCTGAAATACGAAATGTTCTGTGATTGGTTAGCTGGGCCAGTGTGTGTTGTGATTGGCAGCACTCGGCGCCTGGTCGGGAAATATCATGCCGCTTACCATAGCCGCTTGCAAGCTTCAGTGTAAATATTGCATCAGAATCAAATAAATTTGAGCGCGATTTAAACCCGGATGATTGTAACCACTGTAAGTTCTTCTGCCTTGGGAAAGCTAGCGTGTCTCAGACATTAGTGATAACACTCCTTGCCTTCTCTAGTGCAGCTCAACCAGGTCTCGTCCCATTCGTTGATATTTGTGATATCACAAATCCC
>NW_015549559.1:1979896-1990267 GCF_001515605.1 Sinocyclocheilus anshuiensis | reverse complement strand
GATATTTGTGATATCACAAATCCCGGAAAATATGCTTTGTAGTCCAAACGAGTCGTTCGTTGTAGTTTTTGAAAAGTGATTTCTGTTAAATAAAGTATCCCCTTTTGAATTGGACTTTGAGCTTTGTAACTTTGCAGATCTTTTTTATGCTCAAACAGCAACATTACAGACTAACTAAAGTTGAAAAAGTGAAAAAGCATAATAGGACCCCATTAATATGTAAAAAAACATACTTTCAATAAACTTTAATTTTGTAAATTATCTGTATTTGTTTAAGTTATTATTACTTAATTAAAACAACCCAACTGCAGTTTGATTGGTATTACTTGGAATGCGCAATAAAAAAAAATGTGATTTCTAAAAAAAAATAAAAAATGAGTTATCAGTTTTTGCAAATGAACTCTTCATATTTAAGTAGATTTTTTTTGTAACAATGTTCGTGTTCACTGTCACTTTTGCTGAATAAAAGTATTAATTCTTATAAAACAAATCTTACTGATCCCAAACTTTTGAACGGTAGTGTATGTTGTTTTGATTTCTTCTGTGCATTTTAGGATAACCTTCAGAAATGTCTGACAAAGAAAGAGGACTGGATTCCAATAAGACTGGACAGGAGAGAAAGATCATGTACTGATCTCCCATTTGTTCATCTGTACTCCAAACAAGTGTGCTGCACTAGATTTACCATAACAAAAGTGACATTGTGGAATTCATGTTTTGGTAAACCTTCTCTAGAAAAGAATGTGCAAAATATGTTGCATACTAGTCTATTTTCTCTGATGTAATGGCCACGTGCTAGTGCACTTTTTTTTTCTAGAAGCCTGAAATGCTCTGTAGCAGTTTACTACGTAAAAGGTCTATGGCATTTATCCTCTTGAAAATCCACATCTGAAGTCATGATACACTATGTAAGAGACTTTAATATGAAGCTGAATACTTCAAAGAGTTCATCAGGTTTTGAGATCATACAAGGTCATGTCAGATCTTTGGCCTGTGAGAAATGAAGAAGTGATTTCATTTGCCACGTCTTACCGTCTGATCCTCTCATATAAAGCACACTTGAGCTGATAGAAAAAAGCATATCTGTTGTCTTTGTTATGGTGTCTTTCCAATAATCCCTCTCTTATTCTCTCATTTTGTTTTTCCTCCCTCCCTCTTTACCCTTATCTGCTGGATCGCACCGGTCTGTTTAATTGTTGCATATCCTCTGCCCATCCCCTCTCACACACAACCCCCCCAAAACCCTATTTTTCTCCCACAGGCACAAAGGCTTGCATATAAACAAAGAGTAGATGATAATGTCAAAAATATTATGATTATAGTATGTAGTGGAGGATTGGTATCCGTGTGTCACTTGCATTCTGAACATTCTTTCGCAGTGTGTGTTTGCTCGTGGCACTGATGTAATGTTTTGTCTAGTCTTGTCTTCTCAGTTTTTCACTGTCTCTCCTTCACATGCGCTCTCATCCTGAGACTCAGAGGTGTGGACGTTATCCCTGTGCAGTGTGGACTGTGTGGAAGTTCTCCCACTCTTGACCCTTTTGACACTCTTGTTTCTTTGTCCTAAAAGTGGATGTGACACTTGAAGCTCTCTCTGAAGATCATTTGCTGTTGAAGAGGTATTTCAGTTGCTGATGTGATGCGTTGTATAGAGGGTGTGTCGTCGCGTTGGTTTTTGTATCGGTTTTGTTTGTCTTCAGCCCGTGTTGAGCGCCAGTTGTTGCATGCTTTTGCATTTTTTATTACGCACATGTGGAATTGGGCTTGCCAGGTGTATTTGTAACGGTGAAAATTTGTGGTTGGGTTTTGATGTGGAATTCTCTCTCCTGAATGGTGTGGATTATGAAGAGACATTGAAAAACCTATCCTGTTGTCCACAATGCATTCTTTTTATTGAAGGAATGAGATTTTTGTTCACTCAGAAATGAAAATCCTGTCATCATTTAGCCTATTCACTTCTTGTTTTGGACCCCATTGACTTGCATTGTATGGACAAAATGGTTAAAACGCTCTTCAAATATCTTCTCTTGAGCTACACAGAAGAAAGAAAATTAGATACTTCTGGGAACAACATGAGGTTGCGTACATAATGAAATGTATGCTAAATGGCTCCAACAAATAGATTTTTTTAAGTTTAGTGCCATATTTACTGTTTGTCAGGAATTAAAATGAGGCTGTGAGGGTAGAAATACAGTGCGTTCAATGGGATGTACTGTTGTTTAACAACATACTGATTGTTGGGCTGACGAAACATCTTTCCAAAAACTTTCAGTTGACAAAAACTCCATAAAACAGTTATTTGATCTAGTACCTTTATACTGTATGTACCATTGTAAAGTCTCCCTCACATTTATTGATAATTCACCCATTTTTCAATTTTGGGTGAATTATCCCTTTAAATCATCCTTTTTCAGGTTTGGTTTGTTTATTCTGTTGATGTTTTTCTCTCTAGAATAACATTTCTTAAATGGTGAGGAGCCTATTTATGTTTGAACGCACCTGAAGGTCAGAATACAGTCTGTGTGTTTTTGTGCTCTGTAGGAGTCCAGGTGCTCCGCTCTTTTGTCACATGACCCATCTGAGACACACTTATCTCTGTACTGTGACATGTGAATTGCAGAGCTCGAGAAAACGACAGTCCTTCTCCATTGAAATCCCTCAGAAAAGGTTCATTGTTGTTTGAAGCGATGTACCTCACTGCTCTGCTGCCTGTACTGCACTGTCTTCAGCCCTGTAGTTAGGGAAATGAGTCACGGTTGCTAAGGAAATGGGTTGGTGTGTGGTTAGATTGAGTAGACATCTAAGGTTGTCCTTGATGAGAGTTTCTCTGCTCAGAAAATGGTGGATTCTGTCTTCTGCATTTGTGTGTGCTGTGTATTTCATCGACGTATTATTCTAGTGCCCACTCACTCCGTCCGCATTTATCACCACAACAATACAAAAATCAGCTCTATGTTAACACGGCGTCTTTCACATCATCACCTAATGTGCATGTGTGTAGCTTAAGGTTAAAATGATGAAGTGTGTTTCTTTGCAAAAGCGTATGATCTGAACACGTTCAGTGAGTTTTTTGTAACGTGAGCTTGGAGATGTCATGCTGTCGCTTCTCTGTGGTTTTACAGCAATTGTCATTAAAGGTTCTTCCTTCGACCTTAAGGGAAGAAATTGACATTTTAATTTGTGATCTTACTGGTACAATATATTGATGCATTTATCTGTGCGTGTGTGGGAATTAGAGAGTGACCAGAAAAAGGGTGTTAAAGAAGGTGATTAATGTACAAGATTGCCATTTCCACTTAGTTAATAATCAACTTTTCAGCTTCCCTCACACACACACACATCACTGGCTAAACTGATACAGCATGTTAGTGAATAAACTACATATTCCTGGTTATAATCTGACTTTTGTGTGTGTTCCAGTATCCACCACAGAAAAAGGGAGTGAATCACGATATCGTGCAGGGAAACACACAGACATATACTTTCTGCATGAATGTTACTTCTGCATAGCTCCACACAGATGCACACAACTGCAAAAACACTGTTGATTCTGCACGCACACATGCACACTTAGTTGAAACAGTGTAATGTAACACCGGGGCACCACTTTCTGACACAACGGCTGCTTTCATTGACTGGAAGAAAAACAGGAGAGAATGAGAACGATTGATACGTGGAGTAAGACAAAAGATTTCTATTTCAAATAAATGTTGTTCTTTTGAACTTTCTATTCATCAAAGATTCTTGAAAAAGATGTATCATGGTTTCCATAAATATATTGCGCAGCACACCGCTACATACAGGTGCATCTCAATAAATTAGAATGTTGTGGAAAAGTTCATTTATTTCAGTAATTCAACTCAAATTGTGAAACTCGTGTATTAAATAAATTCAAGGCACACAGACTGAAGTAGTTTAAGTCTTTGGTTCTTTTAATTGTGATGATTTTGGCTCACATTTAACAAAAACCCACCAATTCACTATCTCAACAAATTAGAATAGGGTGACATGCCAATCAGCTAATCAACTCAAAACACCTGCATAGGTTTCCTGAGCCTTCAAAATGGTCTCTCAGTTTGGTTCACTAGGCTACACAATCATGGGGAAGACTGCTGATCTGACAGTTGTCCAGAAGACAATCATTGACACCCTTCACAAGGAGGGTAAGCCACAAATATTCATTGCCAAAGAAGCTGGCTGTTCACAGAGTGCTGTATCCAAGCATGTTAACAGAAAGTTGAGTGGAAGGAAAAAGTGTGGAAGAAAAAGATGCACAACCAACCGAGAGAACCACAGCCTTATGAGGATTGTCAAGCTTTTTGTTAAATGTGAGCCAAAATCATCACAATTAAAAGAACCAAAGACTTAAACTACTTCAGTCTGTGTGCATTGAATTTATTTAATACACGAGTTTCACAATTTGAGTTGAATTACTGAAATAAATGAACTTTTCCACGACATTCTAATTTATTGAGATGCACCTGTATACATGAACATGGATGTCTTTGGCATTCTGTTATGCCTCACACTGTTTTTTAAAGTGTGTTAAAGAGTTAGTTCACCCAAAAATGAAAATTAGACTGTGTTTCACTCACCCTCGAGGAATCCTAGGTGTATATGACTTTCTTCTTTCAGATGAATCCAGTCGGAGTTATATTAAAAATTGTCCTGGCTATTCCAAGCTCTATCATTGCAGTCTGTGGGTGTTGCAGTTGAACAGTCCACAAGTCGTCAAATAAAGTGTGCGCATTCATAATAAAACGTGCCTCACACGGCTCCGGTGGATGAATAAAGGCCTCCTGTAGTGAATGCATGCGTTTTTGTAAGAAAAATATCCATATTTCAAACGTAATAAACACTTTTCTCTCACTTCCGGTATCTGTCATATGCGGAAGGCGATCCGGTGGATGACGCAGCACGTATGCGCAGCGCGCGCGCCTCTGAGGTATGCTAGTCTCGCAAGTTTGTTTGTAGGAGCAAAGGAAGCAAAGTTTCCTTACTTTAGCAAAGGAAACCCAGTCTCCTCTTGGTTCATATCAAAATCCTCCGACATTTGTCTTTGCAAATCCTTGGTTTACTTCTAATTCGTGACCGGCATTTTGTTTTGTTCTCTCTCCGCATTCGTCACTAATCACGCAACGCCGACGTCCTACGTCATCCACCGGAACGGCTTCCGCGTATGACAGATACCGGAAGTGAGAGAAAAGTGTTTATTACGTTTGAAATATGGATATTTTTCTTGGACACATGGATTCGCTACAGGAGGCCTTTATTCACCCCCGGAGCTGTGTGAGGCACGTTTTATTATGGATGCGCACGCTTTATTTGACGACTTGTGGACTGTTCAACTGCAACACCCGCTGACTGCAATGATAGAGCTTGGAATAGTCAGGACAAAATTTGTAATATAACTCCGACTGGATTCGTCTGAAAGAAGAAAGTCATATACACCTACGATGCTTCGAGGGTAAGTAAAACACAAGCTAATTTTAATTTTTGGGTGAACTAACCCTTTAAGTCTTATCTTCTATATTATCGCTATAATTAAACTGAATGCAGAAGTCACTCCCTAATTTGTGATGATTGACATAATGACCGTAACATTGACTTCTTGTTGCTGTAAACAAGATGTTCCTTATTTTGCCTTTATTGAATTGTTTTTAGCATTTTTAACTACTGTAGGAAAACTGTCAGCACTGATTTAAGCTTACAGTTGATTCAACTTCTCTCCATTACATTTTCTCTAACACAGCCCATTTTTACACAAGAGTAACACATTCCAAACTTCACACAACTTCATCACTACCAGATCTTCCCCTTGAGTTCATAAGCCCCTCTGTCACACTGATGTGCAAAGATCTTCAGCTGTAGAGTCTTCCGGATCGTTAAAGGCTGAACATGCCCTTAAGGCTACGTTTGACCTTCATCTGAAATGATTGTTTCAGCAGTATTACAAAACTGGGCCAGTCAGATGAGTCACCATCGTACAGGAGAACTCACTTACGGGAATAGGCCAAGAGTGCCAACCTTCAACTGGAGCCGCTTGCTAATGTTAGTTACTGGGCAATAAAATATGAAACCCCTGCCAATGAATTTCACTCTCACATGCAGCAGCGCAGTGCTGTGGGAGGAGCTGTGGGTGAAGTCCCTTGGCTGAAGGTAACGTATTTCCAGAAAAGCAATGTCAGCATGGTGGCAAATACACTTTGAAATGACACATGAAATGATTAATGAGCTTTGAAGGACTGCTGCAGACATTTAACAAGGGGTAATATTTTTGATGAGGGTGCTTTGGAGTGCATTTACTGAACAGTGACAAATATCAAGACATTGTATTTTCATATTCACACTTGCATGCAATGAAAGTTGTATTGATCTGCACAATAATTTCAAACCCAATTACTAAAACAGTATAATGTAGTTTCGGATAGTATAGGATAGAATAGTGTACAGTGAGTGCTGGGTAGTAACTAAATATATATGTATTCTGGATTACATAATAAGATTCCGAAAATTAAGTACTTTAAATTAAATTATATATTACATTTTAAAATGCTCATAGTCAGATTACAGTTTACGTTATTCATACAATGACAGTACACTGTTCATAAATTATTTTCAATTATTAATTTATTCTTTCGTTGACAGAAAAATAATGTGCATAACTATTATATCAGAAAGTTGTATTCAAGTTTTTTTTTTTATGAACACATTTTAATTATCTTTTTAATTATCACTCGGTGAGACATTTAACCACCTATCACTATGCCTGAAATGCTTTAGTCTTTGAAACACATTAAATGCACAAACTGACATTTTGTATTTGCATTTAATTCAGGAATTCCCAAACGTTTTTGTCAGCAGAACCTCTTTGAATTAATATATTTACTTAAAGAATATCCCCTGAGATCTTAAGTTAATAAATTAATAATTAAGTCCATAATTTAACAACACAGTTGCATGTTCACAGCTCTCTGATGTTGGTTAATGGACACATCTTCACATCTTTTTGTGTTTCATTTTTATGTTAAAGCGTTTTATTTTGATCGGTTTATTTTAAAAATAGTAATATATTTTATTTTTTAAATTTTTATGATTTAATTGATTATTAGCTTTATCAACAAACTCCCTGCATGCAGTTCCTTCATGAGGAAACCCTGACATAATGTAATGTTTAATCCACTCCCTAACAAAATATTGAATATACTTTCTGTCTCTCTTTTTTTTTATGTCAGTACGCTACAAGATTATCCTATTCAAATCAATGTGATGAGTTATGTCAAAAGTAATCAAAAAGTAGTCCGATTATATTACCTAAAATGTGTAATGTAATAGATTACATTACTAATTACAATTTTTGGCATGTAATGTGAAATCAGGAACAAACTACAACTTGTAAGTAATCTACCCACTGTGTACAGTATAAGTCTGTTTTACTAGCCAAAACCCTTTCAGAAGAGGCCTGCAACCCATTTTTGGGTCACAAACCACTGTAAATACACTTAGAGACTCATAAAATATGGTCTTTTCACCCTATTAGAACTCTTTAAAAAGTCACACTTTGTTAAACGGTGTCTGCGATCTTGATGCATTGGTAATCGTGCATATAACACAGAGCAGCAGTGACAGAGAGGACGCCCATGCTGTCTTTCACTATTACAGCCTGTTACCGCCTCTCCTCCTCAATGAAGTCTTACTCAGGGAAATTAACATCAGATTTGAACAGCAGGTGGTGCTTCCTTTTTTCCTGAGTGGGAGCCAAAGCAATTCATGACTCAAGTTTGCACGGACTCTGCTGATCACGAGGCAGATTCTGCAGCAGGACCATATGAAGGCCATTCATAATACTGACAACAATAGCAAAGCACACTGTCACCTCCAAGAGAAGCCCTGTTTCTTTCAGCAATCGTTCGCGATTTGATTAATTTATCACAGCGCGACTTGAGCAGCAGTGCCAGGAACTGACTTCGCTGTCAGCTGCATTATGTTACTGGTCTTATCAGATTGTTTGTGGTATAGTGTTAAACAGATCGGTGTTTTCAGAGGATATGAAGAAAATCTTTAACTAAGGACATAATTTAGACTCTTTTGGCAACTGATATTGAAAGATGTGAACATGGCGGCAGACTCAGTCATGACATTATTTTTCATGGAGTAACATGAAAGGTTTTGTTGAGTTTGAAAAATTGACTATTTTTAATGGGCACTTGGCACTTTCTTCTTTAAAATCTGTTTAACTGACATTCAGTTTGTGGTAAAAAAGCTTGTCTAGCTTTAAAATTGTCCTATAATATTTAATTCTGATGTTTATATTAATGTTTATTTCTAAAAAGAAAAAAAAAATCAAAACCATGGTTTTAAACTGTATTTAGACAGCCTGAGTTTTGCAGCAGCTACCAAAAATTGCAAAACTCATATACAATTAATGGAAATAAAAATAACTCATCTGCAATCAGGATTTTTCAAAAGTTAAGTGCCTTTGTGACCATTTTAATAAGATTTTAATGCAATTTTTTCCCCCTCAAATTTATTTATGAAAAGTGCAAGTTGCATTTTTTTTCCCTGTAAGAAGAAAACATCTCACATACGTTGTCATAGGCAGGTATAAGCAAGGTCCCAGGGGCTTCTTTAAAACTGCATTAAACCAGCTATTTATAATGCATGGGATTACTCCCATGAAATGGATGTATTGACAGCAGCCAATAACATGAGGGCTAATGGCAGGGAAGAGGCTGTTTTAATTAAGATGGGTCATTTCTTTTCTCTTGGAGGCTAACGTGAGCTCTGTGTCAACTCATATATTTTAGTGGCTGTTCTCATCAATGGTCAAAGCTGTGTGGAGAGGATGTTTGTGAAGGAAAGTAAGCCGTGAACCAAGCACAAAGGAATAGTACTGTGATAATTTTTCCAGCTCTATTTTCCTGGTCATAACCCTCAGAAGAATCATGGGTGTTAAATGGAAAGTGTGTGTTCACCCCAGTAACTGTCACAATTTTTATATAATGTCAACCCAACAGTAATTGAAGATAAGTTCAGAGGGCTAAATGGAGCAAAATATGTCACAGCGTAAACAAAAATGGACTATTTCTGTCCAAATAGAAATAATATCACAATTCAGTACTATCTTATATCTAAACAACTTATCATATATTTTTACTTTATATAAAAATAAGTTTTACTGTGTTTACTTTACACTCTAATGGAATATTAAAGTCTTTTTAAAAATATGACATATCCTGTTCCATCATATGTGTTTCTGTTTATTTTATATTCATAGCATGCTTCGAGGGTGAGTAAAACACAAGCTAATTTTCATTTTTGGGTGAACTAACCCTTTAAGGTAAAAGAGTCCAACTTGAGTTGAGTCTTGATAATGAAAATGATAAAATGAGCCTTGAGAACCCTGAATTTGACTCTGTTACTTTACGTTCTAGAAAGAATGTATTTGAAACCAACTAAATTATAATATAAATTATTATAATTGTCTAGTCATTCAGGCAACCCACTGATTGGTTGATTTTGAAAAAGAATATTTTTGCACATCCCTAGTATTAGGAAGCCTGTTAACATAGAAAAACATTAGGCTCAGACCTTGAGAAACTAGCTGGGGATATTTAGGAGGCAGAAATGAAAATCAGTGCACATGCAGAAAGACAGACAGTCAGATGAGTCAGCCATTTAAGTCGTGATGGTGGCTCCTAATGAAAGAGAAAGACCAGATTGCCGGTAGTAACATCACGTATAATTACACGCGCAGTAATCAGATATTGGAGGTGTGGAATGGTTGGGTGCCCTGACTCTAACCTCAGATGGAGGATAATAATGCCCTCCTGTGCAATACTTACCTGAACTACACATCACATTGCCCCAGCTAATTATATTCTGCAGAGAGTGTGAATGTTTATTTGTAATTTACTAGTCTGATCTGGTTGGGTGTGCAGATACTTTCAGCCATCTGTCGTAATGGCGCCTTTCAAGTGCACCTGGGAAACATGTTCCTCCAGGCATTTGTTGTGTGTTCATTATTACAACATGTCATGCATTCAGAGTCTGAGACATAAACAAAAGAAAAGCATTATAATTCTGAACAGCAAACCCAAATAACTACAGTTGGATTCAAAATGATAAAGAATTATTATTTCTATCACTTATTTATATATGGTATCACAACTAAATGTGAAGCAAACCATGAAATTTGAGTGTTTAACACCATTCACTACAGACTTGCTTTCCGCTCTCTGATCTCTATATAGATTATAGATGATATGATATTAACTATATTTTAGATCAGTGTTTCCGCCATGGCAAAAGTGCCAGCAAAAGTGCTGTCATAATACAGTATAACAGGTTTAATAACTTTTTTCTTATAAC
>NW_015549559.1:1977308-1979681 GCF_001515605.1 Sinocyclocheilus anshuiensis | reverse complement strand
CTGTCAGAGAGTGAAAGTGCGCTTTCATCCAGAGCGTCTCTCACATGTTCCGCCATGTGCTTCTCGTCCGCTCTTATTTACATCAGAGTGCGCACGGGTCTTTCAGGCAGCATACAGCGGTGTTGTGCATTTTGACCAGTTTATGGGAAAAGTATTCTTAAAATGCATTCAAAATTCGGAATAATTTGTTATATATAATTATTCACGGTATTTAGAAGTGCCCACGATAACAATATCCTGCATATTCATTACCGTGATATATCGCATTACCGAATACCGGCACAAGTCTACTTAAGATACCATTTATTTGCAATATCCACCTGGAATACTTTATGTAAGGGATAATCAACGGCTAGCCGTGTTTAATGCACGGCTAGTCGTTGATTATCCTGCTTATTCCATGGTCATTTGCCAAGTTATAGACAAGTTAAAACTTTGCAGCGCAATATTTGACCGAATGGGTAAAAATGACAGTTATTTTTGTCAGTTGCGGCACGTTAGCTCTAGCATTCTGCCAGCTTCAAATCAGACACAGCTGAAATAGTGTGGTAAGATCACATTTATTTTAATTCATTATAGCATGTATTTCAATGAATTATCGAGAGAGAGATGACAGTTGTGTTTACCTGCGTGCTGCGTCTGCGCGTCTCTCTCTACAAACAATTACTTCAAAAACAGTGAGTTTTTCACCTCGTTGCTGAGGAATATAATGTAGCGATCTAGTATCTAGGCTATTTTATTAATAAAAATTGCGGGGAAGCGTTGACAACAAGTTTATGTGTGTGTGCAGCGCAATCTGCGATCTCTCACTCTCTCTCTCTCTCTCCCTCTTGCTCTCTCTGTGTGTGTGTGTGTGTGTGTGTGTGTGTGCGTGTGTGTGTGTGTGCGAGTGATGTGTGTTGGTTAGTGTGCATCAACTAAAGTAGCGCATTAATATGGAAGGCTGATTAAACTGACTTGGAACTACCTGTGCATTAAATGGTTTTACTGCATACCCGCCAGCAAATCAGAATCCAGTATTTAGACAGACCATGGAATAAAAGACTTTATAAGACTCTTTATAAGAGTATAAGACTGACCCTAGAATGAAGGGGCCTGATTTTTGCTCCTTTGGTTAATAATATTTAGATTTTTATTTTTTTTTGATTGCCAGGGCTGCACGATTTGGAGAAAAAAGCTAATTGCGATTTTTCTGATCAAAACTGCGATTTGCGATTTAAAATGCAATTTATTACTATTTCATAAAAGAGCTACAGGTTTGTTGTGGTGGTTTTAACAGCACCAAAGACATACCAAGTATTATCACAAACTATGCTTGTGTGTGTGTGTGTGTGTGTGTGTGTGCGTGTGTGTGTGTGTGCGAGTGATGTGTGTTGGTTAGTGTGCATCAACTAAAGTAGCGCATTAATATGGAAGGCCTACATTAAGGTTGAAACAATGACAGCAAAAGTTTTTGCCATTTAACCCTCTGGGGTCTGAGGGTGTTTTGGTGCGCTGGAGAAGTTTTGGCATGCCCTGACATTAGTTTTTTTTCAGTATCTTAAAAAAATTTTAATGGCTAAAGTCTGATAACACTGTATTCAGCACAAACTGGGCTACAATAATTTGTGAGCAGCATGAAAGTACATGTTTGTGTTTTTGAGAAAACAATGTTTATGCATGGTTAGTGAAAAACAAATTTTTTTAAGTCACTGAAATAAGGCCATAAAACACATACAGAACGTTTGTTCACAAGACTTTTGAGAATGTGGTAGACTAGAGTTTTTGCTACAAAATGATGTGAAAATTATCCTGTTCACTTATTTACAGAAAACAATATATTGATTTAACATTTGTAAAACATGTTTTGTGATAGAATGCCCTTATGCGACAGAGTGACAATGGCCATGAATATTTAGTGATTCACACCTGAGAGATAGTGTTAACACTCACAATACTTTTATATCTTGTGGTTTTATATGTTAAAACATTAAACAAACATCCTGGCGTTGTGAGACATTTAGACAATGAAATATCACATATTTCAAAATGTTTCACTTGATTTCAAACATGTAGTCAGGAATTAGAAAAGTCTAACTAGTAAAATGTGTACAAGTTATGTCACAATAACAATAACAACAGATGCAAGTAATCTTAGGCTACTCATCAAAGTGATATTCTCCACTGGATCTAGCTGTGCGACGCATTGCGTTTGAGGTAAATTCTGGGTTATTTCTCTCAGCGCGTCTTCTTCCAGAAACAAAAAGTAGCCGGGATGAACACTTCACGCTTGTTTCCACAGAGGCGATGTGGGCGTTTACATGCGCGCGCGTCTCCCGTGGATGTTTAGAATCTGAAAAGCTCGATCGGCTCGTGGGCGTGACCGCATTAGAT
>NW_015549559.1:1974367-1976616 GCF_001515605.1 Sinocyclocheilus anshuiensis | reverse complement strand
ATTTTTTTTGCTAAGAACGAACCGAAATGAAAACATTTCGCTTTTAATCTGTGTATTTAACAGCCTGGGAGACCTTCTTAGGGCAGTACCTTGCCTCACCGACTAAAATCAGGGTGCCCACTACGGAGACGGCACAGTGACCGAGGTGGCCGGGCCGGGCCCTCTCAGGCCCCCCCGTGGCGCCGACGCTGGTTGACCGGGATGAATTCTTCACGGTTGTTTACGCGGAGGCGATGTGGGCGTTTACATCAGCGTGCGTCTCACATGGATGTTTAGAATCTGAAAAGCGTGATCGGCTCGTGGGCGTGACCGCATTAGATATGAGTTGAGACGGGAAAACTGGACATCGCGTATGTTTCATACGGATTACTTTTAACAGAGAATATTTGTTTTGGACGTGACTTAGTTAATTTAAAGGTAGACATTTCAGGCTTTCTATACATATATTGGCCTTTTGGCCATGCATTCATCATAGATTTGTCTGTGATACTTCTGCAGGTACTGATACAGGTTGGTTGTGTTGCCTCACGAGGTCGACACAGACGTTCGGCAGGTTTTACAAAGTACTTGCCTTTGAAGTACATCAGAACGTCGAAATCCAAAATAATTCCAAACATATGCGGTGCTTTTTCGTTTAGGTACCAAGTCGTCTGCAGACACACTTTGTTGGGAAGTTGAACTGCTGCTCCCGCTCGCGCTTATCTTTTCCAAAAGGCGTTATTTGCTGGTTCAGTCAGCACGTGCAGTGAATGCCCCCTATTGGTTAAACTCTGCATCAAAGTAAAATGGGCATGAAGCAAACTGTCAAAAACTACGTAGATGCTTGTTAAATCTCTGATAGTCCTTCATCGAAATAATCGCAGCTCTTGCGATTTGAAAATCGCACCCTTTCAAATCGCGATTTCGGTTTACAAACGATTAATCGTGCAGGCCTAGTTGATGGTACCACAAAGATGCAAGGATCTGAAAGGACAGTCCTGAGCCCTTCACTGGTGACTATCCTGAGCTATGACGTCACAAACAGCTCGCTGGGAAATATTTTCACATTTTCCACAAGGGATGCACCAATATTACAATTCTGGCTGATATTAATAAGCCAATAAATATTTTCCTGTTTTGCCTGATAACTGATAAATGGCCAATATTAAAATGCTGTAGGTTTGTGTAAATAAAAATTAAAACGCTAAAAATCAATAATTTTAAATGCTACAAGTAAATTTAGGCATTACAACATTATAATGTGCAGCGTGAAAAAAGGATACATGTACCATTTATATACTGTATGTGTAAAGCCCGGCTCACACTGTGCGATTTTGGCCACAATTTGGTTGTCTGAGACAAATTTTGGAAATCCTAAAAGATTCCTATAATCCTAGGCTAAAATCTGGTGGACAGTACAACAAGAAGAAAAACTTATTGAGTTTATTTATTAAGGACCAGGATGTTTATACTCAAATAACAAAATTACCTCAAGTTCGCTCTGTAAAACTGGAAGTCCATAAAGTCCTCTTTTGCCCAGCCACGGCAACTTTAAACTGTCAAAATGAGTCAGGTGGACAGTACAAAAAGTTTTTTTTCAAAATAGTTTATTTAAGGGGCAGGATGTTTAAACTCGAATAACAAAATTACCTCAAGTTCGCTCTGTAGGACCGGAAGTCCATAAAGTCCTCTTTTGTCCAGCCTTGACTTGCTCCACACACGTCATCTTGTTTTTTTTTTCCGGTTTTTATTATCAAGGCATGTAATTAACAAAACTAACGCTACATATTGCTTTTGTTTGCTAGCTACCATTATAGCGAGAGAACGCGGGTCACGGATTGATGACGTAAAACTCCGGACAAGTCTTGACTGTCGTACAGTCTGACATTATGACAATTGAGATCCTGCAGTGGACGCAGACAGCACACACAAATATGAACACATGCTGAACTGAGTGCTGTGACTGCCTGTGATGAGGAGATTGTGAATAAAGAATGAATATTAGTCAAATTTAAAATAAACATTTACATTTAAATGTTAGGTGTGCATTAGGGAGCGTCATTAGTGGCGCGCGAGATGCAGTGATGATGTAAGTGACGTTGTTGCATTTTAATGTTTTGTTAGTCTAGACCAGGGGTGGTGAACGTCGGTCCTGGAGAGCCGCAGCCCTGCAGAGTTAAAATGCTAAATTAACTCAGAGCTAAATTAACTCATAAAAATCAAATATAATTTCGTAAATTGCATAAACAATTATGAACAAAACAGCATCA
>NW_015549559.1:1973530-1974246 GCF_001515605.1 Sinocyclocheilus anshuiensis | reverse complement strand
TGGGCGATTCGGCTCTTTGTATTAAGCAATGCATAAATACATGATGCTGTTTTGTTCATAATTGTTTATGCAATTTTATGCAATTTACAAAATTATATTTGATTTATACCAGTTAATTTAGACGTAATGCACGTTTTTTATAGACCGTTATTTCCTTGCGTTGACAATTTAAATGTGCTGCATTATTTTGCTCATTGCACCCTACTGTGGCCTCGGAAGACAAGCCAAAAGTTTCCTTAAGACCTGTTTAATCTGCATATAAAACATTAGAAATTAGATATTTGTTTAATTTTTATTGTGTTTGACTGTTAAAACAAAAAATATTTGTTGTTTGTCTCAATAAATTGTGTTAATTATTAGGGGTGCTCCGATCAGGGTTTTTGAGGCGATCACCGATCGCTGATCTCAGACAGCAGTATCTGCCGATACCAATCACCGATACCGATCTTTTTAACAGTGAATGCTTTAATCCGTTAACATGAGCGTGGAAAAAATACACACCGCATACGCACTGCAAACTGAGTAACGTGAACCTGGCGTTATGTATGTGCGCTGCGAGTGTGCATGAGCGCACGGTCTTCAGGAGAGCGCGCGAGCGCTGAATGGTTAAACACTGGCAAGAATTAAATAGTAATGCAATTTATAAACTTTATGTGATGTGACACTACCTTGATTGTGCAAGTGACAATTCCTGTGTCAACTGTGCAGCGTGGAGC
>NW_015549559.1:1971158-1973392 GCF_001515605.1 Sinocyclocheilus anshuiensis | reverse complement strand
GATTCACTCACGCTGTTTGTGAAATTACGTCTCACACAAGGTTTTCAAATTATTTTATAAGTTATTTAATGAAGAAATATAGCATTATAATTATTTTACCCGCGCCAGACAGAGACTGAGATGGTGCCGCTGTATGTCGACAGCGTCATCTCTCACGGCAGCGTCATCAGCTTGTGATCGTTTTTGGGAGATCGGCCTTTTTAGAGACCGCCGATCAATCATCCCAACGTGATTATCGGCCGATAGTGATCGGTAGCTGATCAATCGGAGCACCCCTATTAATTATAAATACAGTGGTTTAATTTAAACATTTTGTTTTCTATTGCTTTTTGTTTTAAAAAAGGTTATAAAAAATGTCAATAATTATCGATACCGAACGATATGAAACATTATATCGTTGATACATTTTTTAGCTATATCGCCTGTAGGGGTTCAGTCTTCAACTGGCTGGCAGGAGCCGGTCATGTGACCTGTCAGTGGCTGGTGGCAGCTGCCAGTCTGATTCTGGCAGCTGCCAGTTAGGTTTTTTTCCCCAACTAAAGCAGTCAAATGAACGTGATCACGGCTGGTTGCTTACTGACGCTTCGTTGGACGCTCAACCAGCCAGCCTCTGCTGCCTCTCATTCCAAGGAAATCATTCTGATTTTATTTTTGTTATTTCTACATTGTTTTTGTAAACAACTTTGAGTCAATTAATTATTTGCGTTCATGTCCTCCTATAACAGTTTCCTCCAGTCAGCCTTTTTAAGCTATGAGTGTGCCTATGCGTTCCCACTCCTGCTGCAAGTAAATGCATAATTTTATTATTGTGAATATGTTCTTTTGAATGTATTTTTAATATAATATAGGTTTAAGGAGGTTTAATTAGTAGTCTAATGGCCGTGATCCCGATTGGTGGGTTACTGCCGCTTCCGTCCAGCCAAATGCCAGTTTAACGACTCTTACTGCAATTAAATTAATTGTTTTATTATTATTAATGTATTCTTATGAATGTACTCTTTTATATCATAGGCGTATAAGGGAGGTTTATCCTGAATAAAGGAGACAAATGGCCGTAATCCCGACTGGTGGGTCTGACGCTTCTCTGGCCGCTCAGTCCAGCCAGTGGCAATTGAGCTCTAATTTTGACGCGTTCTCTACCACTCTAGCTGCAAGGAAATGCATTACTATTATTATTAATATATTCTCATGAATCTATTCTTTAAGATCATATACGGTTTAGGGGGTTTTATCCTTATTTAAGTGGTCAAATGATCGTGATCCCGACTGGTGGGTTGCCTACTCTTCAGTCTAGCCAGCTGCTATTGAGCTGCGAGTTTAACGCGTTCCATATGACTCTCACTACAATTTAATTCATTGTTTTATTATTATTAATGCATTCGTGTGAATCTATTATTTTATATGATTGACGTTTAAGGAAGATTCATCCCGATTAAAGCCGTCAAATTGCCGTGATCCCGACTGGTGGGTTACTGACGCTTCGCTGGCCGCTCATCCAGCCAGTCACTGTTAAACTTAAAGATTAACGCGTTCTACCACCGTTGCAAGAAAATAAATTATTTTATTATTATGTATAGGCTATATTCATATGAATCTATCATTTTATATGATATACGTTTTAGGGAGGTTTATCCCGATTAAAGTGGTCAAATAACTGTTATCCCGACTGGTGGGTTACTGACACTTTAGTCCAGCCAGCCGCTATGAAGCTGCCAGTATAACACGTTCTCTACCACTCTGCAAGGAAATGTATTATTTTATGATTATGAATTCATTCTTATGGGTCTGTTCTTTTACATGATCGACATTTTAGGGAGGTTTATCACAAATAAAGTGTTCAAATGGCCGTGATCCAGACTGGCAGGTTATTGCCGCTTGCACTGGCTGCTCAATCGGCCAGCCGCAAGAGCGCTCCGAGTTTAACGCGTTCCCTACCACTGTCTCTGCAATTAACTATATTATTTTATGATTATTAATATATTATTATAAGTCTAGTCTTTTAAACTGTGGACATTTTAGGGAGGTTTATCACAAATAAAGTGTTCAAATGACCGTGATCCCGACTGGTGGGTTACTGCCGCTTCAGTGCAGCCAGTCACTTTCAGCTCCGAATTGAACGGGTTCCATATCACTCCATAAAACATCGAATATGTAAAAGAATAAAGTCATATGAACAGATGTACAATAAAAAATAATATTATTATTCCCGTATAGAGTGGAAGGAGAGCAACATA
>NW_015549559.1:1939260-1970581 GCF_001515605.1 Sinocyclocheilus anshuiensis | reverse complement strand
CTCGACTGGTTGCTTACTGACGCTTCTCTCGACTCTCAACCAGCCAGCTGCTGCTGAGTTGCGAGTATAACGCGTTCCCTATCACTGTCGCTGCAAGGAAATACATTTTTTTATTATTATGACTATATTCCTATGACTCTATTCTTTTGTATGATTGACGTTTTAGTTTTTTTTTTCCCAATAAAAGCAGTCAAATGAATGTGATCACGACTGGTTGCTTACTGACGCTTCGCTGGACGCTCAACCAGCCAGCCTCTGCTGCCTCTCATTCCAAGGAAATCATTCTGATTTTATTTTTGTTATTTCTACATTGTTTTTGTAAACAACTTTGAGTCAATTAATATATTATTTGCGTTCATGTCCTCCTATAACAGTTTCCTCCAGTCAGCCTTTTTAAGCTATGAGTATGCCTATGCGTTGCTGCAAGGGCTGCAAGGAAATGCATAATTTTATTATTGTGAATATGTTCTTTTGAATGTATTTTTAAGGTTTAAGGAGTTTAAGGAGGTTTAATTAGTAGTCTAATGGCCGTGATCGCGATTGGTGGGTTACTGCCGCTTCCGTCCAGCCAGCTGCCAGTTTAACGACTCTTACTGCAATGAAATTAATTGTTTTATTCCTACGACTCTTACTGCAATTAAATTAATTGTTTTATTATTATTAATGTATTCTTATGAATGTACTCTTTTATATCATAGGCGTATAAGGGAGGTTTATCCTGAATAAAGGAGACAAATGGCCGTAATCCCGACTGGTGGGTCTGACGCTTCTCTGGCCGCTCCCAGTGGCCAGTGGCAATTGAGCTCTAATTTTGACGCGTTCTCTACCACTCTAGCTGCAAGGAAATGCTTATTATTAAGACTGGCAGTTTATTGCCGCTTGCACTGGCTGCTCAATCGGCCAGCCGCAAGAGCGCTCCGAGTTTAACGCGTTCCCTACCACTGTCTCTGCAATTAACTATATTATTTTATGATTATTAATATATTATTATAAGTCTAGTCTTTTAAACTGTGGACATTTTAGGGAGGTTTATCACAAATAAAGTGGTCAAATTGCCGTGATCCCGACTGGTGGGTTACTGACGCTTCGCTGGCCGCTCATCCAGCCAGTCACTGTTAAACTTAAAGATTAACGTGTTCTCTACCATTCCCATTGCAAGAAAATAAATTATTTTATTATTATGTATAGGCTGTATTCATATGAATCTATCATTTTATATGATATACGTTTTAGGGAGGTTTATCCCGATTAAAGTGGTCAAATAACTGTTATCCCGACTGGTGGGTTACTGACACTTTAGTCCAGCCAGCCGCTATGAAGCTGCCAGTATAACACGTTCTCTACCACTCTCTCTGCAAGGAAATATATTATTTTATGATTATGAATTCATTCTTATGGGTCTGTTCTTTTACATGATCGACATTTTAGGGAGGTTTATCACAAATAAAGTGTTCAAATGGCCGTGATCCAGACTGGCAGTTTATTGCCGCTTGCACTGGCTGCTCAATCGGCCAGCCGCAAGAGCGCTCCGAGTTTAACGCGTTCCCTACCACTGTCTCTGCAATTAACTATATTATTTTATGATTATTAATATATTATTATAAGTCTAGTCTTTTAAACTGTGGACATTTTAGGGAGGTTTATCACAAATAAAGTGTTCAAATGACCGTGATCCCGACTGGTGGGTTACTGCCGCTTCAGTGCAGCCAGTCACTTTCAGCTCCGAATTGAATGGGTTCCATATCACTCCATAAAACATCGAACATGTAAAAGAATAAAGTCATATGAACAGATGTACAATAAAAAATAATAATATTATTTCCGTATAGAGTGGAAGGAGAGCAACGAAAATCTGCCATAAATCAATGGTTCCTGACAGTGGACTTCCAGCCGCCAGGCAGCCAACCACTGGCAGATCACGTGACCTGCCAGAATCAGACTGCCAGCTGCCAATGGTCACTGGTGCTGCCAATCAGTTAGGGATAGAGAAGCGTCAGTAAGCAACCAGTCGTGATCATGTTCATTTGACTGCTTTAATTGGGATAAACCCACCTAAAACGTCAATCATACAAAAGAATAGAGTCATAAGAATATATTTATAATATTAAAATAATGTATTTTCATGCAGTGACAGTGATAGGGAACGCGTTATACTTGCATCTCAGCAGAGGCTGGCTGGTTGAGCGTCCAGAGAAGCGTCAGTAAGCAACCAGTCGTGATTACGGTATTTGACTGCTTTAAATGGGGGGAAAAAACTAAAACGTCAATCATACAAAAGAACAGAGTCATAAGAATATATTCATAACAATAAAATATTTCCTTTCAGCGAGAGTGATAGGGAAAGCATTATACTCGCAGATCTACAGCGGCTGAGACTGCCAGCTACTTGCATCTCAGCAGAGGCTGGCTGGTTGAGCGTCCAACGAAGCGTCAGTAAGCAACCAGCTGTTCATTTGACTGCTTTAGTTGGGGAAAAAAACCTAAAAGGTCAATCATCCAAAAAAACAGAGTCATAAAAATATATTCATAATAAAATAGTGTATTTCCTTGCAGGGAGAGTGATAGGGTAGGCGTTCTACTCGCAGATCTACAGCGGCTGCCTGAAGCGGCCAGCCAGCCACTGGCATGTCACGTGACCTGCCAGAATCAGACTGGCAGCTGCCACCAGCCATTGGCAGGTCACATGACCTGTCAGTGGCGGCTCCTGCCAGCCAGTTGAAGATTGAACCCCCACTCTATATCGCCCAGCCCTAGATGTACCTTTTAGTTTTTGTACCTTAGGATACCACCCCAGTAACAGATTTGTACCTTCTTTTTCTGATAGCGTTAATGTAGAAATGGGGGAAATGATTTGTGTGAATCCTATAGCAGAATGGACAGATTTGCTTGAGGAGGCTGTTTAGGGTGGAGCCACATGAGGTCATTATAATTGTTACAGTCTGTTTCCCTTTTATGTTCAATTTCATATGTTTCTATGGTTATAGTGTTTATGGCTGCTCTACTCTGTCTCTTTTGCAAAACTAATTTAACTCATGGGATGAAATGTGATGGTGTGAACAGATCGGCAACACTTACTGTGAGAGTTATAACACTCCATCCTGATAAGGCAATATGCTGAAATCGACTATGTGCCACCTACTGCAAAATCAAACATTTTACTCATTCTTGTGTGCTACCAGGAAATGCAGTCAGGAGTATTAATCATTGAAAATAATAGGTTTATTGAGACTTGTACAGTTTTGTAGGCCGTAGCACTGGACATGGATTAGGTACAAATTCAAGTCTAAAACAAGCTGGGACTAAATTGATTTTCTATGCACTAAGACAAAACTTATATTTATGAGAAAATGATCCATTGGAGGTCCGCTGAGGTCCAGAATTAGAACAACTGCATACAGGATTTAAAGGGTTAATTACCCAAAATAAAAATTCAGTCAGGATTCTGACTTCCATTCTATGGACAAAAAAAGAAAAATCTTTGACATTTTTTAAAATATCTTCTTGGGTAAACTACACCTTTAAATCAGAGGGGATCTATATTTTTTCCATGTTGCTTTTTTGAATATTTGCAAATATTGTGGTGACTTCATCATACTGTAGGTGAAAGGAAGGGCGCGGTAGTTTTAAAACACATATGTGACCCTGTCTGTGAAATCCAGGTTAAAGTCTCAAAATCTAATTATGAGATAGCAAGCATCAAAGTTTGATTTCAACCATTAATTTCACTATGATTTCAATCTTTGACATGGCCTTACTCAGTCAATATTAAAGATATAAAGGTTATATTTTCACAGAATGTTCTACATCTTTATGAAGGATCACTTTATGTAGAAAACAGTAAATCACAAAAAATGACTTTAGCTGGGTTTTCACAGGCAGGGTCACATATTCAAATAGACTACATCTCCAACCACAGCAACACTACCAGGATTCCTTTGTAGCTTGACCTTGCCCTCACACAGCAGGGTTGCTATTGTCTGTGTTTCCGAAGGATAACAGTTATGTCTCTTTATGAGAGTGATGCTGGAATATGTTTCCTTCAAAGAGACCATTTCTGTCTGCATGGAGCCATTAACCAGACTGCATCTGTGATTCACCAGAGAGAGAGAGCATGCAAAGACAGATGAGGCAGAGTTGATCTCTTGATAAAAAATAGTCAACATTCTGTAAAGTCACCATAAAATTATGTAGGCCCCAGCTGCTCATTGTGTGGTTCATGTGACACACTTTTGTTATTGTGTAAACAGTAATAAAGGAACCTGCAGTACAGTGTTACTTTCCAGAATACGCTCTGCATGTTTCACAGACAGTTTATGTTTTTATAATGTTTATGTGTCAGGCCAGTGCATTTATGTGAGTTAGGACTGTCATAAGATGAATATTGCTTGGCATTTGTGATGTTATAGACAAACACAGTCTGCTGAAACAAATAACATAAACATTGATACGTTTTCATGTCTCTATTGAACACACAGTTTAAACATTCACATTGCAGGGTGGAAAAAGTGTGTGAACCCTTGAATTGAATAACTAACTGACCCTCTGGTTATATAACCCACACCGGAAATTCACTTTGAGTGCAGATCAGACCTGCAAGGCAGGAAGAAATTTGGCCTTAGTTTTGAAAGTCATGGTATAAACAGAATAGCAAAGTCTTTACTGACATTTTTGTATTGTTGCACAGTAAATACGATCATACCTGGTATGATTTTTTTAGTAAATTATTGTTTTAGTTCAACTGAAAATTAACTAATGTGCATGCAATTAGTTCATTCTTAACACATGCACAAATAAATTTATAATAATAAATTTAAAATAATTTAGATCAAGAATCTTTTTATAATCTGATTGTGATTCCCAGAATCGAAATCAGATGGATTGTGAGGTGCCATCAGATTCCCACCCAGTCTCATGTTTAGAGCAGCTTGGATCATGCATTGTTCATGCAGCAGCTCACTTTGTGTTATCCATTATTTTTTTAAATATGTTTGCAACATCATAATATATCAATGTTTACTAGGGTTGTAACGGTACATGTATTCGGTACGAGTCTTTTGGTTCAGTACGCATGTGTACCGAACAAACACAGCATTGGTTTAACCACTGCATGAGAAACTTCATTGGAAACTTCCACTTTTAGATATTGTTACTTTTGATAAAAAAACAAAGTCTCATCTTTCAAATCATGTTCATTTTTTTTTCAGGAAATTCAAACAATAGAAATGCCATTGACGCTCTTTGATGTGGCGTGACAGATCAATAAATGCCTCAGTTCAAACGGCAGCGCATCATCCCTTCCTATTTACTAGTTTTAACACGAAATAAACATGAATGAACATCTTGTGCCTCATATAATCGCTCAATCAGTGTTTCAACCGTGGAAAGACGTCAATAAAACAAATTGTAAACAAAATGTCACGTAGCAATTCATTTACCTCAGGCAAGGCATCAGTGTCCACAAATCGTTAATTCGCTAGAGAAACGAAGTCTATTGAAGAGCATTTCGTGAAATATTAGACTATATTCTCATTATATTTTACTTTACGTGTTAGTGATGTCTTAATTATTTAATGTGTTTAAATAAATATGTTATGAAACAAGTTATGACAGCCACTGTAAATAATTATATTTCACCAACAATTAGAAATCTTATCATTTAGAATTTGATTTTAAATCGTTTACAGCAGAATCTGAGGTAGATTTTTACCCCTAAGAAAACTGTAATTATAATTAAATTTATTTAAAGAAGAGCAATTTGTTCAGTAAACCACTGTTTAAAATATATTTTAAAAAAGCAATGTTATGTTTATTTTTTTTCCCCTTGCTGTACCGAAACCATACCGAACCATGACGTCAAAACCGAGGTATGTACAGAGCCGTCATGTTTCTGTACTGTTATACCCCTAATGTTTACGGTATTCTCTCATCATAAATCTCATTTGAAAATATATCGATGTACCTTACAAAGTTGTTATACCGCTCAGCCCTTCTTTGTATCAGAAGACTGGACTTTCGTACTGTAAGATGAGGAATTTCAACAACAGATTAAGACAGAATTCATTTACAGTGCCAAAGTCGGGCATGTGCCTTTGACAGTCTCCACTTCCTGTGTGCACTGCAAACAGCAGTGATTAGCCAAACCAGCCTCGGATAGCATCGGACTAATCTAATCACCCCCCAGCACCAGTCATCTTAGTCTTCCTCATCAAGAATATCTCTTTATTGTCTTGCTGCAATCTCTATCAAGACTCCATTATAGGAATATTTTATTGCACAGTGGTTGCTATTTCTAACCTCAGGAGACCTTAGTTGTGATTCTCATGTATTTCTCATTTTAGTCTCAACAGTGACTAAAAATCCTTAGGAGAAATAAAAGTAGACACAACTGGGACATGAGAGAGTTCTGAAAGAAAGGAATCCAAAATGACAATGGGAGAGAAACGTGTGAGAAACATGGGAGATCTCTTTATTGTCCTGCTGTAATCTCTTGCAAGACTCCATTACAGAAATGTTTTACTGCTCAGAGGTTGCTGTTTTATTGCAATGGGGTTTTTCACCTTTAATGGTCAGGACAGTAGGAGTAGAGACTGGAAACAATTGGACAGGTGAGAATTGAACAGGAGCAGGAAAGTACTTTTAGCTGGGATTCAAACCCATGTTGTCTGAGGTGCAGGTGTGCCTTCACGTCGATGTGCTGCCCACAAGGCTATGGGTTTCAAACAAGATCTCATCATCATCATACACTGTGCTCAGATATTTCTCCTTAGCTAGAGGCTCTGGATCTCTCACATTTGTCTCCTCTAAAGTTTAGAAGAGATCTCAACAACATCACACACTGTGCTCAGATATTTCTCCTACACTAAAGACTCGGGAGCTCTCACATTTGTCTCCTCTAAATTTCAGAAGTGATCTCAATAACTTTACAAAGTGTGCACCAAGTCAAATGCCTCAATATGAGCTTAAACATGTCTACCATATAATATGTATTAATAATCAAATTAGTCAATTAATAATCAAGACTGAGTCATAAGGCATTTATGTGCCTTTCAGCAAAGAAAGCTTCAGGGTAGAGAAATATTTGAGATGTTAAAGAGATCTCACTTTTGATTTTTCTTTCCTATGGGTACATTTATATTGTTGTTCTTGGCAGATATTTGCTTACAAAATATATTACAAAAATGACTTAAGCAGGTAGTAAAAGATAAAGGTCAATAGTTGCACTGCTATGACAATAGCTGACAGATTGCAATAGTAAACATGAAATCCTGAGGGAGGTGTCTACCTGCTAAATCAGTTATCATGTGTAAACATGGCAGATAATAATCTATGAAGTATAAATAAAATGCAGTAAACATTTAATCAGTCTGTTGCAATAGAGGTCTGCTACCCGACCCGAGCCTAACGGGTCCCGAAATACTTTAGGGTTTCGGGTCGGGTTAATGTTTAATGAATAGTTTTGGGTTCGGGTCGGACTCGGGTTTATAGCTAAACTAAAACTATATGCAGTAGGCTACACTGCTTTCATAGATGCACGCACACACATTAGTGCACACGACAACACAGCACGGAAACCTTTATTAGTAAAATAGCTTCGACAGGCTACTGACTCGCAACTTTATATTTCTCTGCAATGAGGGGTAAAACGAATCCAGTCGGAGTTATATAAAAAATTGTCTTTGATCTTTCAAGCTGTTTAATTCCACTTTTTCCACATTCCTTAAATCAGCTTCCTTTGATCCTGTAAACAAACGTTGGTTTTCACGAGACTCACCGGCGCATGCGCAACGCTGACCTCATACGTCATCCGCCCAAAGCTGCTTCTGTGTACAACTGTTGAGGGTAGAGAAATATTTGAGATGTTAAAGAGATCTCACTTTTGATTTTTCTTTCCTATGGGTACATTTATATTGTTGTTCTTGGCAGATATTTGCTTACAAAATATATTACAAAAATGACTTAAGCAGGTAGTAAAAGATAAAGGTCAATAGTTGCACTGCTATGACAATAGCTGACAGATTGCAATAGTAAACATGAAATCCTGAGGGAGGTGTCTACCTGCTAAATCAGTTATCATGTGTAAACATGGCAGATAATAAAGTCATATACACCTAGGATGCCTCAGGGGTGAGTAAAACACAGCCTAATTTTCATTTTTGGGTGAACTAACCCTTTAACTGATGAAAATGACCATAATTTGCACGATGGAAGAATTATCGTCTTGTCGTATACAACCATTGAAAAACTCGGCAGAATTTATGTGACCGCTGTACCTGATGTTCATAAACTTTCATAACTGATAAGTGTTTTTTCTTTTGCCTTGTGAACTGGCCGAGCCTTAATGATTCTGTTTCTTTACATGTATTTGTTTACTGACCGTTGCATGCAATCGTGAAATGCAGCATTTTTTAAAATTGGCTATTCGTTGTGGGGAAAAAAAAAAAAAATTCCGCCTATGTTGTTAAAAACGTTGTTTTGGGACAAGCAAAAAGACTTGTACAAGTATGTATCTTTCTCTTACTGGGTAAACATCACTCCAGTTATTCAAAGTGAACAACATTTCTTTTATTTAAGTGACATTGTATTTTCCAGAATCAATGGAAATCGAACGGAAATCTAAACAGGGACCTTGTCTTGCTTGTTTGCTTATCTTATGCGTATGATTTCATTAGTGCACACACCCTTCCGGAAGATAATCACATGCCTAGTCTTTGCTCTCTGCGTTTCCATAAACTTTACAGATTAATGCATTAAAATCATATCACAATATTGCAACCCTAATGATTAGCCTATAATTCAGCATTTTTAAAAATGTAATGGATGGTGCAGGTCAACGTGATGGAATGGACAACAAAAGGGAGATGAAAAGCAGAGTAGATAACAAGTGTAAATAGTTCATTTTCTAATGAATTAAAGCAGAGAATGGGGCTTTTGTGTGTTGAAAGGCCACTGTCCTGGGCTTGACCAATGACAATACCAGCTCTCACATCACATGGAGCTCTTGAAAATTCACATTTAGATTGCTGAGATTTGGACACTCATGCACTTCCTTCTGCCTGTCTTCTCTTTCCTCCATCACATGCTTTTCCACAGAAGTGCAGATGAAAGAGGAGTGTCAGAGACTGGGCACAACATGTCTCATGATGTTTTGGAATAAGAAAGTGGAAATAATATCAATTTAAATATTTTTGGTATCTGTTTCTAAAATAAAAAAATTCGCCCTCATATCATTCCTATCATGTATAACTGACTTTCTTCTGTGGAACACAAAATAAGATATTTTGAAAGCCACTGGGGTCCAAACAACATTTTAGCCCATTGACTTTTATTGTATGGACACACACACACAAAAAAAACATTATTCAAAATATTATTTTGTGTGTATATAATTTTATGTTCCAGAAAAGAAGAATGTCATACAGGTTTGGAACGACATGAGGGGGGAGTATGATGGATGAGAGAACACAACATTATGATCATGGTGTTAGTTTGTGCCTCAAAACTTTGGATTCAAATGTTTTAGAAGTGATTTAATTCTCAGTACACTCTACTAATGCCACATTTGAGTAAAAATATAGGCATTTATATTGCATTTATAAGTATCGTTGCTTAATCATCATAGGTAGGTGATGTTAATGTTATTGTTCCCTTGAGAAATAAATTACTGTATTGTCAATAGTGTGGAGCATTAGTGTGGAGCTGCAGACTGCTGTGCTGTTCATGTGCAGCTACATACAGTTTGACCCTGAGGAGGCGGCCTGATTATAGTGCTGTGCTTGTGTCATGTCAAGCGTCAGATCATTGTGTATGTTCAGAGCTTCACTACTCTTGTGCCGTGCACTTCCAGGAACTACAGCAGCAGCCAGGAGGATTTGACCTCCGTTTCCGCATGGAGAGACTATTGACTCTCATTCCTTCTGTCTCTCCCACCCTTTTCTCTTTCTTTCTTTCTTTCTTTCTTTCTTTCTTTCTTTCTGTTATTGCCCTGTTGGATTGTTCCTTTGCCATGGTAACTTTAGTTTGGGAATATAAAGGCCACTTGTTGGCTTGGGTGCATTTGTCTGGGAGAGTGAAAGAGTGACCTGGAGCTGTCTTTCAGTCTTTAATGACCCTCAACAAAGAGAAAATCATGGAACATCCCAGTTCTCTATTACTCTCTGTCTCTCTCTCTCTCTCTCTCTCTCTCTCTCTCTCTCTCTCTCTCTACGTTTGGAGTGTACGTTTGGAAAACAATTGTTGTGTTGGGTTGATAATGATGTGTTGTCTTTTTCTGAGATTATGGGATAATGTAATGAGGTGTTTTGTAATTTTTTTTTGGAGTTTTGTATTTAATAAAGGTGTTATAAATTCAAAATTCTCTCTCTCTCTCTCTTTCTGCCTCTCTCTCTCTCTCTCTCTCTCTCTCTCTCTCTCTCTCTCTCTCTGTCTCTCTCTGTCTGTCCTGTTTTCTGTGCTTCTTTTCAGGGGCACTTCAATGGAGCTTTGGAGTTTGTTCTTTCTCTCTGTGTTGTAGTTTCCAGTCGTTCACTTTCTTTAAGCTTTTGCAATAGTATTAGATGATATTTCTAATACTTATATGGTAATCAAGAAATGAGAACAGACAAAAATATTGTATGATAACATTTGCTTTTGAGTTTGAGTCATGTTGTCAGCAATGCGTCAGCATAGCCAAGTTTAGCATCACATGAAAAACTCTGGATTGTTACTCATAAGTGTGTTTCATGGTGTGTGTGCATTCAGATGTGAAGCCGTTGCTTACGTTTCCATGATCATCTGGTTGCGCTCCTCAAACATTAATAACCTGCATTGAGAAATCATGACCTTTGGACGAAGCTTATTTACAGAGACTCCTCTGCTCATTTTCCTCTGTGGACCGTTTCCTCCACCTGAGGATGAGGATGTACTAATGCAGATTGTTTTCCGGCGCATTTAGATCAGGGATTGGTCATGATGATGATAATGACGATGAACTAATCACATAGCTAAAAAAAGGAGGTCAACTAGTAAATCTAATTTTTTATATTTAGTCTTTTATGTTCACCAAGTCTGCATTAATTTGATCAAAAATACATTAAAACAGTAATATTGTGGAGTAATATTACAAACAGCTGAATTTTCAGCAGCCATTACTCCAGGCTTTAATGTCACATGATCTTTCAGAACTCATTCTATTATGCTGATCTGAAGCTCATGAAACCTTTCTGATTATTACAATGTTGAAAATAGATTCTTTGATGAATAGAAAGTTCAAAATAACAGCATTCATTTGAAATAGAAATCTTTTGTAACACTATAACGTTTTTTACTGTAACTTTTGCTTAAATTTAATGCATCCTTGCTGAATAGAAGCATTCATTTCTTTAAAAATCTTTCTGACCCCAAATTTTTAAAATGTTTTCCTTTCCTGTACAGTCTGCATGTTTGCAGTGTGACTACATCAAGCACAGTAAGACCATTAACCACTCTCTGCACCGAGGTCTCTATGTGTCCAGCAGGGCAGAGTTCACATACTCTGTGTCCAGTGTGCACTCAGGTTTCTCTTTGGAGAGCTCCGCTCGCCTCAGTGTGAGTTGTAGCTGAGGTTTGGCTGAGGATGCCATGGACAGCAGCCATCAGCATTAGGCTCTGTAATGAAGAGAGGACTGAATCCACACAAATGTTGAACTCTACCCAAAAGCCTTTTTACAGACACAGAGAGCTTCCAGTGTGGGAATGACTGAACAGAGCAGTGTTTATAAAGATCTAAGGAGTTGACCTGAAAATATACTCGCTAAACTTGAATGATTCAAAAGCTTTTGAAACAAACCGAGCTCCTAATTTTAGGTTTTTTTTGCTCTTCAGTGGGTCAGAATGACTATATGAGGTATCATATTAGTATAATCATTGTAGCACATCTAATAAATAACTCTCTCTATTTTTTGTGTGTGACAGGAATTTTTGGACTGTGGAAGAATCTGTAATTGCATTGCATTCCCTCTCATCCAACGTACACACCCCGTGATATCCTGAAGCCCTCTCCAACAGGACCAGGAGGCACCAGAGTGAGGCGAAAAGTGCTGAAAGAGTGAATACAGAACGAAGAAGGATCATAAAGGACATGCACAGAATGCTGCTCTGGAGGGGAGAGCAGAAGTGTTCTGCACTGGAATGACCTCCCATACACTCTCACGTGGTTTCTATGGGGATTTCAGCATAGCCGCACTCTGCTGGATGGGAGGTGGTGTATTTCTGTGGCATCTGATTGCTCTGCTCTGATTGGCCAGTACTATTCAGTCACCACACTGCCGTTGGTCAGAATGCCAGCAAAAGGGAAGTACTTGCTGAACGAGCAGGAGTTGAAACAGGAAGCACTGTACAGGAAATTTTCTGGCATTAGGCAGTACCAGCCATTCGTTCTGTTGCTGGGACTGAGCATGCTCACCTGTGTCACACTGCTAGTGCTCTTCTTCAGCCTGAAACTGGTGAGATGCCACGTTCATGCAAATGCACTCATACAATATGCATGCTTACACACGCCCACAATCAAAGGTCAAACGCCAACCCACGCAAGTGTGCGCTGTTGAACAAGTCACTTAAAATTAGGAAAGACATTAACTGTCACAGAAAAAGTCAATATTTAACATGTGCCGGATCTGTTTTGTCTTTGCTGTTCAGATGGTTTCTGATGATTGAAGCAGCCTCTCTTACATAATCCTGCAGCCACTGAGGTGCTGATCCTCTGTAGTTGCGTAATTTAAAGTCTGATGATCACAATGCTGATGTGAACTGGCATTATGCGTGACAGGAAATTTAGTGTTTTAATTGTAATAATTGGCAGTTCATGCCAGGTCCATCAGAATGTTTTTTTTTTCCTCTGGGAATTTGTAGCACATTGTATAATAATCTCTCTCTCTCTCTTTGGTTCCTCTGTTACATTCTCACATAAACTCGCACATAAACTCTGGAGTCAGCAGGATGTGAAGAGGGCCCGTGAACGCTCCTTCCGTACCGCTGTTGTTCATCTCTTTAGCCGTTAAGCACTATACCATCTGTATGAACTTCTGTAACCTTCTCTCTCAACACCAACCGGCCGTGGGAGGAACAGAATTACAACCAGTGTGGCTCTCTGTGTGTGGGCATGTATGTGTGTGTGTGTGTGTGTGTTGTGTTTTACTATTTATTTGAAGTTTCACAAAGCCCATAGGATAATGGGAGTGTGTAGGTGTGTGTGTGTGTTTCTTGTGTGTGCTTGTGGACTGAGGTATGTATTTCTGATGTGTTTGAAAGTTGTAGCTCAGTGGTAATTCGGAGTGGTTGACTTAACTGGGTGAACATGAGTGGAGGACTCTACCCACTGCGGTGAGTGTGTATATTGGTGTGTGGGTGAGTGGTGGGGTCGAACTAGTGCTGTGATTTGCCCACTTAGGTAGGGACTTGTTGTCTGATAGTGTCATTTAATCATTTTACTTTGTCCTTTGTTTACTCTGACTCTATATATAATCAGTGACTGGTGTAGAGATTATGGTACTGTTCAAAAGTTTGAGGTTGGTAAGATTTATGTCATTTATAATGAATGTTTTTGAAAGTCTCTTTTGCTCACCAAAGCTTGTTCATTGATCAAAATATAGTAAATATAGTACTTTTGATCAATTGAATTCTCTGATTCAATGACTCACTCATAAGTCACTTGTTTCGTTCCTGAGTGAATTGGTGTGTTTGAATGTATCGGTTGAGTAGATTATTTAAATGACTCACTCATAAAGACAGTCAGTTGTTGTCATGTACTGGTGTATTGATGTAACCTGCCAAAAGACTCACTAAAAAATCCCCACCACTAATTCACAGCCTGTCTGGAACGTGCAAACATCAAATCCGAGGACCGGAAATAACTGTTGTATATATATATATATATAGAAAATATATATATATATATATTTTCTATATATATATATATATTTTCTATATATATATATATATTTTCTATATATATATATATATTTTCTATATATATATATATATTTTCTATATATATATATATATGCCCGGCAGGCTTTTTTTATATATATATATTTCCCTTGTTGCAACTTTGTGTTGCAGCTATTAATGCTTACTCAGATGGGTGCCGATAGCCTCATTGGCACAATTTGGCAGCACGCCGACATATGGTGCCGTTGTGCTTTGGGCATCCTAAATTTGAGTCCCAGGTTGTGAACCTTGCCTGATCTTGTCCCCTTCTCTCTCTCCCACTTCGCTTCCTGTCATCATACTGTCCTATCATAATAAAGGCAAAAATGCCAAAAAATAAATCTTAAAAAAAAAATGCTCACTCAGATGGTGTCTGGTTTTAAACTAGTGTTAGCTTTGTGACAGATGGCATGAAGTGATCTCTGGAGCTTTTAAGGATTTTTGGCTTCTGTGTTTTTATGTTTGAGTTTTTCTGCCTTTAGGGGGAAAAATAGTGTGGGAAGCAATAGTCCCTTAATGGCTCCATGACAACTAATGTGCAAAACTAATGTTTCCAAGATAGACTGCATACACAAACATGTAGACGCACACACATTCACAAAGTTTTTCTAGATAGAGCATTAGCAAATTTCTTTTGAACAGTGCTCTTTATTTTTTCAAAGCATGACATACACCCACTTCCACACACATACATACTGCTTTTTCCAAACCCCTTGAATGAGCTGGCTTATGTGATATGTATGTTTGCCCCTAACACCTTGCTCTCTCCACGTGTGTGTGTGTGTGTGTGTGTGTGTGTGTGTGTGTGTGTTTCAGGATGCAAAGGTCCATGGTGTATTTGTGGGAGTTGTGGGAGGAGCGTTGTGTTTGTTCCTGGCTGTGTTTATATTAATCTGTACAGAGACCCTCTCTCAGAGATGGAGAACTTTACTCGGCCTCGCCGTGTGGGCCACACACCTCACAATGGGCTTCACCTTTATTTTCAGCGCAGAAACCGAAATACCAATACAACCATGGGACCAGGTAACACACACTAGCTATAATATTTTATTTAGATTTCACATGACAAGAGTGGTTTTTAAAGGGCACCTATTATGCAAAATTCACTTTTAAATGTTGTTTGGACATAAATGTGTGTTGGCAGTGTGTGAACACAACCACACTATAATGATAAAAATCCACCCACTCCTTTTTGTTAATCCCCATAAATCATAAGCAGTGTCTCAGAACAAGCCGTTCGCAAAATCTGTACAATGTGACGTCATGTTTATCATCAAGCTAGAGCATTTAAAAACAGCATTCAAGTAAGAAATGTCATCATATTAAAGCTATAGAAGTTATTGGGTCAAGAGCAGTGAGTGATTTTGTTTTTATTTTATTGTTTGGGTCATATTAACAGCACAGACAGCAGTAGGTACTGCATGTTACACTGCTGTCACAGATCTAATATAAACATGAAATTACTTTCAGACATAACCGACTGTGTTTATGTAACATATGTGTGTTTTTGACATAACCTTGTGTGTATTTGACAGTTTAAATGCAATAAGACATTAGTCTTATTAGAAACAGAAGTTAGTTTACACTGATATGGCTTTAAAATGCACGATTTCAGCACGATATACATGATAATCAAAACTAGACAGATGTTTTGTTTTGGCAGAGTATCTGAGGTGTGAGCTGTAAAGGCACAGCCCTATTCTGGAAAAGTGGGCGGGGAGCAGCAGCTCATTTGCATTTAAAGATACATGCACGGAAACAGCGTGTTTCTGCTTCCACTTAAAATGGACATTTTCAAAATCATATAATAAAAGATCTGTGGGCTATTTTGAGCTGAAAGTTCACAGACACATTCTGGGGTCATCTGAGAATTGTATTACATCTTGTAAAAAGGGGCATAATAGGTGCCCTTTAAAGAAGGAGCATTCTTACGTGTTCTCTGTCATGCATTGAAGCATTCAATATTGGCAGTAACCGGTAATTTAATACTGGCCAGTCTTAAATAAATGTTAATGTTGCACTCGTCATCTTATTCTCTCCAGGTGCCCTTCTTCCTCTTCATCATCATTACAGTCTACACAATGCTACCATTCCAAATGAGCTACGCTGTGACCCTGAGTATCATCTCCTCTCTGTCTCACATCATTGTTCTTTCGGTGCACCTCACAGTGGTCGAGTTACCCCACAAACTCACCAATCATCTCATCACCAATCAGGTAAAAGACTGGTTTCTGATTGGTTGAAAGGTTTACAGCTTCAGCAAACCTATATGAAAAGAAGCTGAAAAGGATGTAACATCTCAATGTTAAAAGTCAGTTTTCCTCTCCCTCTCCCTCTCCCTCTCTAGTTGCTATCAAATGCTGTGGTGTTTGTTTGTGGAAATATGGTTGGTGCATTTCATAAGGTTCTGATGGAGAAAGCTCTCAGGCAGACATTTCAGGATACTCTTCGCTGCCTTGGCATTCGCATGAAACTGGAGATTGAGAAGAGACAGCAGGTGCTCATACAACTTCACTCCAACAAATCAGAGACACAGCCAAAGCAAACATATAGGAGAAACAAATGCAAATAATGCTCTGTGTAAATATACATACTTATGTCTGTTATGCAAGAGTATCAAATTATCTGTTTTATATAATTTTTGTGACTTCAAATTTGTTATTGTACAAACATGGGTTAAGTTTTTTTTTTTAAATGAGACCACATTTTTCAGCTGTAACAAAAGCCCTAAGTGTGCTTCAGTTTTGATGTGAACACTTGGTGTATGTGTACAGCCAATTCAGCCTTTCAAAGTATACTCCATTTGAGAGTGTACACGAACTCAGTTGGTCACAGACAGAACACACAGAATAGAAATAGATACAGTAGCACTAGAAAGTTTAAACTTTGTTCAGTGTCTGCGCTATTTCTCTCCAGAAGTTATGACTGATTTCTTTGTACTTGTTTAAACTACAGTGGCTTGTTAATGAATTGTTGTTGTCATGTTTGTTTTTCCGTCTGTTTTTCGACTGTGAAACAGTCGGGACACAGTCGGGCCAGAGTTGTCACCTTTTGGACAAGCTAATTAGTGCAAAAATATTAAAGGCACATAAGTGAGCTGAGCATACAGAGTACACGTGGTTAGAAAAATGGCTGCGCACGTAAAAAATATTGTATGAATACCCTAGTGTACGCTTTAAAACATAAGTATACTTTAGTCTTAAGTCCATCTCTAGCAGCCCCATACTGTAGCTTTCAAACAAATTTCTCTTTAAATAAAACAAACTTTGAATTTCTCTTCAGTCTGCTGATGTATTCAAACTACATAAGGCTTAAACAACCTTCACCTTAAATGAACTTTGAATATTGGCTTTGGAAATTTTCTCTTGAAATTTTGGATTTTTTTTTCTTTTTATTTAATGATTTTATATAATGGTTAATTCATCTTCAAATCTGACAGCTGATGGGTATATTAGACATTGAAAAGTGAATCAAGGAGGTTTCTACTGAAATAGGCTTAACTTTTTGTATCGTTTTTAAACTTCTTTTTGTTTCTTGGTTTGTTATGAGTGTTGTCGAAGAAGTGACATCTTGTATGGAGAACAGTGAAAAGCAGGGTAGAGTTTAATGACTGGCTGTTAACCTCCCTAACGGTATATGTTCAGAATAATAAATCTCACAAACAATGGTGAATCCTTAAAACAAACATTTATACACACAGGGCAATAGTGTCCTTACAAGACACAGTAAAATCCTTCTTCTGAATGAAACCGTATAATCTGTTAGTTTCTCATTGCCCTCTCATAGTACAGATCTCTTAGCCTGTTGACACTTAAGCTGTTACAGTCAAACAACAGTTGAAACTGAGAGAGAATAGGACACTCAAGATTAGACAGAAATTGAATTGAATTGAATTGAAAGAAAATAATATGTTAAAAAATAAATATGTTTAATTCACAGACAGACTTTAACAGTAAACTGGATGTATGATTTCACGGGTATTATCTTTAAATATGTGTATGTGTTTGTTGTGCTGTAGGAAAACCTTTTACAGTCAGTGCTTCCTGTGTACATCTCCATGAAGATGAAGTTGGCCATAATGGAGCGCTGCAAGTGTAAAGATAAAGAGGAACAGCAGCGTATGGTCCGTGACAACAACTTCCACAGTCTTTACGTGAAGAGACATGAGAACGTCAGGTAACACGTTGTGTGCTCACACACACATATACACCGTCATACATATCTAGAGCTGTTTGTGTGTTGTTCTGCGTTTCCATGCTCTAATTTAGCCCTTCCTCATTAATCAAGTCCTGAGAGTGAATGAATGGTCAGTCTGTTAGCCCCGACTCTCAGAGTGCTCATCATGAGGCCACTCATTTAATTAGTTTTATTTCCCATCAACCCCAAGAGTGAAGATGGGGGATGGGGTGCATCTATTAATATTCTTTGTCCCATGCTCACAATGCTTGGTTCTCAGGCAGCTGTTTATATTTAGATAGACGGCTTGTTTGCCTCCCATTACAGCTGCTCAGATAGAACACAGATTCACTCACCTGTGTGTGTGAGCAAACAGTAGAGAGCTGTTCACCTGCTGAAAATCATGGGGCCTGCTCTCTTTTTGAACTTGTTCATTAGGAGTGTGATGACATGGATTGTGTGTGTGTGTGTTTGGTCCTGTAGTCAGCATTGAGAACAGCTGGGTCTTCAAGGTTAATTTCCATGAGCTGTGTTTATGAAGTTTTTATACTTTTCTGGGCGTTCAGACAGCTGACACTGAGCTGCTTCTGTTCTCCTCATTAAAAAATACTCGGCACAATCATAACTTCTAAATGCTGCCTCTTCTTATTTGACCTGACCTGAGATTCAAACTAGCAAGCATGTTTTCCCCTTTGTTTCAGTTCCAGAATTTCCTACAAAAACACATAAGAGTGTCTCTTTTTGTCTGCTTTCTGCTAGCATCCTATATGCTGACATAGTGGGTTTCACACGTCTGGCCAGTGACTGTTCTCCTAAGGAGCTTGTGATTATGCTGAATGAACTTTTTGGGAAATTTGACCAGATTGCAAAAGTAAGTATAACTATATAGGACTTAATGTATATAATGCAATATAATTATGCGCTTATGTTCAACATTTATTTGGTCAAAAGTACAGTAAAAATAGTAATATTGGCAAATAATATTACAATTTAAAATAACTTATTTACATGAATATGTTTTAAAATGTCATTTATTTCTGTGATGGCAAAGCTGAATTTTCAACAGCCATTACTCCAGTCTTCAGTGTCACATGACCCTTCAGAAATAATATGCTGATTTGATGCTCAAGAAACATTTCTGATTATGATCAATGATGAAAACAGTTGTGCTGCTTAACATGTTTGTGGCGTCTAAAAATAACAGCATTTATTTAATATAGAATTCTTTTGTAACGTCATAATGGTCTTCACTCTAACTTTTGATCAATTTAATGTATCCTTGCTGAATAAAGGTATTTTAAACTGACCCCAAACTTTTGAATGGCACTTTCATTATATATTATATAATGAAATTTATTAAAATTCAATCTTATTATCAGTCAGTTTGGTGCCTAAACAAATCTAATATCATTGATGATTTAGTAAATTAGATACTTGTGCTCTGAATTGTATATATTAGTTGTTCTTGAAGATGACTAGTATCTGCTTGTGTGTGTTCCCCTGTAGGAGAATGAGTGTATGCGGATAAAAATTCTTGGTGACTGTTATTACTGTGTGTCTGGCCTCCCTGTTTCCCTGCCAAATCATGCCAAAAACTGTGTTAAAATGGGCCTGGACATGTGCGAAGCCATAAAGTAAGTCTGTAATCATTATTAGCACAGCATTTCTCCTTACAGTGTTTTTCCTAGCACTGGCCAAGATATGTGGCAGATGACAGGCTGAATATTTTCCTAATCACTTGCAGGCAGGTGCGTGAGGCGACAGGTGTGGATATAAACATGCGTGTAGGTGTGCACTCTGGAAATGTCCTCTGTGGTGTGATTGGCTTACGGAAATGGCAGTTTGATGTGTGGTCACATGATGTCACATTAGCCAATCATATGGAGTCAGGTGGATTACCAGGGTATGAACAATAAAATCGCTTATCAATCAAGAACTTTTTAAGCTGCATTCAGAGTACTGTCCATATTAATGTCATGTCATCTCCATAAGATGCTACATTTGCGTTTTCTCCATTAGCCGAGTTCACATCACAGAGGCGACTCTGAAGCACTTGAACAAAGCGTATGAGGTGGAGGAGGGGAATGGTCACCTGAGAGACCCCTACCTCAAAGAGCTTAACGTCAAGACGTACCTGGTCATAGACCCAAGGGTAGAAACTTTAAGTCATACATTAGTAGTGTGTGCCTGCCACTCATATGTCACTGTATGTGAATCTGAACATGTTGATGTGGTGTTTATGTTTAGTCAAAAGACTCATCACTGATGGCTCCCAGTGTCACCAAGCCTCGTGTGAGTGATGGTTTGAAGATGCGAGCATCTGTGCGTATGACACGCTTCCTGGAGTCGTGGGGGGCTGTTAAACCTTTTGCCCATCTGCAGAGCCGAGAGGAATTCAGCACAGATGCTATGGTCAATGGAAAGGGTCGCTGCAAGGTCAGAAACGCATGAATGAGTGCTCAAAAATGAGAATTGACCTCATGACAGACAAATGACAGACATCCCAAACAGCCAATCAAATCACTGTGCTGATAAGCCTCGTTGTTATCTGCCATTTTGTCTGTCAAACTGTGTGATAAAACTCCTTTTTGGCAAATTCCCAGCATAAAAAAGTAAAAAGTGTTACATACAGTGAAAAGATGCAAGACCGCGTGAACAACTAAACGGTGAAATTTTAAAATGATCGTCCAAAACCAAAATGTTTGTATAAAAGAAAAATTGTTGAATACAGGACAGTTGATATTTTTTGAAAAGGGATGTTCTTTCATTTTACAGTTATTTTCCCCATTAATTACTACATACATGCGGCCAACATATGTTTGCATCTGCAGAAAGCATCCGTTGCACATGTTACCTTTGTCTTAATGTCAGGATTTATGATGTCAACTTTCGGCTTCTTAATATTTGAGTAGATTTTACTATTTTTTTCTTGTCTTCTACCATTATATTGTTTCATCATAACAACCTGTTAAAAACGTGTGTGCTTTTGTTTTTTGTTTTTGCATTTGAAGTACCGTAATTTATTCATAGAGTGCATTAGTGAGCGAGATGACTTGCAACGTCATTTTCTTTGACAGACATACAGTAGATAGAGTACGCATGCTTCAAAAGCGGTGACAGTGTTTAAGTAATGCTGTCATAGGGTAATATTTTCATTATTATATTTACACAAAGTAAATTATAAAATAAAAAGTTATGGTGTTCCAAACCTGTGTGCTGTTATTTTTGTGGAACATAAAAGGAGAATCTTTTCCATACAACATTTTTTTTTAATTGTGACCACGACTGTCAAGCTTCATAAAAGGACCAAATGCACGAAAGTAGTGTATTTGATTTGTTTGGTATATTCGCATGTCTCGTCATAAATTACTTTTGTGTGATGGATTGAACAGTTCGAAATGCCAGTTTTATTCAGTCTATTAATTCTGTTATTCACACAGATATATCAAATGAAGCCAGAAAACATAATTATTTGGACTACTCAATGTGTCTTTTGGTCAAAAACTGATCTTTGTATGCAGATCATGTGTTGATGATGACAGCAACTCTCTATGAATGATGCTTAAGTTTGTCTTTCTCTTTAGGACATCCCTCTTAGATCAGTACCAACCAAAATTACAGAGAGGTGAGTTGTGTTTGTGTCATCTGTGTGTCTGTTTTGTGTGTGTCTCAAAGGAAAAAAAAAACAAGGTGTATTGCCTGGTCTTGCTGACTGAAGCAGCGATGTTGAAGTTGACTTTCTCACCGTTGCTCTCTGACAACTTTGATGAGTCTCTTGAGTCCTTGTCTTTACCTGCCCCTCCCTTGAGCATATATAAGTGAGTGGAGCCATACTGGCTCAGCCAGCTCTATGGGGCCCGTAGTTTCAACACTAACAATGCAAACGCTCAGTGAGCCACTGCTAACTGGTTATACGGTTAGCATGACCATAGCTGCACTCCCGCAGTACACCTGTAGTGTGTTTCCAGATTATAGTGCACTTTGGGCTTAGAAAAGCGTGTGTTTCTGCTTGCAAAGAGAGAGAGAAAGAAAACAGAATTTTCCTTCCTGAGCCGTGAGGCACATTGCAAGGGGACACTTGCAATCTCTCTCAGGGAATTAAACTAACACACGGCATCCTGCCTCACACATATTTGCACAGACACAAATACAAACACCATCTCAATTCTCAAAAAAAAAAAATTAGAACTTTTCTTTCTTATGATCTATTTAGATAATTTAACTACACAAAGCATTAACTGCAAAACTAGTCAAGTCAAGCCACTTATAACTACAGACTTCACACATATATTCACCCAAGCTTCCCCTGAACTGGCTGCAGTCAAATATAACTCAATAACAGCATGACAACAGCTATGAACATCTTTCCTGTCCCACAGTGCTCATGCACATGTAGACATGTGCATTGTGTGTGTGTGTGTGTGTGTGTGTGTTACTTCATGGGTACAAAGTGTGTTTCTGTCTCTATGATTTGTTTATGCTGTCTCTGTAGGAATAAATCACAGAAGACTAAGTTTGATGAAGAACTTTACGACAAGATGACCACCACCATCAATGATTTGAGCTCCAGCAAGTTAGTCATAAACAAGCACATAAAATCATTTTTGGATGGAATTAAGCCCGGTTTGGTTAAAGTTGTACATTTAGTATGCATGAAAACGAGTGAAGAGAGTTTTTTGTGTGTGTGTGTGTTTGTTTGTGTGTGTGCAGGCAGTGGGTGAAGTCTGAAGAGAGCTCTGGCCTCACACTGTGGTTTACTAAAAGAGACCTGGAAAAGCAGGTAGATATCTTACTGTGGGCTTAACTTAAATGTCCTAACACTTCATTGTTTCATACACTGTATTTTAAAAAATAACAAATAACACAAATAAATGAATATTAAAGTATGTGCGTGTGCTTCTCTCAGTACAGGACTATAGAGATGCCAAGATTTAAATACTACATTGGTTGTGCCACCTTCGTCTTTTTATGCATCTTCATCATCCAAATGCTTGTTACCAAGCAGTAAGTGTCATGAATACAAGCTGAACACCATAGACAGACTCGATTTAACACTTTGGTGCTGAACATGTCTTCATATGTTACAACCATTTGCCCTAAGAGTGTGACTCTTTCTTTGTCTCTCTCTCAAAGGCGTAAAAAGCTGGGGCTGGCATTTGCGGTGTTGGCGTGTGTTCTGCTTTTGGCTCTGTGCGTCTGTTTTGCAGGTCATATACAGGTTAGACCACCACTGCCTTCCTTTGCCTTAGCACAGACATTCAGTTGGTCCGATGGGTTCTGGGGTATGTTTGTGTGTCCAGCACAATAAAGGTCTACCCCTGTGGTTTTAAAGATGCTGCAGCATGCAGTGCCTCTCTTGCTGTGTACTGTGCTGTAATATGGAGAATGTAATTTGCTGTGTCCATTGTTGTCACTGACTTGTACTGGAATGTGAAATAACAAAAAACAGACTGACATTTGCTACAGTGTCACAAACATAAATACATATACATACCATGACACGTGAGTCGCCCATGCATACAGTGTTCCTCCCAGTGTCCTCTCTGCCCCATGTATTCAAATACACTGTTGCGTTTTCCAACACATTCTGGCTTCTGTAACCTTGAGAGCTTTTGCTCAGGTCAAATCCAGCTCTGTCTTTTTTTAAACAGCTGTTCTTTCCCTTCTTTTCCCTTTTTATTTCTCAGAGGATGTTTCCGGAGAAGTTAAAGTCATGTACGTGGCTCTCGGCTCTTTCAGAAGCAGTGGTTAAGAGACCTTTTCTGCGCCTCCCATTGGCAACCGTGGCCACCGCAGTCATAGTCATCATTGCCATGTTCAACTTTGTAATGCTTTTTTTAATGCTTAGACAATATTGTTGGTATATGTTTTTGTTGAAGCACTACAAAAGTAGGTTCACCTCTTAACATTGTTGCTCATCAAACTTTTTCACTCCACAGTATTTTAAAACCCCAGAGAATTTATGTGACACTTTGCGACAAAATAACAACACCGTTCCCGATCTACCTTTTGTAGATGACCTTCCATATTTGCCTGTGAGTAGCAAGCACACAAACACACACACACACACACACGTTTACTTGGATAGCTACATGGAGACATACTCTAAACTTCTATTGTTTTTATATGTAGCTAATTATGAATACTCTTAATTCCAGATTGTAACCCTAACAAATTATTTGCATTATTATTTATTACATTATTTTCTTTATTTATTTCTCATCTTTGTGAATGAGGATGTTTGATGTCCCTGATTTGAGATTGTGAGAGAGTTATAACTGTTGACTTGTTTAAAAAAAACAAATATGACTCTATTTGTTTCTGTATGATTTTGTCTTTCCAGTATTCTGTATATAACTGTATATTGGCATTGATCGCCTGTGGCGTGTTTTTGAGGGTGAGTTTGGAGCTGAAGGTGGCCTTCCTCTTCATCGTCTCTATCGTTTCCTACATCATCATCTTCTACTCTCGGGAAAATCTCTTCAGCAGCTACAGCTGCCTGCTCTACACCAACCACAGCAGGTACACTCTCACGAACACACATGCATTTGATTGTCAAATAATTTTTTATTATTGCATATTAAATTGTAGATGCTTATTTCCCCCCCTCCTCCATTTAGATTAGCTTTGCCATCTTTTAACACTTACTTAAAGTTAATCTAATAATGTTTGAATAACACTGTTAACATTGATAAATAACACTGATGACAATTTTTAGCACATTTCAAAAAAATGTTCATACGGGACTTTTAAAACAATTGATTTTAGTGTTTTATTTTTACATTTATTTAGATAAAATAGAATAAACTTTTAATACTGGCAATTTATCAGTCCTAACATGGAAATAATTATCAGTATTGGCCAGAATTTTAATATTGGTGCATCTCTAGTATAATCATGTCCAGTGTTTGTCTTTTGTAGTGTGGAGGACAGTTTGATGGTGTTCAAAGCAGGACTTATGAAGCACCCACAACTCATGAGCTGCATCTACATCATGCTCTTCCTCTTTACCATGCTGCTCATATCCCACCAGGTACACGCCTCATACCACACACACCTTAAACATGCCATACTGTCAGGGCAGAGAGTTACGCCCATCCTTGCTCTGTCCGCTCTCTCTTCCTCTCAGAATGAGTACTGCTATCGTCAGGACTTCCTGTTGAAGAACAAGAACCTGACCGATAAGGAAGAAGTCGAGCTGTGTGAAAACCTGAACTGTCTTCTTTTGGAGAATGTTCTCCCTGCGCACGTGGCCGCTCTCTTCGTGGGCGAGAACAAAAAGAATGAGGTGGGGCTGCTGTCCGCTATCTCTTTACTAAACCGGAAATACAAGGTAGGAACCGGCTTCGAATGGGTGGGATGAGCCTGTATATCACCCTCTCATGTCTCCCATACAAGACCAGACATATACCAGTGATTCCCAACCATGGGTACCTAAGCCGGTTCCAAAGGGCACTTGGAAAGATTTTGATTTAGCTTTGTTGAATATTTAAAACAGAAACAAATGTTAATTCATTAAAATTACTAACTTTTAATAATTTCATGGTTTTGCAGATCTTTTTAAGGAAACAAAATAATATGTGAAAGATGAATGTTTGTAAGAGCCTTATAGATTGGGCTGTGGCAGTACGTAAGACAAAAAAGGTTGGGAAACACTGCCATATACCACAGAAGATAATATCATGCAATACTCCACCATACCATTCCAATATCATACTCTAAGATCACAGTGTGCACTATACAGAGAATCCCACACTGTATTTTATAGCAACCTCTCAACCATTTTCTACCACAGTCTATACTATACCATACCATAATTAAGAAAGATTCAAAACTTAGGCCTGAATTAATTATTGTGATTTATTGTTTTTTTTTTTTACAATGGTTTTTATTCCTCCCTGATCTGCATTCTTACAAGAAATGTTAGCGTATTATTACAGTTATCTAAAAGTGCAATGGTTTTGTCTTATTTCCTTTTTCTCACTGTCCAGAAATACTTTTATGTTAATTTAACACTTTTCCACACAGGTCCCTTTTGCGGGTCTGTAAGATTTTTTTATGTTTTTGGAAGAAGTCTTCAGTGTCACATAATCCTTCAGAAATCATTCTAATATGCAGAGTTGGTGCCAAAATAACCTCATTCTTTTTAGAAATAGTTATTTTTTTTTTCTTTTGGACCAATGTAAGTCTTTAACTCAAACCTGACCTTTGATCAATTTAATGTCCTTGCTGAATAAAACTATTAATTTATTTTTTTAAAAATCTTACTGACCCTTTGAACAACAGCCCAATTTATATAGATTTTTTTTTTTCATTTTGTTTTCTTACTGTCTAATTTGCAGGATTTTTATGTGTCTCAGTACATTTAGTCTTGTGCCTCTCTGATTTTTGAGTGCATTTAGTGAAAATTTTCTTTTTGTTACTCAAAACACCCACATAATTTGTCATGAATCAATCATGCCTCATATCTTTACACATGTATTTACATAGTCTGTGAATGTCCTGTAATAAACCGTTTTTTTTTTGTTGTTGTTTTTTGTCTGTTGTACCATGTGAATGATTGCGACACAGAAGAATTGAGCTCTTGCTGCATGTGTCTTTCTGATCCTCTTCTCCAGGACCTGTACTATAAGTCATATGACTGCGTATGTGTGATGTTTGCCTCGGTGCCAGACTTCAAAGAGTTCTACACTGAGTGTGACATAAATAAAGAAGGACTGGAGTGTTTAAGGCTCCTCAATGAGATCATCGCCGACTTTGATGAGGTCAGAGTGATGTCATGTCTCATGTCTCAAAGCATATGCATTTGTGCTGCTTTTCTGTGATCTCCTTATTCCAGTCTTTCTTCTTCTGACATTCCCTGAATGAATTAATGAATCATTGAATATGAATAGTGCTCTACCAACATCCAAAATGCTTTGTTCTAAGGGCGTCACCTCAGCTATCACATGGGTAATTTGATGAAATGAGGCAGCCGTTGTGTAAATGTACACTCATATCACTTCAACTGCTTACTTGTGTGAACTGCTTTTGGATTGAGGATTCAGCAGGAAACAACCAGGACTTGTTGGTGATCACTGCTACAACAAAGCTCTGGGTTGACTGACCACACAAAAGTTTAGGCCAACAGTTCTGGCAGCAATTTGGTTCACCGAGAAGGATCTAAATACAGGTTTCACATATTGATAGTGCTGAGTTTCAGTGTGAATCCTCTCATACTCTCTCTGTCATTTAATGTGAGATAACATCATGGCATGGATTTCTACTGCTCTGAAACACTGATATCCACTTGGCCCTTGCCTCCTCTCTTTACCTGCAGTTGCTGTCTAAGCCCAAGTTCAGTGGTGTGGAGAAGATTAAAACCATCGGCAGCACGTACATGGCTGCTGCGGGACTGAGTGGACCTCCAGAACAGAGCAGCCAGGTACTACACTACATAGTGTATGCAAAGACACCCCATACCACTATATAAACATCTAGAGCAAAGGGAATTCAAACACATAAATCTCAATAAATGCATTCTTAAAATGCATAAACGATTACACTGCGTTAACTTCTCAACTGTCTTTACCTCTCGGGTATCTTGTGTATATTATATTTAAGAAAAAGTGAAGGAGGATGCTCTCTCATGCTAGTTGTAGGTTTAGAAACCAGTTCATTTTGTGTTAAATTGTCAGCTTTTGCTGTCATACTTTTGACATTTGGTAGCTACTAAATGGAAAGCCGGCAGTCTGTCACTGTGCACCAATCAGTGATGGCGGCATTTGCATATCCTGAGGCTTAGCTTCAGGATTACTAAGAAAGAAATTTAACTGAATCGCAAAATAGATAATTAAATAGATAAATCTGATCAATCCACACATTAAATGTAATGTTTCAAATGAAACTTCACATCAATTTTCTAAATGCATGTTATTGATCTTATTGTAAATATTCATCGATGCTCATGTGAAGCATGCTGGAAATCTCCAATCGTTTAGTCAGCTTAAACCCGGCCCCTTTCTTACAGTCGACTGCAAGCTCACATTCAGATCTGCCTCCATCATAATTTACAACGATGGATAGAACCTAGTCCCAGTCCTTCATTTTCCCCCCAACAATCACAATATGGAAGAAAAGATCTATTTCTATTACATTGAAACTTAAAATTTGTTTTACACTCCTCTTTCTTTGAGTGTAGACAGGGTGTTAAACATTTTTGTAAATTACAGTTAAGTGGTTGATTAGTATGATTACTTATTAATTCTAAGCAAAATATTCAAGTTAGTTAGTATGATTACTTATTAATTCTAAGCAAAAGATTCATTAAGTTAGTTTTATATTAATAAACGTATAGCATCAGGATACGCACCGCATGGCACCAGGCCATTTACAGCATATTTAAACCTCAAAATCTAGCGTAGCGTTAGTTCTGGCAGGTCACGTTAGTCAAGCTCGCATCAGCTGACTCTCAGCTGATCCCCATCTACCTATGGGAATACGACACCTATCTAAGCATTCATATATAAGGTCCCTCAGTATTATCAGCAGTTTTCGCGTTGCTCAATAGCTAATTACCCTCCTCCATCCTCTGTCAGTCAGGATTCAGCCTTCTGATTCTCCTTGAATCAGACTAATTCTAAAATGTGCACATATCATTATTGAACTTTAACGATATCTGCAATACATTTATGTTGGTTCTGTTCTGTTTACCCTGGGGGGGTTATCGCTGCTCTCCCTGCTCACATCCATGCTAGGCTGCATGGATGCGCAGGGAGTTCTTGCCCAGAACAGAACCATACCGCCAATCCAAACTGTATGCTAATTGTCAATCATCTTTGACCATAGTGGTCCTGACAGAAATGTGTTTCATTAAATAGCAAAAATCTTAAGTGACAGCGAATTTCAAAAACTTGATAGAAACAGATCTACCACAATTTAACGCAAAATGGACTGATACATTTCTTCTTACATCAAGCTAAGGCTGATGATACACGGGGCAACTTTTTTTGAGCAATGTTGCTTTAGCACTTTCCCATTGAGAATGGGTAAGAAATTTCTATCTGAATACTTTAGATCGGTCGTAGACCCTGTGTCTCACCTGGTTGCCCGTTGATGGCAACATTGCCCAAACATTGCTCAAAAAGTTGCCCCGTGTGTCATCAGCCTAAGTCTACACCACTGCATGTAATTACAATCTCATGTCCTTGACTTAACAGAAATGATAGTGAATTTCTTTTCTTGAATATGATCTACATACTGTATGAGATTTGCATGTGAAGTGAACATTGCTGAGAAGTCAACATGCTGAAATAATTTATGAATTTTAATAACACATTTGTGCTTTAAGATTTCAATTCACCTTAACTGTATTGTTATGGAAAATGAAAAGGCTGACCAGCACTTGTGACTGAGGAGCACTTGATGAATGAGGTGATAAAAATAGGAGGCTGCACATATAAAAACCAACTGAAAGAGAAGTTCCTTTCTTCTATGCAGTTCATTTTATTCTCTGACCCCTGGCCACCCAGCATTTTCCAAAAGTGTCCTTCAAGCTACATAATTTACGTGTCCCTGGTTGACTTGAGCTCTCTTGTGTGTGCCCTCAGGACCGTGAGAGGCAGAATGCTCAGATAGGAAACATGGTGGAGTTCGCCATCGCTCTGATCGGCAAGCTGGACGGCATCAACAGACACTCCTTCAACACGTTCAGGCTTCGTGTCGGTAAGTCTGATTACAGAAACCTCAATTCTACACCATTGTTAATTACTCAGTTATTGCTTGGAGTCAGAATTAATACTGGCATTTATTCAGACTCAGGATGAAAAACACTTTACCTCCAGGTATTGCATAGATATTTCATTTCAGTCTTTGCAACTCTTACTTCTGCATTAAGGGTTAAAAATGAAACCAATATATATGGGATGTAGCTGAAAATCTCACTGGCAGCTCATAAGAGAGATCTTCAGCAGCTCAGGGTAACAGATGCACTTGGGAACTGGCATGAAATGCTTCATAAATGCTCCATTTAAGAGTCTGAGTACATATCTGTGGCAGAGATCTGATTAAAAAATATATAATAATAACAGACACAAATCCCCTCTAATAGACTTTATTAGAAAAAGGGAAAAGCACATTCCAGCAGTTACTTGAGGATCAAACTCACTGTCTCACTGGATCTGCTTTATGCTTCAAGTAAGTGGATGCCAATCATGTCTGTGAGCCAAAATTAAGAGGTGATGTCACTGACGCTAAAAACAGAAGCGTCTAAGGCTAGTTGAATTAAATCAAAATGGCTTAGTGCAATTTATTAAGTTGTGAAGGCTGTGATTGCATTGAAATAAATATATGCACTGCCGCTGTCTGTTTTAGAGTGAATGGCACATGGCACTGTGTTGTTTTACATTTGAGCAGCTCGTGATCCGGTGTTTTCAGAGCAGCACAGATTGCAGAAAATTCTGCTCCACACAAAGTCATCTCTGCATGTGCCCTGAGTTTGGGTCATTCATGAAGTGCAAATGGAAATGCAATTTTCTGCATCCATCTTCCAAAACTATTCCAAAAATGAATAGTGCTTATAAACTGGCTGCTGTCAGTGTTTGGAAATGTAAACTGATATTTAAAAAGATAGAAATAACTGGCTTAATACCATTTTATATTTTATTTTTTGGTGAAAATACTAATGGCCTAAGACTACACAGTAGTATATATATATATATATATATATATATATATATACAGTGGGGGAAATAAGTGCTCCTGAAACCTCCTTCGGGAAGGATGGGGCTTCCTCAATGTTCCTGTGCCAAGTGGAACGGGTATGTTTTCCCAGTGTGACTGGCCTTCTTGTTGCGAGCCCCGGCCTACCGATGTGCATTGGCTCGTTTAGTTTACACTCGAAGTGGATTGGTCTCTCTAAGCGAGATCCCAATTTCGTCGGTCAGCCGATGTGACGTCGGGAGTGACCGACTGAAAGGGAACCCTTGTTGGCAAGCACAGAGGTAAGATGTTTTTCGTAGTTGGTTACCAGGTTTGCACACATCTCAGGAGGGATTTTGGTCCACTCCTCTTTACAGATCCTCTCTAAATCCTTAAGGTTTCTTGACTGTCATTTGGCAACTCGAAGTTTCAGCTCCCTCCACAGATTTTCTATAGGATTGAGGTCTGGAGACTGGCTAGGCCACTCCATGACCTTAATGTGCTTCTTCTTGAGCCACTCCTTTGT
>NW_015549559.1:1924330-1938427 GCF_001515605.1 Sinocyclocheilus anshuiensis | reverse complement strand
CCAACTGTGTGTGTGTGTGTATATATATATATATATATATATATATATATATATATATATATATATACTGTATATGCAGAAATCATGTAAATGTCATATTTGCAGAGTTTCTGTGCATGATTGTTTGTGCAGGTATAAACCACGGCCCGGTGATTGCTGGGGTGATTGGAGCCAGGAAACCACAGTATGATATCTGGGGAAACACTGTGAATGTGGCCAGCCGGATGGAAAGCACTGGAGAGCTGGGTAAAATACAGGTATGCACTGAATCTCTCCTACAGTACTTCACCTCTCTAGATCCACTATGATGATGATTCTCTTCTCATTTTTAGATTTTCAAAGTAGCTAAGTCATTTAAAAAAAATGAAATGGCCATCAAATGGTTTTTGCTATGACAAGTTTTGTGTTGCAGGTGACAGAGGAGACATCAGATGTCCTGCAGAAGCTGGGCTATTCATGTGAGTGTCGTGGCCTGATCAATGTGAAGGGCAAAGGAGAGCTCAAGACCTTCTTTGTGTGCACAGATTCCAGCAAACAGCAGGGCATCGGTCTGAGCTGAGACTGAAGCCTCTGCCGCTGACAGCTTCACACACACACACACACACACACATGCACGTACACACAGACTCCGGGCCTATATGTGATCTTTCTTTTTTTTTTTTTCTTTTAAGAATGTTTTATTGCTACTGGATTTGTTTCTTTAGAGCATGTCTGAAGAAGTGCACATTCTTACTAACTCTGACATGTTGGAGTTTGTTTTGGCAGCATTTGGAGATCTGAAACTCTCAGACATAAAGCAACATATATATTCACGCACCTCACACTAACACAAGCGATCCTCTTATGGGGAACAGACCACAGACAGTAGGTAACTGAGTTCAGTGAAGGAAGATACTGCTTCTCAGACTTTCTGTGTACTGCTGTCATAGTGGCCTTGATCCTGTTGGATTTAGACTGATTTGGGATGACTGAGCTGGTCGGCCGGTTTTGGTCTCATTTGAGACTCCCAGACAGAGGGAACACGTGACCCACACAAACCCATCATGGCAGATGAGCTGACGTTAAAATATCTAGAATTTGTCATTTAAAATAGCATGTAACTTATTATAAACCATTCTGTCAACATTTGGACCAACAAAATGGTGGAAGCCTATTGTTGCTTGAATATACATACTGTGGATGTTTTGTTTTTTTTGTTTTATTTTCTTTTTAAAAAGAACTGCCAGGTGTTTTGAATGCCAAATATCAACAAGAAGTGTTGATTTGCTGTTGCCTTTGAGTTGAGATTGTGGATGTTGGTGAGCCTTTCTTAGCTTCGTAATATGCTACAGACAAAAACTAGGAATGTTTACATATACTGGGAAAAAAAATGTCAGTGACTGAAATTCAGTTAACTTCAAGTGAAAGTGTACTTTCATCGCTTTCTTTCTTTCATTGCTTGTACTTTCATCTTTCTTAGATGTTGACCAAATGGCTCTGTGGCTTCTCCCATCTGAAGTTGTACATTCGCTACTGGATGTATTTATGCATCTTAGCTTACATTGCTGTAAATTGATTTGCTCAGACGGTCTCTGCTTTTGTTCTGAGAATATTTGGTGAAAATTAGAAGAATTTGTGCCTGTTGAAGTCATAGGCATAAATGTTCAATTTATGTTCAATGTCTCTCTGGGTTTTCAGCCCTCTTGAGTGTGACAGTGACTAAATTGACACAGTTTGAGATTCTGCGCTGCCTTTCTGTACCGCATTCTCAAGCATAGAAATTCAGATATTGGCGTGTGCTCTTTTATATGGTAATGATATTAATTAGGGGGCGTTTACAAGGCGGAGATCTGACACCAGTCAGCTGCGCACAATTTCAAGATCATTTGCGATTTATGAATGTCACATCTGGAAGAGAGGCGTACGCACGTGTTTTTGTGTGCACGTTCGTTTTCTCTGAAACACACTTGCGCACTTTTGAGAAATGATCTTAGAACAAATTTAGGACGGTTTATACGCAACATTTTATAAATGAGGCCCCTGGTCTTTACTGATTAATTAAAGACCGTTCCTGAGCTCTTCATTTTACCTCTGTTGTGCTTGGCACTTTAATTGCTGCTTGCAGCTATATTTAATACTTGCATTTAGTCAGACTCAAGATGAAAAACACTTTACCTCCAGGTATTGCATAGATATTTCTTTTTAGACTTTGCATCTCTTACTTCTGCATTAAGGGTTAAAAATGAAACCAATATGTACAGGATGTAGCTAAAAATCTCACTGAAAACAGAGGCAGCTCATAAGAGAGATCTTAGGCATCTTGAGCAGCTCAGGGTAACAGATGCACTCGGGAACTGGCATAAAATGCTTCATAAACGCTCCATTTAAGAGTCTGAGTGCATATCTGTGGTAGAGATCTGATAAAAATTATAATAACAGGCACAAATCCCATCTAAAAGACTTTATTAGAAAAAGGGAAAAGCACATTCCAGCAGTCACTTGCGGATCAAACTAACTGTCTCAATAGATCTACTTAATGCTTCAAGTTAGTGGATACCAATTATGTCTGTGAGCCAAAACTATGATGTTTAAAGAGTGATGTCAGTGACACTAAAAACAGAACAGTCTAGGGCTAACTGAAATAAAACCAAAATGGTTTAGTGAGATTTATCAAGTTAATTGAAATAAATAAAAAAGACTGCAGAAAATGCTGCTCCACATGAACTCATCTCTGCATGTGCCCCGAGTTTGGGTCATTCGTGAAGTGCAAGTGGGAATGCAATATTCTGCATGATTAGTGCTTTTTTAAACATCATATAAATGTCATATTTGCAGAGTTTGTTCATTGATCTGTGCATGTTTGTTTGTGCAGGTATAAACCATGGCCCAGTGATTGCTGGGGTGATTGGAGCCAGGAAACCTCAGTATGATATCTGGGGAAACACTGTGAATGTGGCCAGCCGGATGGAAAGCACTGGAGAGCTGGGTAAAATACAGGTATGCACTGAATCACTCTTACAGTATTCACCTCTCTAGATCCACTATGATAATGATTCTCTTCTCATTTTTAGATTTTCAAAATAGCCAAGTCATTAAAAAAAAATCAAATGGTGATTAGGGTTGGGCGATATAGCCTCAAAATTATATCACGATATTTCAAGAATATTTGCAATAACGGTATTTATGACGATGTAGAAAAAAAAACATGGAACAACGTTTTATTGGTGATTGCAGCTGGCAGGCTGCAGCATTTATTAGTGCAAACGAACTGTCACCGATGACAGACTACCTAATTTGAAGTGCAAATCTATTGTCATAAGGTGGCAGCAGCAGCTGTGTGTTCAACTTGAAGCAGATCGATCGGTGTATGACGTCAAAATACCTCGAGAGTGACTTACCCCTTATTTACACTGCACGCGTCTGCGGCGCGTTACGGCTCAGACGTGGCCACTCTAGTCAATGCTTGTGTGTACACCAGCGGCGCCGTGGCACGTTTCAGAAGCTTCCCAGAAGCGGCTCTCCACGCCGCTTCGCTAAAGATATGCGCCTCGCCTATTTTTGATGGTAAGAGTGTGCGCTCGAATATGCTCTAGAACCACTCTAGCGATACTTTGATGTCATACACTGATCAGTCTGCGCAGCGCTGCTTCAAGTCGAACACACCTATTGGGTTTGTGGTGTTGTTGTTGTGCGCGCTAGGGAACGTATATCTGCCATACGTCATTGCGTCGCATCATTGATATCGCGATATGACACTTTTTTTATCATGTAAAAATGTATACCGGTATTATCGTGGACGGTATGATATGGCACACCCCTAATGGTGATCATGTTTGTGTTGCAGGTGACAGAGGAGACGTCTGATGTCCTGCAGAAGCTGGGCTATTCATGTGAGTGTCGTGGCCTGATCAATGTGAAGGGCAAAGGAGAGCTCAAAACCTTCTTTGTGTGCACAGATTCCAGCAAACAGCAGGGCATCGGTCTGAGCTGAGACTGAAGCCTCTGCCGCTGACAGCTTCACACACACACACACACACCGTACACACAGTACACACAGACTCCGGGCCTATATGTGATCTTTCTTTTTTTTTTTTTCTTTTAAGAATGTACTGGATTTGTCACACGAACACATGCTGAACTTTGCGATCCTCTTATGGGAAACCGACCACAGACAGTGGGTAACTGAGCTCAGTGAAGGAAAATCCTGGTTCTCGGTATTGCTCTCAGACTTTCTGGGTACTGCTGTCATAGTTGCCTTGATCCTGTTGGATTTACTGATTTGGGATGACTGAGCTGGTCAGCCGGATTTGGCTTGCAGGCAGAGGGAACACGTGACCCACACAAACCCACCATTGCAGATGTTTAGATATCTAGAATTTCTTCAGCCATTTAAAATAATATGTATCTTATTCTAAGCCTTTCTGTCAACTTTTGGACCAACAAAATGGTGGATGCCATTTGTTGCTTTAATCTACATACTGTGGATTTCATTTTTTGGTTTGTTTCCTTTAAAAACAACTGCCAAGTGTTTTGAATGCCAAATATTGACAAGAAGTGTTGATTTGCTGTTGCCTTTGAGTTGAGATTGTGGATGTTGGTGAGCCTTTCTTAGCTTCGTAATATGCTACAGACAAAAACTAGGAATGTTTACATATACTGGGAAAAAAAATGTCAGTGACTGAAATTCAGTTAACTTCAAGTGAAAGTGTACTTTCATCGCTTTCTTTCTTTCATTGCTTGTACTTTCATCTTTCTTAGATGTTGACCAAATGGCTCTGTGGCTTCTCCCATCTGAAGTTGTACATTCGCTACTGGATGTATTTATGCATCTTAGCTTACATTGCTGTAAATTGATTTGCTCAGACGGTCTCTGCTTTTGTTCTGAGAATATTTGGTGAAAATTAGAAGAATTTGTGCCTGTTGAAGTCATAGGCATAAATGTTCAATTTATGTTCAATGTCTCTCTGGGTTTTCAGCCCTCTTGAGTGTGACAGTGACTAAATTGACACAGTTTGAGATTCTGCGCTGCCTTTCTGTACCGCGCAATGTTTGTGAGGAACGCCTGCCGTCTCCTCTGTTTTGTATGCATTGTTACAGAATAAATCATTTTACACTTTATATGCTTCCTGTCTAGCATTTTGCCAAATTGATGAGAGAAACTGTATGTCGGAGGTCACACTGGACTCAGGCCTTCTGGCGACTTCTGCAGAATGAGACTGTATTGTTCAAATAGCAGGTTCATTTATCACAGATTTATGATTTGTTGCCTTAAAACGGTAGCAAATCTCAAGAGGTCATTATGAAACATCATTATGATTTTACATAAATTTGCCATTGCCAAAAATGAAGGGCAATTAGAATTACCTATGATACTTTGTAAACTACAACAACAACAAATCTTTAGTTTGGCTTTAAATCAAAGCATCAGTGGTAACACATGTAACAACTTTCCTTTTAAGGTTTACACATAATTCTTCCAAAGCATGACAGGATTTGTGAATCTAGCAGATAGCACAAAGCACTGTGAACTGCTCTCATGTTAAATCTAGAATTTTCAAACCGTTTAGTATTTTATTCAGACCTTTACAAATGCTACTCTCTGACATTGTCATTTACTCACCCTCATAACAAACCCATAAGTCCAACACTCATCTTCAAAAAACACAGTATAAACACTGATAAGCGTGCATACATAGAGCACATCAAATATGGTGAATGGAAACTCTAAACATGTTCGATGCACGAGACCCAATGAGGTTTGTTCTCACATGTCCCACAAGCATATTTGAGCTTCCATTTACTATATTTGAAAAGCTTTATGTATGTGCTTCTATGTGATTAAAATCCTAAATTAAATGTGCTCTTCAGAAGACCCGAGTGAACTGTTTGATTCATAGATTCATTACTTAAAACAGCATCTTTTTTTCAAAGTATTAAAGTTTTGGTTGTGTGGACTTTCAGTGGAAAGACAAAAATGATGAGAAAATGTATTCGTGTGCCGAAACATAAGGATGAGTAAATTATGTAAATTTTCAGTTTTGATTGAACTATCCCTTTAAATGAACTGTTTCTGTATTACTCACTTTCTACTGTTCATTTTATTAAACTTAAGAATGGAAACACAAAATGCTTAAAAAAAAAAAACAGATGTTTATTAAATGAAACACAAGTAAATTAGAAACAGCACCACTGGGGATGACATAAGATAAGCAGAACTGATAGACTGCAGTGATGGAGGATCTCAACACACTCCCTCCATGGGTTCAGTTATATCTCCCACTGAAACACAGAAAACACATTTACCCTCATTATCCTGTTAATGTCAATTTATGAGTAGATAAATCAGTTTTATATGCACTGCCATTAACAGTTATTTCACAAACAAAACTCGTAAAACACCAAGCCGAACGTGCTAAATATTTCTTGTGCTTACTGTTACCTGTGGTCAGACGTATGAATGAATCCTGTGCAGTATGGTTAGGTAGCGAGATACCCATGGCCTTTCTAATACCGTACACACTGCACACATCACCAGGAGTCACCTGACTGGTCAGCTGGGTCAGGTTACCCGTAACTTTCTCCGCTGCAAGAAGGATGGTGGAGGTTAGAAGTTATCTAAACTGTACAAAATATATGCTGAAACCTACAGGTCTGTTAATGTGCAACAATACTGACTCACTAAAACGTCTTGAGTACAGAAACACTAAAAGCTCAAGAGGCAGGAAAAAAAAAACATCCCTTCCAGTAAGTGTTTGTCTAGTATCTGGAAGACTGAGAGCAGTAAACCTGTCATCATAGGTCATCTTGTGTGTGTGTGTGTGTGTACCAAGCTGCAGCTCTTTAGCAGTAGGAGCCAGTAGGCAGATGATGTTTGGTGGCTGTTTAGCGCTCAGTCTCTCTTTCTGAACCTTCTGCAGCTCCCTCAGCAACACTGTCGTCTCATCCAGCTTCTTCTGGAAATGCTCTGCTTCTAATGGAGGAAGAGGAATTTTTACTGAGATGAATCAGTCTGCTTAATAGGTGGGAAAAGGTTTCACATGTGTTTTTGATGTGATGCTTTCCATTCCACAGCTGAGGGAGGAGGATCATTATGAATTCATTCAGCATAATAGAGATGAAAGATGTGTCTCGAAAACAGTTCATTAATAAACTGGGAAAGAAAAAAAAAAAAACCGTGGGGCCTTGATTTCCATAAGGTTTGATCACACACAAAATGACTAAGAGATTTATGATCCATATTTCAAACTAAACATTTTAATAATGGGATTTTTACCTTCTGAGTCAAAGCTCTCAGGGAGCAGGTCAGGATTCAAATCCAAAGCACCATCACCCCTGCTGGGCTCTGACACGACAACCTACATGGACAAAGGGGGGCATGGATTGAATCCAAAGCATAAATGTGTTCAAAACACTTGTGAGAAGACTTCAGTGTAAACACCTCCAGTCAAATCACGCCACTGACTAATATGCTGATTTTATGCTTAAGAAACATCTTTTTATTCTCAATGTTGAAAACAGTTGTGCAGATTAATAGTTTTGTGGAAACCATGATGCATTTTATAGAAAGCTCAAAAGAACAGCCTTTATTTGAAATAGAAATCTTTTGTAACATTCAAAATGCTATTAGTGTCAGCCCACTGCTCCGGGTGTGTGTTCACGGTGTGTGTGTGTGTTCACTGCTGTGTGTGTGCACTTTGGATGGGTAAATGCAGAGCACTAATTCTGAGTATGGGTCACCATACTTGGCCACATGTCACGTCACTTTCACTTTCAATTTCTTAGGAGAAAACAAATCACCCTAAACTTTTGAATGGTAGTGTATCTGTATGTTTACTGTTGTACAAAGAAGTCTATCAAGTGCATGGAAGGTGCTTATATTATTGTGAGTTATGGAGTTATACAAAATTAGTTATTGTAATGTACTGACTGCCTTATTATTTTCATAGATTTTCTCTTTTATCGATTTTACAAAGCACAATCAAACTCCTTCCAAGTACCCCAAGGAACAAGCTTAGATATAAGTAGTAAGTACATCTGGTTGGGAATCACTAGATAAAATGCTTGTTCTCCTTCAACCCATCGGTCTTGTCTAGTGGATAATACATAGTTTTAACCTATGCTATATGTGAAATCTGGATAAATCTGCTAAACACAGTGTTGAACAGTAGTACCACCCTGCTAAGGTATGCTAGCAGAACCACAGTCAAAGACGGCCTTCCACACACGGACTAATGTATGTTCATAGACGACTCGTGCTTACCTTTCCCTCTACATCATCAGCACCCTCACACACACTCACACAGATTAGTGTGAGTGAAGGAGGAAGTCAAAAACGACAGAGGGAGGGGAGGGGAGTGTGTGTCTGGGCAAATATTCTTTCCATTAGTGTGAAAGTTGGTTGGTGTTGTTGACACAGCTGCTGCAGAGCAGAGAGCCTGCAGTCCTGACACTGCCTTTAAATAGCAGGTTTGTGTCTTCACTTCCACTCAAGTGAGCTATACACACTAGTATGCACTTATAGACATTTGAAATGTTATTTTCTGAGGACATGAGAGCATTTTACCACAGCATCATCTGTTGTGTCTACTTTCTCTGCAGGCTCCTCCATGGTTAGATTATCCTGAGAAGAACAGAAATAATCAAGAGTAAGCTGCCCAGTTGAAAAGAATTCAAAATGGATATTATACATTACATCATTTAGTGGTATATCATGCATTCATTTTGATATGCAGTTATGGGTATTAGATGAATGAGGTTTCTTACAGTTTCTGTCTCTTTCAGTTGTCTTGAGTGCTCCCCACTGGTCAAAGCATCCAAGACATTATCTGCCAACCTGCTCATGTGTTCCTCGGATTTAGCCAGGTAATCTGCAATGCTACACATGAACCCATCCGAATTACATTTGTGGAACACAAGGGGAACAGTGGAAGGGTGGGAATCAGGGCTTTATTGTTTGAGAGGTTCAGAAAACCACACAAATGTGTGCGGCTTACTGCAAAAAACACTGTTCTTAAGAGACGGCTGCTTCTTAGTCATCTAAAACTGATCAATGGATTGATTTCATCATATGTCTGATTCCAAACACACACCTTTCAGATTCTGGCTGACTGTTGTCCTCTCCATAGAAGGAGTAAATGAGATCAGAGTCCTCTTTGCTGATATGGGCAAAACTGGAGTCATATGTAGGTGCATATGAGCTGAATGGGCCGTAATTCATATAGGCAACTGCAAAGAGAGAGAGGGGCATGAGGAGACTTTCACAGATTCAATGAACTTCAGACTGATTCCTGAAATAGCAGTTATATGTTTAAGAACATTTCAATAAGTAACTGCCAAAGCAAGAAGTTAGACTGAGAGGAAGGACTCAACACGGTCTAAAACAGTCTAAACCTTTTGACTTTAAGCCCTCCTTAAAGTCCACAACAATATTCAGAGGCTCCTTAGCCCAAGTTTTGTTTCTGAAACTTATTTTAATTTTATGGGCACTCTTAGTTAAAATGATGAAATTTCATACGTTCAAAAGTTTTAGGGGTGGAACGTTCTTCAGGGTTCCCAATCTTTTTAATAATTTTCATGATTTACCGGATAAGGACTAAAGATTAAAAAAAAATAATAATAAATTATATTCTATATTCTAAAAAATATTTCTACCTGATAAAATAAGAGCTTGGCATGAATTATATTTATTCAAAAATGCCCATGGCTTTTTAAGATTTTTTTTTAAATTAAATTACCTTGTCTCAAAATCACAGTTCCCTCTTTGAGAACTATAAAAGAAAATGGACTAATGCATTGCCCACTTCTGAAGCGGCATTGTACAATTCTTTAACTTGACTCAAACCTTCGTTTTTTTGATCAAACAACTAGAGTTTTACATTTTGAAAATGTGAAAGAATGTGAGAAATGGAAAACTCAGTAGGATGCTCTTAAAAGGTTGCCAGAGCAGTGCGGTTGTTGACTAGCCCCCCAAAAATGAAACCCACCCCAAATCTTAATGTTCTGACTCCTTAAATGGAAGACTATGATATTTGTCTGCCTTTGAGGTATTATTCGTATCAGTAGCATGGTCTAGAAAAATTGTCACACAGAAGTCTAATACTTAGAAAAACAAGAAGCACCACAGGTAACTGACAGATAAAAGATACAGATGAGTAGAAAATAAAGACCACTGATTCAGCGGTGATTTTGACCTATCCTATTTTCCTTGGAACAATTAGATTTTTCTGGCATGTAATATTACATTCTTCTGGCAGTTGAACACTGGGTATTTAAACAGAGATTACATCGCACCCCTCCCATGATCTTCTCCACATGACTGAAGGTAAGGCCACAGAAGAGAGAGAGTACTGGGTGAGTACTGGGGCCTGTACCATGATGGTGGCTGAACAAACTCGGGGTTACAGGATTAGTTTTGAGTTGACAAAACCAAATCAGTCCAATCCGGCTTTGTTGGTACCATGAAGCTGATCATCAACTTTCTGTCAACTCAGGCTTGATCCTGAGTGAAAGATGAAAGAGTGACATCAGTAATGAACAGCCAATCAGATGCCTTGAAACTGTGATTCACTTCTTGAGAGTCAGTGCGATTCACTACCAAAGATTAAAATATTGAACAATATGAAGAATTTAAACACATTTACAAGATGAAACGATCTATCCATGAAAGAGGAAAACTTAAAGAAAACATCTTGCCTTATAAGTGCAAGCAATAGTTGTAAAGTTAGTTTATAGAGTTGATAATATTTATAGGTATAAAAACACTTAAAAATCTAAGCTCATATGTAGTCATGTTTAAAGCTATTGATTCTAAAACTTATTTATATTGCATATTATCTATATGTTTATATTAATTTAAAATAAAAGCTTAATAATTACTATAAAACTAAGCTAGCTTGTGTAATGGATTAAGGGTATAATAATTATAAAAAATAATAATCTCTAAATTCAGACAATTTTATCTTTAAAAATGTTTTACTATGTAGCGTCCTTTAATTTGGAGTAAGAGAAACTGGGGGAGAGGCTTTATTGCGTCAGAGATGTGTCACTTTGGTCAAATTTCGGTTTGAGATCTCTAAACCAGAACATTACCTGCCCCAGAGCAGGTTAGCTGTGGAGTGTAAGTTACTATGACAATGAATGCCGCTAAAAGCCAAGCCACTTTCATGGTACATAAAACCCAGGACTGGTGCAAACTAAACTGAAACTTACCTGCCTAGCCAGCTAATATGCCCAATTTGACTGGGCAGTATCCTGGATCTAACATGGAAACATGATGAACTGTACACATGTACTGTACAACATTTGCTTGTTTTCTTGAACTCCCATTGTCACAAACCTCCAGCGCTCAAGTCAGCGGGGTTCAGAATGCCCAGAGTAGTTGAACCATCAGACTTCCTTCTCTCAAACTCCAGCTGCTCATAAAAAAACAAGCCCAGAGAAAAGTGACCCTTCATCAACTGTCATCTGACATCCTCAGAGAATGATCTCACATTTGAGGGATGTACCATAACACGATTCATCCTATCTGGTCTTATACGCTTACCTCACACTGCAGGCTTCTGTTTGAGAGTTTCCCTCCAGACTCCTCAACGATCTTCTTGATCTCCTCCAGGTCCTTCTCTGCTTGGCTCTTCTGAGCATCATCCTTACTGGCCCTGCTACACAAACATTGATGCAATTCTGGATAATATATTCGTGTCATCAGTACTACCCCCTTCAAAGTGAATAAATCCCCCACATATAAGTCACATCATTCCTGAAATGAATTCCAGGCCTAATAAACTCTGAAGTCAGAGCAGTGATTGGATAAATGATGAATAATGTGATAACAGATCAATGTTTGGTCCTTATGGGCCTGTTCTCAAGCCGCTACCTGACCCAGTGGAGTAGTGTGCAGGACGATGATTCATCCTCCCTGAAAAGCTACAAAGTGTGTGTGTTTAAAGAGTGTGTAGCTCGTGCGCTACAGATGGCCTACAAGTCACAACATGTTTAAGCATTCCAAGACTCTTGGTCACTGCAGCAGCCAAGCCGATTTACGTAGGCAAGCAACAAAGACAGAGTAAAATAGAGAAAGCCAATGAACACCCCGGCAACATCCTGGAATGTCTCACTGGCTTGAGTACAGCAGCAGAAGCCCTGAATGCACTTACAAACTATTGTGAATTGCGGCACAGTTAGAAAACACACAACAAATGGTGAAAGGAAGCATTTGATTATTAATTTGAATAATTTTACTGACTGTATCACTCATTTATGTACAGTCACGCTCCTTTTTCCAGGCAGACATGATAAATAATGACTGGAATCAATCTCTTTAATGGCGGCCAATTAATATCCATGATCAGGGTTTGAAATGAGCTTTCTTTTTATTTTTAAAAGAATCTTCTATTTTTCACCACTGCAGCGTTTCATTGATTAAAAATACAGTTAAAACAGTAATATCGTGAATTGTTATAACTTTTCTATTTTAATGTCTTAAATAGTTTATTCCTGTGAAGTTTTTAGTGTCACAAAATCCTTTAGAAATCATTCTAATATGATGATTTTTTTTCGTTATTTGTGACAAACAGGACAGATCATAGTCTCTCTAGCAGCATCAGATACTGATCCAGTCTCCACTGCACCCATCAAAACATAAAGACAACCCAATATGATTTTGTTTCTCGTATATTTGTTTTGGTGTCCTAATGCAGGGACTATTTCAGAAATGTGTTTCCACGTTGAGTTCTGGAGAAAAAGAAAATGTACCCTCAGAGGTTTATTGAGAATGCCTACATTTTCCTCTGAGGTAAAAGGTGTCTTAAGACACACATGTTGAGACAGATGTTTTTACAGGTTGTGTCTTTGATTTGCTCACGTCACTTAGATTAATTTCTTTCTTATACCGTCCGTGTATTATGTTGAAGTTACACAAAAATAATGAAGTAACAACTGGCCAAAAAGCCAATTTTATTCACATTAGGCAGTTGGCAAGTGTTTTATACCCTGCCTGTTATTAATATAAACTATTATTTTAGGAAATCTACAGGAGAAAAAATTGTAATAAATAAATGGAATTGTTCAGTTGTCAAAGCAACCTCAGGATCAGTCTAACTGGAAGGAAATGTCTAAACCCTCAACTCAAATTACCTTTGATGATAAGGAAGGATTAAAGCCTGTTCACACCAAGAACATTAAATAAAACCATTTATTTGACAGGGTCTAGCTCCAACACACTTGCCTGGAAGTTTCTAGTGAGTCTGAAGGTCTTGATTAGCTGGTTAAGGTGTGTTCAATTAGGCTTGGAGTTAAACTCTGCAGGTTAGAGGCCCTCCATGAACAGGTTTGGCCACCCCTGTTCTAGACAAACTAGTCCTAGAAAATAAGTAAAAAACTGAAACATGATTCATACCTTGGTGTATCTTTGTTGCCTACACGAGGTGATTGGGAGTTGTCACTTGTGTCCATAACAGATGAGTTCTCTTTGACAGCATCAGACGTCCCGCCCTCATCCTCTCCATCCTCTGCTGAATGACTGCTAGACGTCTGCAGGCCAGCCATGAACTCTATGCTCTGTTTTAAACTGTCCAGTCTCTCCTAAAAGCACACACATACCGTCATGGCCAAAAGTTTTGGCAGTGACATAAATTTTGTGTTTTGCAAAGTTTGCTGCTTAAGCTGTTGTGGTGTTCATTCACATTGTTTCTAGATTATTGTGTAGAGTGATCAGATGCATTTTAAATAACTGCTAAAAGCTTCATTGGCCAAAAAATTCACTTTAAGTTTAAGTTTTTGATCCTGACACAAAATGACCAGCTAACATTAATTGACTAATCATATCAGCAGCACATGTGAAAGTGTGAATGAGTACTAGTCAGGTTAATCACTATCATACTAATTAGATAGTAAGAGCAGACTGATTGCTATAAAAGGAGGGAAGCAGCGCTTCCAATCATTGTGTTCTTATTAGCAATGGTTACCTCCAAAGAAACACGTGCAGCCATCATCGCTTTGCATCAAAATGGCCTCACATGCAAGAAAATTGCTACAAAGAATATTGCACCTGAAAGAACCATTTACCGGATCATCAAGAACTTCAAGGAGAGAGGTTCGACTGCAGTGAAGAAGTCTTCAGGA
>NW_015549559.1:1910531-1924030 GCF_001515605.1 Sinocyclocheilus anshuiensis | reverse complement strand
GAGAACCTGTGGTCAGTCCTCAAAAGGCGAGTGGACAAGCAGAAGGCCACAAAGTGTGACTCCGAGAACTAATAAGGCAAAAATGGATCTCGATTGACAGTCAGGTTTTGGCCCAGAGGCTAATATCCAGCATGCCAGAGCGATTTGCAGCGGTTATGAAGAACAAGGGTCAACACTGTAAATATTGATTTATTATATTTGTTTGCCAATAAAAGCCTTTAAAACTTATGATATGCTTATCATTGTTTTTCAGTATAGCATAGAAACATGTGGAAAAATTATCTACAAATACTGAAGCAGCAAACTTTACAAAACACAAAATTGATGTCACTGCCAAAACTTTTGGCCATGACTCCAGTTGATAGATTTGAATGGGTATAACCTACATCATATTGTACACAGCACACCAGTGCCCTCTGGTGTTAAAACACGTTTGGTTTCACTGACACTTTCTAAATGAAATACAAGTTCCAATACAATTGTTCAGGTTTTTCCAACTCACCTTGCTCAAGATCTTCATGCCAGAGTGAAGGAGTTTCTTTGCGGCTTTGTAGTAAATTGTCTCTGGTTTGTTGTAGATCAAAGCATTCTCACACATCACTTTGAAATCCAGCTGTTGGGAGAACAGTACAGCATAGTCAACCATTTTGTCAAAATAAACGGGATGTATTTTTGTCTAAATTACCTCCATCAATATTCAAATGTTCTATGACTAATTCAAATGTTCTATGGCAAATTAAGGCAGCTGGCATATTCAATCATTCAACTACTTTGTGTGCTAGTGTTAACAGCTGTGATGATTATATTACCTTGAGCTCCTCAAGTGACTGGTATTGCTCCTTCTTCACTTTCTCCTTCATAGTGCTGAAGTCCATGGGTCTCTTTATAATGAGAGAGTATCCTGGAGCGATCAGGTCTGTCACAGGAAATGAGAAGAATGCACTTGGGTCCTTCCTGCAATAAACAGCAGCCAGCAGCGTTCGGCTTTCATTCGCAGAAATTATAGACAGGATTATGATCATACACCACAGGAATATAACCCCCACAACACAGGTCCAATAAGATACACAGATAAAGACTACTGATGCAGAATCAGAGGTGTTGTTTAAGTTGTGCAAGAGAACAGTTTCAAAGTTATACACTACCATTCAAAAGTTTAGGGTCAATATGTAAGAAATTAATGCTTCTTTTCATCAAGGATGCAATAAATTGATCAAAAGTGATGATCAAAAAGTAGTGTTACAAACCATTTATATTTCAAATTAAAATGCTATATAAACTTTCTATTCACCAAAGAATCCTCATAAATGTATGATGTTTCCCACAAAAAAAGTAGCACAACAGTTTTCCACGTTGATAATAATAAATGTTTCTTGAGAAGCAAATCAGCATATTAGAATGATTTCTGAAAGATCATGTGACACTGAAGACTGGAGTAATGATGCTGAAAATTCAGCTTTGCCATCACAGGAATAAATTATATTTAAAAATATATTAAAATAGAAAAGAGTTACTTTAAATTGTAATAATATTTCACAATATTGCTGTTTTTGATCAAAGAGACTTATTTAAAAAAACACACAAAAAAAACCTTACTAACCCCAAAACCATTGAATGTTAGTGCACATTAGTTATGCATACATCCACAACCTGTCTAAACACAAATTGTCCACAGGTTAGCAATATTTAATCCTACCTCTGAAGTTGTCGGATGAGCTGACTCAGAGCTTCCTGTAGAGGCGTCTGCTCTTTTTCTGAGGAATTACAAAAGTCATAACCGACAAATAATCAGCACAAGCACTCAATCCCTCAAAACAACATCATTAAAACAGATCCGTTCTAAACCATGAAAGGGTGCGCAGCTCTACCTTCCATTTTGGCAAGTGAGAGGGTGAGGGGCTTGTCCTGGGACACATCGGAGCGAGCAGGAGTTCTGCTCTGCTCATCCCAGTCTGGATCCACAGAGTCTGGGCCCTTCCTTTTTTTGGTCATCTATGAGACACACATAACATTGATTAGGATGTAGTAGGCAAGTAAACATCAAAAGTAAAGCACAAAAACACAGTATTCATATCCCACCTTTTTCTTTTTGTCAACCGGTGACACTGGAGGACTGGCTCTGGCTCTGTCCTTCTCGTCCTTCTTTTTCTTCTTCTTTTTCTTGTCTTTGTGTTTGTCGTAATCTACAGAATCGTTGTGAACACTCTTGAGGCTAGGGCTGCCTGTGGTGACCTCATTCCCAGCCACTTTCAACACCAGCTTCAGTGGACGCTCTGAAAGGCCAGACACAACATTGTGATTTAGTACAATAATATAATATAATATTGAAATACTGTCCCATTCATTACCATGGCTATACACTGAATCTGATTTGAACACCTGGTATATCCCGTGTCTCTTTGTCTGGCTTTTGTTAGAAAAACCAACTAGGAGAACATTAATATTTTATTGTGTCATCGTTTTAGCACTAATCAGAATCAGAATCAGCTTTATTCGCCAAGTGTGCGCAAACACACAAGGAATTTGTTGTGGTTTTTAAGAAGCTCTTGGTACATACATGCATACATATATACATACATATCTGACATGAGAACAGACATATTTAAATAAGACTTAACAATAAATAATAATGTGTATGAATCTAGAACAGAAGATGTATGTACAAATTTGTGCATTACTTACTCTATATATACAGCTGTATTAAAAAATGCATATGTATTTAACAAATAGTTCCCTCATTTGATAAGATCTACTCTTCTCATAGACCACTGCATGTATCAGAGTCTGAAATATCCTCTCTTTTAAAACCACATAACAAGTCAAAATTATTTTTTTATTATTATCGTTTATTACAGTTGGTGATGCTCAATGCATTTTCATCTGGATTTAGATTTAAGACATTTATGGAAAAGAACCTACAACTAATTCTGCTGCTGACTTCACTAATCTGATGTTTTGAGCAACAGCTGCTAGTTTTCCGGAGCAAAACAGCTGCTAGCCAGCTTGGTAGCCTGCAAATAAAGCTAATGAGAAAACACATAGGCCTGTTATTCTATATAAATCAGAACATTTACTGTATTAACATCACGTTGTGGACATGTAATATCTGACAGCATTAGAGTCTGAGTGCTGCTTCATAGCTCATCTGAGTTCATAATGTAACTTAAAGCAGGCTTTCAGTCTATAGTGAAATATTCTCCAGCATGGTGAATGTATCGTGTGTGACCTACCGTCGTGTGTGTGCTTCTCTGATTTGTGTTTCTTGTGCTTTTTGCCCATAATTTAAAGTAAAGCTGAAGGTTCAGCCAGGTCAGTGCTTGACCAGTCCGCTCTTTGTTTTGTGTCGGTAAAGATTTCAGAGCGCCTCTCATGAAGCCGCAGGATTCAAACAGCGGCGCCTAATGTTCGGCGGTGTGATTTGCAGTTAATGCACCATGACTTTTTTTTTTTTTTTTTATTATTTGACAATAAACCGACTGTAATTTCATAAATAAATAGTTAAATATAATATAACAGAGTCAAACTTTTATATAAAAACACCTTTTTTTTTTTAAACACGAATCAGAGCCGAGGAAAAAATGCCATTGAAATACTATGTAATACAGTGTCCCACAATGCCAAACTCCAAGACCGGTAAGAGCAACAAACAAAAAACGAGCTTAACAGTTTTACACTATGTACCACAGTAGCATACTGAGGCATCATAAGCAGAGACCTGCATATAAACAGCCTTTTAATTAACAAAGTAGAATAATCATGGCTGATAGTAAGGCATGTAAACGTAAAAGAAAACCAAACTGGAAGCAAGAACAGCTAATACTTCTTGCCCAATTTAGTAATGAAAACAACAGTCGTACCCTCGTGATTAAGGCGACACCTTTTTAAAATCTCATTATCGTCAAACGTTTCTAAAATGTTTCTGCTCCGGTGTTGTGCCCAATTCTGACCCCCGCCAGATTACTACCCCCTAGTATTGGTAGGTTTAAAGTTAGGTGTGGGGGAAGGGTTAGGATCAGGAGTGGAGCTAGGATTAGGCAATCTGGGGCCGTATGTATAAAGCCGCTCAGAATAAATTTTTAGTCCTACGTGTGTCAAAATTCTTAGAATGATGTAATTTTACTCTTATTAAGAATAAGAGTGATTCATAAAGGTTCCTAAGTGTTAAGACTAGGTCCCAGCTCCTAAATTATTTAAGAGAGCTGAAGAGGTCTCCTAACCTAGTTAGGAGTAACAAGATGGCAGCACAGAGAAGGAAACAAACACTTTCCAGCGAAGATATGACTGACATATTGGAGTTATATGATGATATGGAGTTGATAAAACGATACAAACTTGATTGTCAAGATCAACTGACAAAACTTTTTTTTGTAACTGACTAAAGTAAGAAATTTAATAACTTCTTCCACTCAACAAGTCAATGCTCTAACTGCAGAAATGTAGTAATACAATTTTTTTGTCTGTAAAATTGGAAAAATTCAGCAATGCACCGGTGATGACACAGTAAGCAGGGTCTTACATATTGTGGCACTAACCCCACCAAACACAACAGCGGCCAAAAGTGATGTGTGGAATTTTTTTTTTAATGACCCCACATTTCACTTAAACCACTAAAATACAAAGGGGAAAAAAAACACTGACCAGTGTTGCCAACTGCTTTCAATCGAAAGTAGCTAAAACTGGTCACTTAATGTTGCTACAAAATAAGTTATTAATATTTAATTGGTCCTCTTGTTTTTGCATGTGTTCATAATTTCTTTGTATGATAGCATGCCAAACATTATGACTGCACAATTTGGCATGTTTCATTGCATTATTGTCACAAATAAAACAACTGACTCTAAGCAACTATGCAATATGCTTACAAAATCTTGAACATTCATTTATTTATTTTTTTTAATTAAGGGTTAATTGAAATTTCCTAGGCCGGACCTCACTTTTGGCCACTACTATATGGCAATTAATTAACTTTCCAACTGACCGCCAAACCATATTGCAAAAACAAGCCACTTTTATGAGGATTGTGGGCTTTCATGGAGTTGTTGGAGACACTGATTGAACTCATGTTCCCATCATTGCTCCAACTGTAAACGAGGAGACATACCAATAGAAAACGAAGCATCAGTAATAATTTGTGATAATTTTGCACAATGCAAAGCATTAAAAAAAAAAAACATTTAAATATTAAAATATTTCAGTGTCTTAATTTAATGATTTTATTGTAGTTACATTAAATGATTGGTGTTGTGCTGCTGTGACTTTACATGAGCAGGCTCACTATTGGCTGATTCAGAGGTTGAGGTCAGCCATTTTGTGTTGACATCATTGTAGTCCTTAGTTCACAACACTTAAGTGTCACCTCAGTCAACACTTAAGAATCAGTCTTAGACTTTACTGAAAGTTGCTTTTAGCTTCTTTATGAAAGTCTCGTACTCTTAGAAAAGTCCTACTTTTTACTAAGAATTTTTTGACACTTAAGTCAAAGCTTAAGACTATTCTTAAGAGCATTTCTGAGAAGTTTTATACATACGGGCCCAGGTAGCGATTTCAACGAGAGAGGGTAATAATTTGAGATAATTTGGCTGGGGTCGAAAATGGGCACAACACCGGCAACAGCCATTTTAGTTTGTGACTTGGTCTTAGTGAGTCCTCTTCACTACTCCTATAACGTTTCATAGATTTAGGAGCTATAGTTTTAGTGCTGAAACGCTTTGTGGCCTACTCTTAGAGCAAAATTTAGGATTGACACTAAATCGGCGAGTTATAAGCTATTTTTAGCCTTAAGATGTTTTGTGAATATGGGCCCTGGTGGACAGTTGACCCTGAGAGGTCAAGTAAATATCTACAGCGGATCTAAATATTTATAATTAATTATAACTAGTTATGATTAATTATTCATATTTCCCTTATGAGCTGATTCGCTACAGGACAGTTCACTGGTTTCACAGACAAGGCTTAAGCCCCAGTCCCAGACTAAAATGCATGTCTGTTCTGTTTTAACGGTAAAACTTACACTGACATATCTTAAAATATGTTAGTACTATTGATTTGTCTCAAGATGCACACCAGTAATGTTTTTTTTTTTTTTTTAAGGCACGTTTAGAAAAGATAGGCTACTTAAATGTCCTAATTGAACTATGGCCTAATCCTGTTTGTTAGTCATGTCTTTTATGTGGCAGATTATGCATGGATTTCTGGAAAGTCCCAATACCAAAACCTTAGGACTCATAACTAAATCTTACTCCTTTTTTTCCCATCTGAATTACATGTAGGAAATGTGGAGAAATGTAATGCACATGAACTACACTGCACTACTCTAACAATTAGAACACAATGTTTCCGCTTATATTATAGTACAGGCTTTCATTTAATGTGTACATTGTTTCAATTTACAAAGCCAGTACTTGGTGTTGAAGTTTGAATTGTTTATCGTGATAAGAAAGTAAACATAAATGCATCCAGGACAACAACATATACCTACCATGGTCTTTGTTAAGTGGAAGTATATGATATAGTTTAGACCTATGTATTCATCTGAACAGTGCAGAGTATTTATCAGGATTACAATGAAGTCATATGATTTTTAGTTTACTTAATGAAGCCATTAACTATTATTCATAGTCACTTTTAGCTGACATATTAAATACTTGATTCAGATCTGCATTTTATGTAAAAAATGACCCATGACCCTCAATATGTCCTTCTCTGGTATGGCATAGGCTTTCCAAAAGCTGCCATTATCTCTACACTGGAACTCCCTCAGGCTGTTCTTCAGGCAGTCTGTGATGTGATTTAACTCATCTCAGCCTGTCTCATATACTGTTGCCTTTGCTCTTATCGCTCATATAAAGCCACACACTCTCACTTACACACACAGCCTTAATGGCCATATTTAAGCTGTGCTGTATCTGTTTGCAACAGGCCTTAAACATGAGGGAAGCTATCAATGTTTGAATAGACATGTTGGACGTAATCTTCTTTTTCTATCACATACTTTTTGTAATGCCATTTCTTGCTTGCTTTGAATCTTTTGAATAACTATTAAGGAATATTACAACAATCACTGTTAGAAATAAATCCTGTCACTGTAACCAGACCTAATTTTTTAAGCCATGGCATTGATGTTCTGCTCTCTTATGATACATTTATGGCTTAAAATCTAATGGAATCTGACCACCATATTGGCCATACTTTGAAGAGATGGATCCAAAAGCAAAGGAGCACAGTGAGGTGGGTCAGTTTCATTTACTTCAACAAGCCAATGACATTCAATGTCTTTTGAAAACAGTCCATTGGATGCATTTCTCATCAAAGCAGCCACAAACCCATGGGGACAATCATCACATTTGTTCTGGTGATTCATTTTTAATATCTAACACAGGGCTGGTCTTGATTTTCACTCAACTCTGGACATGAAAGGCACCCTGAAGGATGGAACGGCACAATTATGTATCATTTACACTGACACACTAGAATATACGCAATCATCTCTCAAAAATCCCTTAACTGTGAAACCCATTTGCACTGTTTACTCAGCTGGTTCCTTAAGAGCTGGTTCTGTGACTCATTTGACTTGCTTAAATATATTTGTCTGGTTCAGCATTTGCTTTCTATTTCCCATGTATTTGTGTATTTTCCATATACTGTATATCTGCTAATAGTTTTCATTTATTTATTTATTTGTTTGTGATCGGGAATGACACTAGCCCTAATTTTGTATGTTGGACATGTTCCATAAGTGAATGGAATAAAATATGGATTTGCTTCAGATGGATTTCTAGGATTCTTGGCCAGGTGTTCTTTGAAGTCTTGGAAGTCCACCCTGAGGTAACTGGGGCTTGGCTTTAGATTTATAGCGATTTGTTTTAGCATGGCAGGTTAAAGCTATAGGGTCCTGGTTCTGCTTAGGACGGTAACTGTCTGTGTCTGGTACTCTTCAGCCTGCATAGAGACAGACTCCTTCATCAGGTGCACCCATGGTGCATTATCTGTCTCTGCTGGCATGAAATCTTAGAACTCTGCTCTGTGAAGTCTTTAGTTTACCTTGGCTCCCAAACATGGGACTCTGCTCCAGCAAGAGAAGCTGTCTTTAACTCGTTCCCAATCAAATGATAGTGGATTAAACTTTCAGAGAGTTTTATTACAGTCAGCAACACTACATTCCGTGCCTAACCCTTACGAAAAAGAAGTTTATTCAAGTGTGCTACTACATAAATTATACTTAAAAATATACTTGAACTTTACTTAAGATACTTACTAAAATAAACTTGAAGTATACTACTTTTTGGTAAGGGAAGCTGTGAACAAAAAATTTGATTTCCTCTCCTTCCACACCAATTGCCTTCATATTTCCACTAAAATATGCTTAGCAGACTTCCAGTATAGTATTCTTCCTTAGCAAACCTTTTCTGTTGTATTTCTAATAACTATTGATCACAACAAATTATATTATTGTATAATATAGTATATTCTATATGTATTATTAGCTATAGTAGCCATGATGTTTTAGGATATGATAAAAAAAACATTACATTATAGTAATGAGTTACAGAAGCTTTAAATACCTTTAGTGTAAAGGTGGATCATATCAATATTTTGTATTAATCAAGACCAATTTTGTGCTTATTTTTTTCATACATTGTGCTGCACCATAAGTTGCAGTGGTAACTGAGGCTAAATGCAGAAGCATTCATCCATAGAGTGCAACCATTTAACAACAAAATCAAGACTTACTAGGTTCTTTCACCTTGGCGCATAGAATTTGGAGCTAGTAGAATTGGATTGTTATCCATATATGATCATTTACTTAAATCAGTATGACTTTTTTTTTTCTTTGAAGAAAAAGGGCATTTTTTCCATTAAATGAAAGTGAAGGGGAATTCAGTTAGTTTGACACATTTGGTATCATGAGTTAATGCATTTACTGGAAATCGAACCCATGACTTTGGCATTGTTAGTGCCATGTTGTATTGTTGGAGCTATAGGAAAGCCTTTTCAAGACGCATGTGCTATAGTCTTCTGAAGCCAAACAATAACACTAAAATTTAAATCACTATTTACTTTGACTAATCTTCTCCTCCATCATAATTATAAAAATGTGCAACAGATGTTGTATGTACTACAAAAATGGTGTACCGAAATTATTTAACACCAAATGCCATTGGTTGTCATCAGCATCAGTCCTAATGCAGTGCTTCTTAATACAGCAGAGTACAGTACAATAATACAGTACAGTACAATAATGTTTAAGACACCCCCTCAACTATGTATGTATCTATGTATTTATATATTTATTTTTTTATTTATTCTGGAAAAATAAATTAATAACATCTTAAAACATTTATATAATGAATATACATTTTTCTAGTTATTCCAAAATCTAAAATCTTGTAACCGGGCAGAAATTGTGATTCAGGGAATAACAAACGTCCTTTTCAATATTGTAGACAATGGAATCAAAAAGATTTCCTTGCAATCAAAAAGGTTAAGAGCCACCGGTTTGATGTTTGATGCCTTGCAGCTACAGTCATTTATTTGAGAGCTAGTGTGGGTTACAGTGAAAATTTTCAGTGAATAATGACTTGACCATCACTCTGTTCTTCACACAATGCAATCGTTTGACTTCAGAAGAGATAGCACACAACGCATATGGACCACTTTTATGGTGCTTTTTTCTGAGCTTGACAGCCTCAGCCCACATTCACTTTCATCAAATTCACACTTCCATAAGAAAGAAAATCGCACAGTTTTGAAACAACATGAGGCTGAGTAAATTTTCATTTTTCAGTAAACAATCCCTTTAGGTTTACTGTAAACTCATGGCAGATTTGACCTAATTCAGCCAGGATAAAAAGATATTCATACAGGAACATACAATCAAAAAACACACATGCACCACATAAAAGTCACATTCCAATGGAAAAACATGGGTAACTGCTTCCTCTTGCTGCAGCAAGGGCTAAATTGAAATTTTGGTCTCATCCCCTGCCCTCCTCAAAGGAAACGATTATCTTTTTATCTGGCCAGCACTGTGAACCAAACTAGAGTGCCAAGGTGGGTTCAAAGACTCATTGCTGTAGCTGTGAAGGACAGATGGACATTGCAGCAATGAAATACTATAATAGACTTGTCTGCTATTCGTATGCCAGCATTCTAGTACGAAAACTGCACGAAAATGTAAAAATAAATCTGTACAATCTGCATATTTTTTTTTAAGCAGCAAAATCATTAGGGATGAACGGAGGCCACCTACCATTTTCCAGAGTAAATGTTTGGGGACTCTCTCTCCCTGACTTATTTATTTTCACATTTATTTTCACATGAGGCACAGTGACACAGTATAGAAACCAACAGTAGGGTATTAAAACATTTCTGGATCTGTATGAATTCTGTGCTCGTTGTTCTGATATATGTGCTTGCCGAATGGCTCTTCGTTAAACATACAGATCAAATACAAAGTTTGTTTATGACTTCTAATCATATATGAGTTATAATCATAAAAATTAAAATGCTGTCATTTACCCACCCTCTATTTATACTAAAGTTACAGTTTGCAGATTGGTGTATATTGTTAGATCAGTCCAGACCATACATGCCTATAACTTGGAAGCATCATCTCATGTCCTCTGAAATTCCAGTGAAGTTTTTCATTTAGGATGAAAGCTAAAATCAAATAGACTTCTAGGTTTGACTTGCCACATGGATCTGATACACTGTCATCGTCAGCATCATCCATTTCCAGTAACTCTCTCACATGCCACTGCTCTCTGATCCAATTACTCTATTGAATATTCCATTTGGCTTACTTATTGTTTTTATAGCAGGCTATATCATGTTTAAGCTTCTTTAATGTATTATTTGTTTTTGTAATGTCTCTTTATAATGGAAGTAGTGGGCTTTTTAACAGCCTGTTCTGATGAGAGACACTGTGGGGGAGGCACACTCTGTGTGTGTTTGTGTGTGTGTGTGTGATGAAGAAAAGGAGGGTGGGGGGTACTGATATCTGTCGCTCGAGGCCTTTCTTCTCTGAGCCTCTGAAGGCAGAGGCCCTTTGGAGAGGAGAATTCACAGGAGAATAACCGTTCAAAGCCAAGAAGCGCCATGATGGTCTTCCACCAGATTCAGAGACATTTGAAAAGTTCGCACAAACTGTGATGCTGCCATTGGGAAACGTTTTTAACACGCACAACGCTCTGGTGTGCTTCAGTCTGCGACTCGCCGTTTTTATCATAAAGAGGAGGGCAGGAGAGGAGGAAAAAGAGGCAGAGAGGAAGAGGGCGTGAGGGAGAGACGGACAGAGAGTAATAAAGAGAACGGAAAAAGCAGAAAAAGACAGATTAGAAGAAAAGGCAAGCTGTGACCCCAGCAGCTCTTACTATAAAGGCTGCTCACTGTCATTCTGTTTGAAATCTCTTTTAACTCAATTAATCAGTACCCTCAAAGGGAAAAGTTGCATACCACATGATTCCCTTCAACATCCAAGTCTCTCTGCCTAGACATATGTCATTATTGGTACCAAAATATGGCACAAAGACAATATAGTGCCTCGCACACATGAATCATTTGATTCATTCAAAAGTCCAAAATAAACTCGGATAAGCCTGAGGTTGACTGACTGAATCGTTGCTAATAAAATTTCATAATAATGCAAGTTTCAGTAGTGTGAACAAAATGTGCCACAAAATCCAAATTTTTATGTAATTGTAGATTTCAGGAAAAAACAGGTTGACCACAGATGTAACTACATCTCATGAATTATTTTCTTATTGTGACTTTTCCTATTAACATCAATATTTGTGAAATGTATTCCATCTAAATTTTTTTAAAGTTTAATGACTTTTTTCTGTTTTAAAGAGGGAGGGGGGTATAGGGGATTCTTACATATTTAGCTTTGTTGAGTTAATTTTATTGCTTTTGTTTTGAAGAGTTAATTTAATCTGCACATAATTTCATGCTGCACAAAAAATTGTTATGATAAAGATTTGCTTGCTTGATTGATTCGATAGAATCAATAGCGATAATGTATTCATATGATCTACCATTATTATAAAGGCGCAGTCGTGGCCTAATGGTTAGAGAGTCAGACTTGTAACCCAAAGAATGCGGGTTTGAGTTTTGGTACCGGCAGGGATTGTTGGTGGGGGGAGTGAATATACAGTGCAATACCATAACTGACTCAATACCATAGCTGCATCCCAATGTGAAGTGTGCGCACTTCGAAAATCGCATTTGAAGGCTGATGGCATCACCGTGGTGCGATGAAGGCTGTGTAATTCAAAAGCGGCTTCAAGGGTGAGAGTTCTGTGGTGGCAGAGGAATTCACATTTAAATGTAAGTATTGTGTTTTAATTTACTCAAATACTTAGCAAAACAAAGCCTTTTTTTTTTTTTTTAAAGAACTTTAAAAATATTACTACTGCACGGCTTCATTTGTTAGATGATCTGAGACAAAACTTCTAATATTTCAATTGTTTTAGGGAGCAACGAGCGGACAGCTCAATTTATTAAAATGAGGGGTAAAAAAAGGACCATTTATTTACCGGGGCCAAAAACTTGGCTAGCGTGGCTTGGAAAAGGCAACGACCCATTTGTAATATTTCCACTAGGCTCTCGTGTGTATTAACTATTAGCTGTCACTCTACACAAAACCCACAAATAATAAGACAACCAGAATATAAGGCAATATTCTTTCACTTTGTTGTGTTTTTGTAGTGCTGTCATGCAAGATATGTCTACAAATATTTTAACCAAATGTCAGTATTTTGTATGCATGTCCTGCTGTGTCATATTTTCTAATGTTAAGATTGCAGCCCTGTCTTAACATTTTTCATAAGTGTTTCCATTTTCTCTTGTTTTAGGACAATTCTGGAGAAAATGGGTCTGCTGGGGAAAGACTTAAAAAATACAAAGTAAGCAAATTAATACACACATTTTTGCTGAAATTCATTGTGCTGTTGTTGTTAACAGGCATGGTTTATTTGCTCTGCCTTAGGATTGAAAGTGTCCTGGGACAGGTGAGGGAGTGAGTGAGTGAGCTACTCAGGGAGGACATCAAATTCCAGAGACAGAGGAGAGAAGAGCACAGGAGAGCAGGGAGAGACTGTTTTCTCTTCTTGAGAGAATGGTTAACAAATAAATTATTAACCATTCTCTCAAGAAGAGAAAACAGTGGAAAAAATGGGTACATTAAAATTTTTCGATATCTTATATTTTATTTTAAATGTCACTTTGTCAATGAAACAACCTAATTTCTGTAGTTTATTTTTGTAAAACTGAATAAACCACATGCCAGCCAGAAAAGAAACACCAGGGTATGGATTGTGGCACCCTATCTGTGTTGCCGTTCACTTCTCCGAAGATCCAGCAGCACTGTCAGGGCCTCCCTGCTCAGCCGAAAATCAGGCAGTGTGTCAAACTTGTTAAAAAACTGTCCAGCACTGGCACATTCAGGTTTATCCTGCAGTACAGAGGTCTGGTCTGATTTAGGGAAAGAAAGAAAAGAA
>NW_015549559.1:1887372-1910457 GCF_001515605.1 Sinocyclocheilus anshuiensis | reverse complement strand
AGGGAAAGAAAGAAAAGAAAAATTGTTTAGAGCTATATTGGTAGAAGAAATATTGAGATACTTTAGTAAACTACTTTTAGTAACTACTAATACCACATTGGGGAAAACTACTAGTCATATTTAAAACCTTAGTTGCAGGGATAGTTCACCCCAAAAAAATTCTGTAAAATTACAGAAAATTCTGTAATCATTTACTCACCTTCAAGTGAAAGTATTATCTTGCATACTCCAATATACTTAAAGGGTTAGTTCACCCAAAAATGAAAATTAGCCCATAAATTACTCACCCTCAAGTCATCCTAGGTGTATATGACTTTCTTCTTTCAGACGAATCCAGTCGGAGTTATATTAAAAATTGTCTTTGATCTTTCAAGCTGTTTAATGGCACTCAGCGGGTGTTGCATGCATCACTCCAAAAGAAGTTAAATAAAAAGCGCCCATCCATAAAAAAAATGTTTCACACGGCTCCGGGGGTGAACAAAGGCCTCCTGTAGCGAATCGATGCGTTTTTGTAAGAAACATATCCATGTTCAAAACTTAATAATCACTTTAATGTAGCTTGCGCCAACAGTTGTACACAGAAGCTGCTTCGGGCGGATGACGTATGAGTTCAGCGTTGCGCATGCGCCGGTGAGTCTCGTGAAAACCAACGTTTGTTAACAGGAGCAAAGGAAGCAAAGTTTCCTTACTTTAGCAAAGGAAACGTCACTTCTGAGCGGTGCATGCGCAAAGCCGACCTCATACGTCATCCGCCCGGAGCTGCTTCCGTGTAGGACTGTTGGCACAAGCTACATTAAAGTGATTATTAAGTTTTGAATATGGATATGTTTCTTACAAAAACGCATCGATTCGCTACAGGAGGCATTTGTTCACCCCCCCCCCGGAGCCGTGTGAGACATTTTTTTATGCATGGGCGCTTTTTATTTAACTTCTTTTGGACTGATGTATGCAACACCTGCTGAGTGCTATTAAACAGCTTGAAAGATCAAAGACAATTTTTAATATAACTCCGACTGGATTCGTCTGAAAGAAGAAAGTCATATACACCTAGGATGACTTGAGGGTGAATAATTTATGGGCTAATTTTCATTTTTGGGTGAACTAACCCTTTAAGGTATTGAGTGTAAAAGTAAAGGTATGTACAGTACTGTTCTAAAATCAACTATTTGTATTCTTCACTATATCTCCTATATTCCTAATGGCAATTTTAGGATTTTTTATATACTACGCATTTTATTTAACATTTTTATCACAGAATAAGGCAGAAAATACAGTATATTTGATAGTTTGTATGGCTACTGTATTAAATGCTATGTCAGTTAGCACTGCATCATCCAGATACTTTATTTATTACCTGGCGATGACTTGAAAAACACACATATACCATTGTCGCAATCGTGCATGCATTGTCTTCACATCTTTTATTAAGCTTAGCTACAGCGATAGCTGAATGCTTTTGTCCATATTAGGTATTTCCTGTCACGTCATAAATTATGAGTTTTGGACTTTCTACACTAGCACGCCCTCTGGCTTGGAGTATGTTAATCAAATACGCCCAGTGAGATTTTTTATAGAAAGATTAAAAATACGTGAGAAAAAAGGGAAAATAATTAAACAGGATGATAGCGGGATAGAATGGTAAAATACGGCAGAATCCCGGGAAAAACGGTTTGAAAGGTATGCCTCTCGCACCACTGCTATGCGACAGGAGTGGTAATCGGGAACCCCTGGTGGCGTAATCAGGAAATCCTGCAAAGGCAGAGCGTCCTTCATGCACTTCAAAGTGCGCACCCTTCACTTTGGGACGCAGCTCATGACTGAGGTGCCCTTGAGCAAGGCATTGAACCCCCAGCTGCTCCCCGGGCGCCGCAGCAAACATGGCTGCCCACTGCTCTGGGTGTGTGTTCACTGCTGTGTGTGTGCACTTTGGATGGGTTAAATGCAGAGCACAAATTCCGAGTATGGGTCACCATACTTGGCCACACGTCACGTCACACTCATTGTTTACCCCGGGAAACTTCATGCTCCAGGCTGTCTTACCCCAGTAGTGGAGTAAATATCTTTGCGTGAAATAAGACACAAGGCTTGCTTCATGAATTTTTACCATTGGGGACAGATCTGTTCATCCCTGCGCTGTTATCATCACCTTTCAGACTGACATTTTCCAGTTATTATAGCTCAAAGCACTGCTTTAATTCCTAGGGGGCAGATGATCAAACCCTTGATTATCAAATATCATCTTATAGTCCAGGTCTGAGTCGGCCTACAGAGCCTCTTTGTCATTCTGACTTTCTTTTAAGTTTCTTGGGTGAGCCCTACACCATGCTACAAGGTGGAAGATTCTGATAAATGTCTACACCAAAGTCCGGATGACTGCAGTTAAGGCCGATTACCGATCAGCCATTATTTCCTCTTTAGCGCTGTTGGACATCCCAAATTATGCATGTAATTTCCCTCTCTCTAAAGCCCCTGGATTGAGATTGAATAGGTGTGGCTTAATTGTTCACAGGAGCTAAAGGAACATATAAAGCAGATGAGAAGCTTAGGTTCAGCGTGGGGCCTTTCGTCAGTGTGCCGCTCGGTTCTGTGTACGGCAGTAGAAGGCAGGGGTCTGTTCGTTCTGTCACCAGAGACATGAGGAGCCAAAGCTTCAAAGCATCTCTGTAATCTGCCTGAACATCACAGACACCAGGAAGTGACTGTCTAACCGACGCGCCGTCCCGGTCAAGAGCGGCACACGCACACACACATACACTCTAATGAAACTGAGATAAAGGGATCATTCTCACAGCAAGCACTGGCTGTTCTGATAAAACCAGAGGGAAAATGGAAAATCAGTGGGGTTGTGCTTTTCTGTCATTATTTCATTATTATAGGATGTTTCTTCAAGAAGTCCCTAGCAGATAAACAAAGTATCCAGGATTTCATTTGTGTGTGCTGCAAGATGTTGTTTCATGCTTAGACATGAAAGTGATTTATTTCAGGGCTGATGTAAGTCTCATTCACTAAGCATGTGTATGTACATATTTGTGTTTAAAATCTGTGTATGAATGTGTTCATGCAAAAAACTGAATATACATTTTAGCTAAAATGTATTCTCAATTTATAATGAAATGATATATACACACACAAACACATACACTGCTGTTTAATGTGTTTTAAAGAATGTGTTTTAAGTCTCTTATGCTGATCAAGGCTGCATTTATTTCATCAAAAATACAGAAAAAAACAGTAATATTGTGAAATATTATTACAATTTAAAATAATGGTTTTCTATTTTAATATACTTTCAAATATAATTTATTCTAGTGAGGGTAAAGCTGAATTTTCAGCAGCCATTACTCCAGTCTTCAGCGTCACATGATCCTTCAGAAGTCATTGTAATATGCTGATTAATTATCAATGTTGGAAACAGTTGTGCTGCTTAATTTTTTTTCTTCTTTTGGAACCTGTGAAACATGCTTTGATGAATAAAAAGCTAAAAAGAACGGCTTTTATTAAAAAAAAAACACTATTGTTCAAAAACTTGTTTGAACAATAGTGTTTGTCAGGTCATGGAATGTCTGAAAAGTGACATCTGTAATCTGGTGAATGTCGATGTTGATTGATCAAGATTAAACTGTGCATGCTCTATTTATCCATTAAGATACAAATTTAAGTTTATAAAGATGTCTAATCTTATATATAAAAGTTTAAACCACTCTTTTTAGTTCATCGTTTCATTACATTTAATGAGCATACACCCAACTATCCATTCTCTCTGATTCCTCTTCAGATAGAACATTAGTGAGCGATACTCAGGAGAGCATAGACTTGTCTGACTTTACTAAACCTTCCCTTGTGGCTGCCTGTCAACTGAAGTCAGGGGACTTGTTAACAGCAAGTAGACCACGTTCTACAGGAAGCGTACATGGGGGCTGATTTCCCCTGAGCATCTGACAGATGAATGGACCCACAGCAGCCTGTCAAACACCTTCATTTCTTCTGCTTTCAAGGTTTGGGGTTTTGAACGTAGCTACATTTTAAAAGCCATTTCTCTTAAAAGGGACTGTAGGCCTACTTGTTTAAATAAGAGAACACCACACATCACCAGGTGCCTGGAGAATCTCTAAAATTGTTAATGCATATCAAAATAAAAAAGTTATCACTAAACTAGGTATCACTAAACTGCATATTTCTTGTCCTGGGCATAGCATGAGCGGACTGTCAGAGACTGGAATACAGGAAAAAGCATTCCAGACTCCTTTATCAATGACCATGACTAATACACACAAACCAGTAGACCACAGTGACATGCTGCTGTAGTGAGTCTCCCGCAACTTACACATCTCATCCAAATGGCTTTAATTTATGATGGCAGTTATATTTGAACTTGGAAACAGAGGAAAAAACTGTATACCTTGATCAAACAAAGTCTCTGTAATATATATTTTAAAGTTTTAATGCTTATGAACATTTGAAATACAGAATTTAACAGATTATGACTTTATAACTCCAAAAAGACTATTTGTGACCCTGGAGCACAAAACCAGTCTTAAGTCGCTGGGGTATATTTGTAGCAATAGCCAAAAATACACTGTATGGGTCAAAACTAATGATTTTTTGTTATGCCAAAAATCATTAGGGTATTAAGTAAAGATCATGTTCCATGAAGATATTTTGTAAATTTCTTACTGTAAATATATTAAAACTTAATTTTTGTTTAGTAATATGCATTGCTAAGAACTTCATTTGGACAACTTTAAAGGCGATTTTCTCAATATTTAGATTTTTTTGCACCCTCAGATTCCAGATTTTCAAATAGTTGTATCTCGGCCAAATATTGTCCTATCCTAACAAACCATACATCAATGGAAAGCTTGTTATTATTCATTATAATAATAATATATATTATACATAATTATTATCAATTATTCAGCTTTTAGATGATGTATAAATCTCAATTTCGAAAAATGGACCCTTATGGCATGGTTTTGTGGTCCAGGGTCACATTTGTGTTTAAACTGAGAGCAGATTAAATGACATATTTAAGATCTAGCAATAGTGTTTGTGGAATGCTGTGAATTAACACTAGAAATTAGTTATAAAATAAAAAAATAATAAAAAAATATTTATTGTGACTGAATTTGTGTAATAAAAGAGAAAAACTATACAGTCTGTGTAGTCTATTGGCCAAATGCATCGGAGTGTTTAAAAGAAAAGATGTGAAAGTTTGTTTTTGTTAAATCTTGTAAAAAAATATTTATTTAAATATAATACAATGTTTATGTGCAGGCAAAGTTGACAAGTGAGTGTAACACAGCAGTTAAATGTTAAGATTAGTGTAGTTTAGTTTCTCTGTTTATATATTTTTATTCATTTATATTATTTAAGTGCATCTCACTAACTTAATGTTCTCCTACAACTATGGTAAATAACTGTTTTATGCTTTTAGCTTTAATAATAAAATAATAAAGTTTTACTTTCTTTCTCTCTTTCTTTCTTTCTTTTCTTTTCTTTTTACCTTGCTATTTGATGCAGTCCCTTCAGCTCTGCTGTTCTTCTGCTGATCTTCTGTAGTGGTCTTAAATTGAATCTTGAATCTATGAGACAGCCTTTAACCTCATCTGACTTTACCTCAGTTTTAAATTAGAATTGAAGATGAAGACGTCCAAGAGTGTTCAGGCCTTTACTAGTTTGCAGACTCTGTGTGTTTTTTATGTTAATTACACAGTAATTGACTCCCTACAGCAAATTCATCAAACATAATTACAGTCAGGTGAATTCACTCGACTCCCGTTGATCTAAATCTGTGTTACTGGCCACTAGCCAGTCACTGGCTGTAATGCAGAGAAAGCAGTGAATCTCTGGGTGTCAGCTGACATTCAGTTATAGAAACAGATGCTCTTGGAACTCCCCTCATTCCTGGGGAGCAGCAACAGCCATTCCAGAGTTGTGTAATTAGCTGGAGTTTAATTAAAGAGCGATTTGAAGCAGGGAGGCTGAGAGGCACAATAAAGCTGCTTATAACACAGAAATTAAATGCTTTACAAGCTCTCTACTGTATGTTGTCCTTCAAGGCTGTATTGAAATTGCAGAAACTTTACACAAAGGTTTCATGTTTAATGTTCTGCGGCCTTCACATCTCTCCAGTATTTGCTATTAAACAGAAAATAGGCTTTATCGAAAACACACAAAAGATGTAATATATTACTGTATGAAGCCACTAAATTTGATATTGAAGTTAAATAAACAATTAACCGAGACTCACTACTGCTAATTAAACAAGTGATTTAATCATTTAAAATGTGTGTCATTATATTAAAGTGCACCTATTATGCCTTTTCGAATATTACCTTTCATGCAGTGTGTCATGTGGCTGTATGTGAACATAAACTATCTGCAAAGTTGTGAAGCCGACAGTGCACGATAAATAAAGTTATTGTCTATAAAAAAAAAAAAGAGTCAGCTCGCAATCACCTAAAGGAGTCGTCAGGAATTCGAATCTTATTCTGTTACGGCTCTACGTCACGAAGTAACACATTTGCATAATGTAAGCCCACATTCTATGTCGCCAACTTGCCCGCCCACAAACAGTAACATTTCCATGTGGTTAACATAATTTCGAGAAGACGTTGTATCCTACGCTGTGAGAGTACATTTGTTTTATCACATCTTATAATTACCACAAACTTGTTAACAATTGCGGCTCTGGACCAATCACAAAGGACTGCGCCATCTGACCAATCACAGCAGTGAGGGCTCACGGAAAGGAGCGGTTTAGAGAGACTGATTCTTCGAACTGCTTCGCACGAGTCGTTTACGAATAATTTAGAAATTAGGTAAAATTAAATCTATTTTTTGGGAAAACTAACGTGTTTTTTGACCTTGCATGCATGTAAACCTGTTTTAGGAGACTCATAAAACAATATTAGCAATCTTAAAAATGGCATAATAAAGGCACTTTAAGACAATTTGAGCAAGGCAATTCATATTTTATTAAGCACAATAGCTTTTGAATTCACTTGCACAAGAGCTTTGCAATTATTTATGTATTGAATAATAGAATCTGTGGTTTCTTTCTAACTCACCTCCTGTGCAGCGTCACTCCATGGCTTCAGGAATCATAACAGATTCAGAAACACAGGGACTATGTAAACGCACTCCCACATGCATTGTCGTGCGTGTGAGATAATTGCATTGATCCATCATATACAACCTATATTACTGAGAATTATTAGAACAACTTTACACAAACCTGCATTTCCCATGATGCTTAAATTGAAAAAGTGACTCAAAATCAATGCAAGCGGGAGTTTTCACATGTTGAGGCAAATATTTCTCTGTGAATGCAGGCAGTTGGCTGCAGTCTGTCAGTTTCCTGTCAGATGAAGTGCTCATGTCATCGCTGCATCCACAGCACATCACATGACTCACAGAAACACTGGGGTTAAGCTGTATTTTAAGGGCCGTCTCACTCCAGTGCCAACAAGTTCACTTTTTTGGAATGGATCGCTGCCTATGAAGTGCGGTTAACACTGGTGCCAGCTGAAATATAATTTCGTGATGGATAGCCTCATATTGTATGATTTATTTCAGACTCACAGACGTGGGTAGTGGTTAAACCTACAAAAGCTACAGCCAAAAGATCAGTTTCTGCTACGCAACCCCATTATACTGCATAATCAAATGTGTTCTCTGCTCAGTAACTTGCCAAAAGTTGAGAATGGAAGGCAAGATACGAAACAGATATTTTAATGTGTTTTATGGCACTATGAAAAGCTACCGTTAGACACAGGTGATCAGGGGTACAATAAGATATATTCAGTTGCCGCTTAAACAGGGTAGATGTTGTCATTAGTTTATTAGATCTGTTAAGTAATTTTGTTAAATAAGGGGTGAATTCGTGAAACAGATCCCCAATGAAAGATGATCAACACGTTCTGCCTTATGTTTACCAGGACAAGTCATATTCACCAGACAGACAGAGTGTGTAATGAAGAATTGCATCAAGACTTAAATGACTAGAAATGATCAAAGCTCAACAAAAAGCGATTAAAACATGATTAATGGCATCTGTCTCGAGGGATTTGCCTTTAAGCCTTTTGTTGGAGAAGGGCTGAGAACTTTAATGGCTTCAGCAGATGTTTTGGACTGAGAGTTGTAAAAGTAACTCAGAAGGCTATTTTTTGTTGCTATGAAATATTTCACTGCTTTTATTGTCATTACAGATGTAGACTTGATGATTTAAGACGTGATGCAGTCAGTAAATTGACTGTTTTGTTGAGTATTCAATGTCGCTTCACCTTCCTATGAGAGACGTGGCCACTCATATGTTGAAATAGAATAAAAATCAGGCTGTTTGTACACTGATTTAAATTTTCTTTGTAAAGAGGATGTTCACCACATGATCTTAAAAAGCTCTGTAACAGAACCGACTTTGCATTTCATCCCCATTTCCCAATTGTTCTGGAATTAAAAATGTTGTCAAGTGTTAACAGGTGAACAGTATGGCTAGTTTGAGAGATAATGACCAGTGGCAGTTCTCATGAATGTGCCTGAAAACAATGCTTGCTAATAAACATTGCTGAAGGTTAATTTTGCAAACCTTTTTAAAGGAAAATTTTAATTAAATGGACCATTTTCACAGACTGTGATGATGCATTATTATTTTAAATGTTATGCACATTTACAAGACAGTACTTTGTGTTATTTTACCCTGGCTAAACTAGTGCTGCAATTGGGTTTCGAATACAGCTGCTGAGAGAGTGATGTTAAATTTGACATATTTCTTGCTTCTAATCAATTCCTTTATATATATATATTTTTTTTTTTTTTTTTTTTTTTTTTTTTTTTTTTTTTTTTTTTTCCTATTTTGGAAAATTATGGAAATGCAACTGGACTTTTTTTTTTTTTCCTGTTGGAGCAAATGGGAGCACAATGATATTTGCTGTGGTTTCTCATTCAGAAGCCCAACCAACAATATGGTGACATAATGTATTTTACCACAGAATAATTATTTTTTGTTTGAAAAGTAAAAATCATGGTTAGAGTAATGGAAGAAAAGTCTCAGTGCTAAAATATGAAGTTCATATTTTTTTTAAAGCATTTACATAAGTTCTCTCATCAATGGGTATTATCTGAGCTGGGAAGTTGTTGTCACTGATGCAGTATCTGTGGGTGTTGACAGCATCAGCAGGAGAATTGTTATGCACCTGGAGTCCAATAAAGATGAAGCAAATGGCTTTTGTTTAGACTTGTTTTCATTATCAGACATTATGGAGACCATGGGAAAGAGACAAGTACATCATCATGACAGTGGAGTTGAAAGATTAGATGAATTTTACATAGACAAGGTCAGTAAGTGATAATCTCTCTGTATAACATTTTAGTATTTTAGTCTTGGTATTTTAGCATGGGTCTCATTTACTTCCATTGTAAATGCTTTATATTACTCACAACATTTTATTTATTTAATTGAGGGACTTGCTGAGAATTGATAGCATTGTGCTACAAATTTTGTCAATAACTTGTATTAAACCTGAAAATTGTTTTATTTTATAAAAAAAAAACTTTTTATTTGCTTTAAGACAAAAGGTCACAGTCAAGGCCAAGAGACCTACAGGCAACTGAACTGGAGCTACAGATCACACTGTATTCTATAGAATTGAATTCTACAGAAAATGAATGTATCTGATTCTCCTGGACCATTTAGTCTGTGTCTAAACAGTCGTATATCAAAGCCATACACTTCCACAGGTCTTCATTCCACTTTCTTTGAGGAAACCGATCCGACACGCTGCACAATACAGATCACGGCACGGAGGAGCTGATAGTGAGGCATGTTCGCTCTAATTGGTGCTGAATGAATAGGAGAGTCTATCTTTCCTAACAGATCCAACAGGGCGGGACACAACGACTCGATTTCGGCTCACTCAAACACAAATCCCCTCTCCGAAATAAACTAGCATGACCCTGTTTCCTTAGTGTTAAAAAAGCACAGACACAGAGGTAAAGGGAGGGGAAGATGAGAGAAAGAGCGAGCAAGTGAGAGGTTTTGGGGGGGCGGGGGTGGGGGTTGTGCTGAAAAAGGATGGAGGGATAGCTTCAAAACCCCACATCAAAAGGAATAAATAATTGTTTCTGCTGGTTGTGTTGCTGTGATAGGGATCTGGAAGAGGGGTGCAGCAGTTTTTGATTGCAGGCTGCTCTCCTGGAGAGGGCTACTTCTGTCTGCTGCTCCTGTGCTGCGGCAGGACCCGCTGATTAAACCCTGTTTGTTTTAATCTCCTCACAACCCCATGGGACCCCAGCTGAGGGAGAGAGAGAGAGGACGACAGAGGTGAGGTATGGATGGAAAATGAGTGAAGGAAGTATAATGATATTGAGATGATTGCGATGGAACATGAGAGGAGGTCACTCATGCATCTGATGCAACTCATACCATTTGGGCTGCACACTATCTTGAAACCAGTCACTGCTTTGATCGTCATATTAAAAAGTTGTCTGTGTATATTCTTAATGTTTATTAAGTCCTTGAGTGTTTATTTTATACTTAATATTTTACATTTACATTTATTATTGTCCAATTACAATTACATTTTTATATATATATTTTTTGCACCTTTAACCTCACCTGATCTTACCAGTATTAAATCTTGAACCAAGTCTTGAACTGATGCCACAGTCAAAGTGAACTTTTATCTGAAGCTTTGGTATAGGACTTTAAGTTCAGACTGCACTGTGCAAGTAACATGCTATGGACTTGGATGGGTAAACATATTAACACACATTAACAGTCAAAGATGACCACTCCAGCAATATCTTTGTAAGTTGACTTGACTCTCAAAATGTTAAAAAGGTTCAAAATGTAAATATTAATAACTAGAAAGCCAAATCAATCACATGAGAGTTTTCATTTGGTCTCATTAATGTGAATTATATAGCATTTTACGTGAAATGCTGACCCATCCATTTTTTGAGCAAGATCGATATATTGATAGATATGAGCCATTAAAAAAAGTAATCTATGCTTCTTAAATGCTTATTGTTAACCATTATACAGACAAACAGAATGTCCGAAGTAATAGTATTCATAGTAGTATTCCTACTACTTCCACTGAGACTCCGAAGTGTGCAATAAATTCACTATTCTGTAAGGCCACGGGAGGGAAGTTGTGAATGAACGTGAAGTGATGTAACTGACAGCATAAGTCACATGACAGTGACAACATGGCAGATGTAAGAATACGAATATTATACTAATATTTACTATACTAAGTACATTCATGTCACACAGAAAATATTTTTTATTAGTTGCAAAATAAGTTGTTATTCAAATGTAGTTTTCTTTTATCATGCTTCTACCACCACAATTTCAACTTATTTCTATAACTTTTTTATTGAATTTATTTATTGATCTTGATGATTGATTATATATTCAAGTTAGACAGAGTTGAGCTCAAATGCTCCAACACAGACACCAAGCCAAATATATTTACCATTATGAACATGTGAATAGTTTAAGATGACCGTTTCTGAACATAAGTGATGGATTATTTCAATATGTATTCCACACAGCCTCTCTCTCTCTCTCTCTCTCTCTCGCTTTTCCCCTCATTCTCACTTTTCAGAGCTGTGTTTAAATAGGCTGGTGAAACAGATGAAAAGATGAAGCACTTCAAAGCTTCAGCATTGTTTAGTGAATGCCTCCCGCTCAAACATGCCTCCACACCACATTCAAGAACACTGAGCGGTAAAGCAATCCTTCTGGAGCTGACCTTGCCACGGAAATAATCCCTCTGCTGCTAAGGTCAGCTGGACCTTTAAAGTTGTTATTTATTTATTTATTGCAAAAATAACAAGCAGATTCCCTCCTCCAACATTGCTTTTCTTGTTCTATTGTTTTTTGCAGGCTTTTTTCTTTTCTCCTGTTATCTATCTTTACTCTTTGTTTTCTGATCATTTTCAGAGTTATAATGCATATACTGTAGAGCACCTTACTATAATGACTGTGAGATTCACACCTCACAGATGACTCTGATCTCAATGCTTCTCTCTCCTTCGATGTGTAATTGAACTGGATCTATATGTAATTATTAGTGTTGAACAATTCACCGTCACTATCAAAGTCATCAAAGTCAAAGACCTTTTTTTTTTTTGCAATTACTTTTAATCAAATGGCCCCTACGTGTTTTATTTGTGTGTGTGTGTGTGTGTGTATATATATATATATATATATATATATAATTTATTTTATATATTTATATATTTAGTTTATATACGAGGTCAGTTCCCCTGAAGTTCAGATTAACCACCACAGGTATAATTTGTCATATTAAAGGAATAGTTCGACAAAGAATGAAAATTTGCTGAAAGTTTGCTCACCCTCAGACCATCCAAGATGTAGATGAGTTTGTTTCTTCATCGGAACAGATTTTGTGAATTCAGCATTACATTACTTGCTTACCAATGGATCCTCTGCAATGAATGGGTGCCGTCAGAATGAGAGCCCAAACAGCTGATAAAAACCTCACCATATAAAATTACAATAATCAATCACATGACCAGCCCATCAATTAACGTCTTGTGAAATAAAAAACTGCGTGTTTGTAAAAAACAAATCCACCATTAAGGCGGTTTCACTTCTTCACTTCTGTCCATAATCTATAATGATGCTTCCATGATAATGCTAATTGATGGACTGAAGATGTGTGGATTACTTGTGGATTATTGTGATGTTTATATCAGCTGTTTGGCACCCACTCACTGCAGAGGATCCATTGGTGAGCAAGTGATAGAATGCCAAACTTCTCCAAACTTCTGGCACTTTCTCCCCAGACCACCCCCCACCAAGAGTGCGCAGACTCCATCTACAGAAGAACACCCCCCTCTTAAAGCCCTTAAAAATGTGTAGCTGAAGTCTCCAAATACCATTTCTTTAGAGTTTGTAAAGCCACTATTGAACACTTTTGTTTCTTTGCTAATTCATTTTGAAATGGTTCTGTGGTGTGACAATATTCACTGAAAGGTCACTGAAAGGTCAAAGGTCAGTAAAGCTGATTTTATTACAAAATAATTCGATGAATTATTGCATGTCATATACCACATATTTTATGTATATGTTTATGCATGTTAAAAGCAGAGTATCGGTGTCACCCTGCTGTCTGAAACAACCTTCTCCTGGAAGAATCTGGTTGATACTTTCACTTATTCTTCATTTGGGTGACACTGATAGGGACAGTGAGAGGTTTGAATATGTTTTGAAAGAGTTCAAGGCTGAGTATGTAGGGCTCACGAATGGCTTACATTCTCTATAACACTAACCCTTCTCTCTTCTTTCATCTTTTAATCCTGCGCTCATAAGGTTGCTAGATAAGTGGCCATGACTAACACGTCTCTCTCTCTCAGCCCTTCTAATGGGAAAGAAGGGGAACAGCCCACATAATGAGAGACTTTACCTTCTTTTGAAGACAAATTGGACTGAAATTCCATCTTTGATGAATCTCCCTTTCAAATGAGCAATGTTTAAAGACGGAAGCACTAGACAGAGTAAGAAAAAGATGAAGGAAGGAGAAGGACGTGGGATACATATACAGAGGGGTAGAAAGAAAGAATGAGCTCTGCTTCCTGCTCGGTTTCACGCTCACATCTTCTGCTTGTTTGTGTCCTAATTTCAGAGCTTTCAGAACCGTGAAGGCTAAACTTCATGCATCCTGATCGATAAGATTACTATGCGATTCAGGATGAGCATTCCACACAACGCAAAATAAATTTGATCTATATGTAATCTATTATATGTAGCCAGGCTCTAAAATTAACCTGCCACTGGTGGGTGAATTAAGAAAATGTACCAATCATCAATAGGTCTCTCCAGTCATGAAACTGTATTTTCTTAATTAAATCTATACTATTTTTGTCCCTGACAATTTAGCTTTTTATCCTTGATCGTCATGATTTTGTTTCTTATATTTTAGTTTTAGAAGCCTAATGTGAGTATAATTCCACAACCGGTCAATAAAAGATGTCTGTTATGCTCGCCAAGGCTGCATTTATTTGATCAAAAATAGAGTAAAAACAGTAATGTTGTAAAATATTATTACAATTTAAAATAACTTTTCTATTTTGATATATTTCCAAATGTAATTAATATGTGTGATGACAAAGCTGAATTTTCAGCAGACATTACTTCAGTCTTCAGTGTCACATTATCCTAAGAGCATAAGGGGCCTCTTTCAAAACATTGAGACATCTGAATTATTCCAAACCTTAGTGTATACAGTATATCTTCACATTCTGAAGAAGGAGTTCTGGAGAAAACAAGACGTTTATGCATCCTAAATGACCATCTAGATCAGTGGTTCTCAACCTTTTTGACTCATTCCAAACACTTCTCTCTTTGAAACCTTCAAAGTATTGATATATATACATTTTATTAACCATGATTCATTTTGTGCAGCCCACGTGGAAGTTTGCTGATCCCTCGATGTGTACCATTGTTCTAGAGATGACTATTTCAATCTAATGATCCAATTCCTTATAAAATACACCACTTAGCAGCCACCATGTTTTATTTATTTGTCAGTCAATTTTGACATGCCTTTGGCATTTTGAACAATTTATGTAACTGAACACCTGTGATCAGATCACCCGAGAAGGATGTTAATAATTAGTAGAATGTTTTTAATTATTCTATGTAGATAATAATATGCTTTGTTATAGACTTAGCATAGCAAATGTTTAAAAATTAATCAAAGGAAACTTTACTTTTTTTCATTCCTTATAGGCCCAGACATTTGCTTTTCTGAGTTTTTTTTTTTTTTCTGTTTATTTTAGTGGGACATCTGTAGAATAGATTTGAACATGCTGAAACTAGCCAGTTAAACAATGTTTAGTAACTCATTTGGAAGAGGTGGAGAACTTTGTGAATGACGGGCGATTCAGTTCTGTTGAAATCATCAGTTCAGTGCACATAGATTTCATATAGGCTTACGGATTTGGTTCACTTTACAATCTTTCTGTTTCTATAGCTCTCGTTCTATCTCTTCACATACACATTTTCTCTCTCTCTCTTTGTCTGTTTGTCACTGTCTCTCTCTCTCTCTCTCTCTACCTGGCAGAAGAGTTATTTACATCTCTAATGCTTTCATCTGGTATTCCCTTTGTGTCATTGTTGTGTACCCACAAACTCTCTAAAGTCACATCTAAGAAGTCTTCGCTGGCTTAACAAAGACGCCATTTCTGTTTTCACCATTTTGATTTTCTCGTTTTGTCCCTCATATCTCATGTCGTCTCAAATGTATCGTGATGGCAGTGGAATGATTATAGACTTTATGAAGAAGGGCAAAGACCCCGGTATGGTTCTGGTCCAGACTTCAGGCCTGGGCGGCACTCTGGGGACATCTAGATATAATATATTATAGCGAGGCACTTCAGAGGAAGTCACAGACGCCTGCTTGCTGTAGCTAAGCCTTTGAAGCTACTTGAAGCAGAAGAGCGCCATTGTCCTCAGAACCCTGTAGGCATGTTGCAGGAGAGGGAGAGAGACAGAGAGCTTGAAAGAGAGAGTTCAAGAAAGAGAGGGAGACTTTTGGAAGGCACTGTAAATGTCATCCCCATGTTGACACAACACAAAATTCACAACGCAAAATAAATTTGATCTATATGTAATCTATTATATGTAGCCAGGCTCTAAAATTAACCTGCCACTGGTGGGTGAATTAAGAAAATGTACCAATCATCAATAGGTCTCTCCAGTCATGAAACTGTATTTTCTTAATTAAATCTATACTATTTTTGTCCCTGACAATTTAGCTTTTTATCCTTGATCGTCATGATTTTGTTTCTTATATTTTAGTTTTAGAAGCCTAATGTGAGTATAATTCCACAACCGGTCAATAAAAGATGTCTGTTATGCTCGCCAAGGCTGCATTTATTTGATCAAAAATAGAGTAAAAACAGTAATGTTGTAAAATATTATTACAATTTAAAATAACTTTTCTATTTTGATATATTTCCAAATGTAATTAATATGTGTGATGACAAAGCTGAATTTTCAGCAGACATTACTTCAGTCTTCAGTGTCACATTATCCTAAGAGCATAAGGGGCCTCTTTCAAAACATTGAGACATCTGAATTATTCCAAACCTTAGTGTATACAGTATATCTTCACATTCTGAAGAAGGAGTTCTGGAGAAAACAAGACGTTTATGCATCCTAAATGACCATCTAGATCAGTGGTTCTCAACCTTTTTGACTCATTCCAAACACTTCTCTCTTTGAAACCTTCAAAGTATTGATATATATACATTTTATTAACCATGATTCATTTTGTGCAGCCCACGTGGAAGTTTGCTGATCCCTCGATGTGTACCATTGTTCTAGAGATGACTATTTCAATCTAATGATCCAATTCCTTATAAAATACACCACTTAGCAGCCACCATGTTTTATTTATTTGTCAGTCAATTTTGACATGCCTTTGGCATTTTGAACAATTTATGTAACTGAACACCTGTGATCAGATCACCCGAGAAGGATGTTAATAATTAGTAGAATGTTTTTAATTATTCTATGTAGATAATAATATGCTTTGTTATAGACTTAGCATAGCAAATGTTTAAAAATTAATCAAAGGAAACTTTACTTTTTTTCATTCCTTATAGGCCCAGACATTTGCTTTTCTGAGTTTTTTTTTTTTTTCTGTTTATTTTAGTGGGACATCTGTAGAATAGATTTGAACATGCTGAAACTAGCCAGTTAAACAATGTTTAGTAACTCATTTGGAAGAGGTGGAGAACTTTGTGAATGACGGGCGATTCAGTATCATCAGTTTCATCAGTTCAGTGCACATAGATTTCATATAGGCTTACGGATTTGGTTCACTTTACAATCCTATAGCTCTTATAGCTCTCGTTCTATCTCTTCACATACACATTTTCTCTCTCTCTCTTTGTCTGTTTGTCACTGTCTCTCTCTCTCTCTCTCTCTACCTGGCAGAAGAGTTATTTACATCTCTAATGCTTTCATCTGGTATTCCCTTTGTGTCATTGTTGTGTACCCACAAACTCTCTAAAGTCACATCTAAGAAGTCTTCGCTGGCTTAACAAAGACGCCATTTCTGTTTTCACCATTTTGATTTTCTCGTTTTGTCCCTCATATCTCATGTCGTCTCAAATGTATCGTGATGGCAGTGGAATGATTATAGACTTTATGAAGAAGGGCAAAGACCCCGGTATGGTTCTGGTCCAGACTTCAGGCCTGGGCGGCACTCTGGGGACATCTAGATATAATATATTATAGCGAGGCACTTCAGAGGAAGTCACAGACGCCTGCTTGCTGTAGCTAAGCCTTTGAAGCTACTTGAAGCAGAAGAGCGCCATTGTCCTCAGAACCCTGTAGGCATGTTGCAGGAGAGGGAGAGAGACAGAGAGCTTGAAAGAGAGAGTTCAAGAAAGAGAGGGAGACTTTTGGAAGGCACTGTAAATGTCATCCCCATGTTGACACAACACAAAATTCAATGGCCACTCATGTCTCACTTTGTCCCTTTTGTCCTCTCTGAAGTGTATACAGATAGAGTGTTTAGTGCTGTATGTGTGTATAGAGGTTTGTGTGTGTGTGTGTGTGTGTGTGTGTGTGTGTGTGTGTATGTCCGGCATGCACCTGTTCAGACTTAGACTGCTCTACCATGGCAGACAGATTAAAGCCCTTTACCAGAGCAGTGTAACAGAGGCTGGTAAGCTGCAGTAAAAGTGCCCTCTAATGACACTGGATTATTCATAACTGTTTTTAGCAGCTTTACAACAAGACAAAAGACAACTGTATGGAAGGAGAGGTTTTATGTGGGAAAGAAGAGTGCTTCTCATTGTGAACACCAAAAGAGAGAGAGAGCGATCATGAACAACAATAAAAACTAAACTAAAATAATAATAGAATATTTTACATTTATGTATTTAATCACCAATAGATTACATTTAATGCAGCATTATTTATTAACATTAACACATTCAAATGTAAATATATCAGAAAACGTTAGAAGCAAATTATATTATATTTTTAATTATATTAAAATGAGTCATGCTTGAAGTTTATGCTTGATTCTTAATACTGTGTTGTTACCTGGATGATCCACAGCAGTTTTTTGTTTGTTTGTTTTGTTTTTGTTTTGTGATAGTTTTTCTTGAGTCCCTTGTTTGTCTTGAACAGTTAAACTGCCTGCTGTTCTTCAGAAAAATCCTTCAGGTCCCACAAATTCTTTGGTTTTCCAGCATCTTTTGCGTATTTGAACCCTTTCCAAAACACGATGCATTTAGAGTGTAAACTTTTGAACAGAATGAAGAGGTGTTGTTCTTATTTTGCTTAAATATCATATTTTTTTCCTTTTAGTACTGCCCTTCAGAAGCTACATATCAGAAGATATTTACATGTTTCCAGAAGGCAAAATAAGTTCAATTTACCCTGATCTTTAAATTAAAAAAAGTTTTCACCTCCAGGCTCTTAAAGCATTGCGTTTCCTTCTGGAGCATCAGTGAGTGTTTGAACTTTTTGTAATAGTTGCATGAAAGTCACTGTTGTCCTCAGTGTGAAAAGATGGGTCTCAAAATCATATAGTCATTGTTTGAAAGATGCTGGAAAACCAAAGAATTTGTGGGACCTGAAGGATTTTTCTGAAGAACAGCGGGCAGTTTTAACTGTTTAGGACAATCAAGGGACTCATGAATAGCTATCATAAAATAAATAAATAACAGCTGTGGATCAACCAGGTAACAACACAGTATTAAGAATCAGGCTATGTAAACTTTTGAACGGGGTCATTTTCATAAATTCAGCTATTATTTTCTCACGTGGACTACATGTAAACGTATTTTATTTGAAATATCTTATTCAGGTCAGTACTAAATAAAAAGTACTGATTTTGGTAAAATACTTAACATTTTGCAGATACTGCAAAGTGTATGTAAAATTGTGTCCACAACTGTATATTTACATGCAAACAGATTTGATTTGGATCTCTCTTTGGGATTATGGGTAATGTAGGGCTTCAGCATGAGTTTTTGGGGGGATATGTAAGAAAAAAAAAAGTATCCTTTTTTTCTTAAAACCTTTGTGTTAAATACCTGTATGTTTTTTTTACTCAGTGGAAACTCAATCCCATTTCCTATAAGTAATACATATATTTTATTGTTTTTGAACATATTGTTGTGTTTATTATTGCTATAAGCTACAGGGAACAGGTTACTGACAGGCATTTAAAAACACGAATGGCAGTCAGGGCGAAAACTTTGCCTAAATCTTAGGAAAAAATATTCTGCCTAATAACTTGCTGTGTATAATATGGGTTTGGAAAAACATGAGAGTGAGTAAACGATGTCATACTTCATTTTTGGGTGAACTAATCCTTTAATTGATCCTAATATGACCAATGTGTGTATGTGTTTGTATAGGTATCAGATGTCTGACCACACACATGCTGGCACTGTGAGAGACCTGTTCAGACATCCTTAAGTAGGAGCACATTGAGCAGAGCATACCCTCTGGATCATGCCATATAAAACATTCACAGTCAGATGGAAAGAGAGAGAAAAGTAACCTGCTTCTTCATTTATTAGAGTTATCTCTTGTCTGATTGCTTTCTGTACCAAAACAATCATGATAAGAATTTCGATAAGAATATAATTTTTTTCCTCACATTTGGCATCTTCAAATATTCCTGAAAAATTCCACAATTTCGTATAGGCTACTGCTTTTATAAGCCATGATAGCTGTGTTTTAATTATCTTAATTTTTAATTCATTATTGGATTAATTATTCTGCAGTTTACATAAAGATGTCTGCTCTTAGCCAGAAGAAACTACTATCGTTATAACTGTGCCCCAAGAATTTAATTCTTTAAAGATAGAACATTAAAAACCTGGGCTCAGATGCTCCAAGTTAAAACACAAGCAAGATATAAATATAGATTTCAGTTTTGATTTTGTTTTATTTGATTCAGTTTTATTTTCTATTCAGTTTCTATAGGGTTTCTAATAATACAATACTTTTGGTAACAGGTTGAGTTTGACAAATGCAGTGTAAAAATTGAGAACATGAAATGAGATACTGTTATAGATTTTGAGAATAATGTTATTTGTAGGATGTCACAATCTTTTTTGTAATGGGGAAATCGTGATAAAAGGGTTGTACTCAAAAAATAGGGCACTTCTATTATAAATGTTATAGTTTTTAGTCAGTTAATAAAAATTGTTTTTGCTAAATTGCTACAGTGAATTGATTATCAGTTCAACAAATTATATAGATGGGACAAAATCTTGAAAATTGTCATCATTTACTCACTATGTCATGTCATTTTAAACCTGTATGACTTTAGTTCATCTGCGAAACACAAATGAAAATATTTTTTTTGAGAAATTTCTGTCCCCCGATTGAAAGTCCATGTAACCAAAACTTTGACAATTAAAAGAAAGTTCATTAAAATATTCTAAACATAGTCAATATGAATAGAGTGGTCATTTTATATGATGAACATATTTTAATTTAGGCTTCTATTCATATATAAACATTGGTTGACGCACATTAATTAAAGTGATTGCACAAGAACCTATTTCATTGATTCCATTTACCATATTTTATGTGATCAATATACAATGCGTTGATCAATGTTGATATGTGAATAAATGTCTTAATGTAATCTGTTCATCATATAAATCAATCATGTCCCTTCAGATGGCCACTCGATTCATATGGATTATGTTTAAAATTTTTATTTCAGTTAATTTTTTTGAGTTCTCAGTTTTAGTTAAAAGGACTTTAAATGGAGGGACTGCAATCTCGCAAATACTTTTTGGTGTGTTTGTGTTTGGAAAATGAATGACAACCTTATAGGATTGGACTGATATGAGGGTGAGTAAATGATGGCTGAATGTTCTCAGATTTTAACTCTTTGATTTGACATTCTTCAAATGTGAGATTTGACAAACTGGGATTTGATACAAAGCATAGACTGTCTTAGCAAATCCATCCAAATAAAAGGGAAATATTCACCTTACTGTGCTAAATGTTTTGGCTTAGTGTAAAAGCTTGGCATGGGCTAATTAACTTAGCTGTCATTTGCACAGCTGGGCCGGTAAACTGTATTAATATGACTCCAGACTGCTTTAGCCACTAAGCACCGGCTGAGTCCCCATACTGCTGCTCTCCTTTCTACATACCCCACGATTTCAGCTTGCTGCTTTATGTTTGATTTGATTTTGTTTGATGCTTGTTTTGCTGATGATAAAATATCAGCTAGAGCTGACCAATTAGCCGTCTCATACTCATCAGGTGGTTGAGAGCATCTTAAAGTACTCCAGCTGTTTTTAAAGTGTACTTTGGAGGGGGAAAATAAATAAATGTGAAAACGGTTGTCCTGAACAAAGAAGAGAAAAAGAAGATGAGGTTGATAAAATGGTTTTTGATTAAGTCCTAAAAGAAAGCAGATTCACAGTCCTCTTTGACACAAGTCAAACAACAAGGCTTCAGTCAACACAGGCCTATCATCGTAAGCCAAAATAATCAATATTATACAAATCCCTCCACTCTGACAGCTGTAATGGGCCACTCTCATAGCACATCTATGAATTTGCCAGACTTTTTCTCGGCTGGCTACATGGTCATATAGAGCAGAATCTAATGTGTCGCTGGCTACCAGACAATATTCTCTTTCATCTCTCAGAGGCTATGAAGGAACCAACAGAGTCTTGCATCGGCCGAGACACTCGTGCAGCTTAAAAACTGCGAAGGCAATGTTTTTCATTTGAGTTGCCCATTTTTTTCCCTTGCTAACCTTTTGATCTAAATCTTCTTAACTTTATACTAAGTGCTGTGGCCTGCTTGAGGTGTCAGAGTCTTTCCAGTCACTGTTCATCTGATGGATTCCAGCAAGTCTGGAAATGAAGCAAAGATTCTGACTCACAACTGAAAGTCACTCAAAGTATAAGAAACTTGTATAAGAACAGATGTCATCAGCAGCATGAATTTGTCTATCAGTGTGTATGTGTGAGAATTAGGGAGGGTGTTTGTAAGTGTTTGTGTGTTTGCAGTATTGCTAATGACTCACCAAAAGAATGTCTTCTCTCTTCCTCTTATGTAGGTATCAGTTTGTTGTTGTCCATATGAAATTAGCGTTGAAGTGCTATGGTGAGGTAACTGCTAACAGAGGGACTTAAAATGCATGCTATTCCTTTCAGGGCTCTGATAGAGGTCACAGGCTAAGGATGTCATTCTTCACATCCAGAGTATTTCTAGCTGTTAAAGATACTGTCTTTGTTTTGTATATGTGGTGTCAAAATGAGGCATAATCTGTCTGTGAAGCACAGTGCCTCTGTGTGTGTCTCTTTCTGTGTGATTAGAGAGGTCTAAATCTTTAACTTTTTAACTTCCTGTAAAACATGATTCAACAGTTGCAGTGAAATGCTCTGATATAGCTTAATAGTAGGTAGTAGCATCTGAGTGACTAAATCAGGGTTCTCAACTCTGGCCCTCAAGATCCACTTTCCTGCAGTTTAGCTCCAGTCTTCATCAAACTCACCTGACTGTAACTCTAGCAGTGTTCATTTCGTCAACGAAGACGACGACGAAAAATATTCCTTAACGAACATTTTTTCTATGACTAAGACGAGACGTCGACAAGCTAAAACTAATATCTGATGATAAAAACTATGATGAAATTTATGCCGCGTCTTCGTTAACAAGACGAGACTATAATGTTATTTGAGGACTACCGGACATTCCAGCCTGGTCTCATGTTTATACGTAGGTATTAATACGTAACATTTACAAGCACAAAACGTACACTTTTGTACGTTTTTATTAATGCTAAAACGTACAATTTAGACGTATTTCAACGTTTAAAACGTACAAATCGCTACGTATTTTTAGCTAAAAAACGTAAAAATATTTACGTATCTTTTATATCATTAAGATATTCGTATCAATGCATTTTTTTCATTTTATCAATAAGCGATTTAGATTTTTAGACCCCTTAACCTACCCCCAAACCTAAACCTACCCATTTTATAGCGAATATGCTTTTATATAAAACGCAAATGACCGAAATACGCAGGAAAATA
>NW_015549559.1:1884127-1886298 GCF_001515605.1 Sinocyclocheilus anshuiensis | reverse complement strand
CCCATTTTGCATGTCTCCTTTGTCTGACACACCCATTTCAAGTCTGTGAGTCTCTACTAATGAGCAGGTGACCTGAATCAGGTGTGTTTGATTAAGGAGACATGCAAAATGTGCAGTGATAGGGGTCCTCCAGGAATGCGGTTGAGAACCACTGCTATAGGCTACTGTCTTGTACTTCAAAATGTGTGTCCCTGTCATTGGATTGCAATCGGATAAGGGGCGCGTGATCAGTTCTCAGGGCTCAAATACACACGCAGCAGTCCAAATGTCTATCGTGTAGAGTATCTCATGTAAATACAGTCGGGTACGGATTAAGTGAAACAGGTGGGTGAAAACTGAACGTATGTCAGTATTACATTCATGCCTTCCGTCTTAAAGGGACAGCATTCCTAATTAAGTACCTATCCGTGTCATTAATGTTAACCAACAAAATATGTTAAATAAGTATGTTAAGTAAACCTAATGTATCTGAAAAATTAGTTCAATTTGTATCTCTTTCGTATTTGTCTTATTGTCTTATTCTGCTTCTTTTTCAAAAATTATTTTTTGGCAAAATAACTTGTGAGATGTATGATATTCCATCATGTAAGCAAAGTAACAGCGTTTACAGGGTGTTTGGTTTCATTTCTTTGACATGTTCAAAACTTAGCCTGACGCAGCCATGATTTAGCTCGTAGTCAGAGTGGCTATCTGTAGCCCACTTTTAGTCAAACCTGATTCATTGTAGTTTTGGCCAGGCATGCGCATGAGATGGTTGATATCCCATCATGTTCGCAGTGTCAATAATATGACTGTAACATTTAACAGCTTGTGGGATGCATGACATCATATTATCAAATGCAAGTAAACTTTTGAAACATTTAAATTAGCATTATTTTTTTGGCATAATAACTGTAAAATAATTAAATAAAATAAAAAATAATGCTAATTTAAATGTTTCAAAAGTTTACTTGCATTTGATAATATGATGTCATGCATCCCACAAGCTGTTAAATGTTACATTCATACACATTATATTATATTATTGATGTTCGACTGTCTTTCATCTTATAAATAAAAATGCAATTACAATTCCCAACCTCTAGATGGCAATTGTAGCCCTACTGAGACATGACTACTGGCAACGCGAGACAGAGTTAGTAGAGATCGGTATTGTTTTGAATTTAGTTTTTACACGAGAGAGCACTAAGTTTACTTGTCGGAGAGCAGCGGGCAAACAACAAACGATAAAGGACATTCCTACTTGGTCTTGTAAGTATGTGTTTTCGTTTTGGCATGTTCATTATGTATCTATATTATTTGTTATCATGTTTAGGAACAGTGACATTTTAGTGAAGGAAGCAGATCGTAGTTGATAGTGATCCGTGACTAGGCCCAAGGTTCAGCACGCATGTGTTCAGAGGATTAATTGCAAAATTTAATAGAGTAAAAGTTTTATCATTTGTACGGGTTTACAAACTCAATCGATTTTAAAACAGGCGAAAGAGCAAACAACAGAACAAACACAGCTTTGACAAAGATTAATCCATATTAATTTATACAGTGAACACACTCAGAAGAATTGGAGAAACTAAGGAGGAGTTTCAACATCTGGAAAAGCGGTTGGAAATTGAAAAGATCCGGGCAGCAATGGTAAAAAAAAATAAAATAAAAAAACTCTCCAAAACAACATTTCCTCACTAAAGCTCTCATCTTTGACAAAGTCCATCATTTATTTTAATTATTAGATTGAATTTATGACTGAACAATGGCTTGTTAAGATACAGAGAGAGCATGAGCTAATTGAATAGAATATCTTTGTCACAGTACAAACAGAAAACATAATGTAATAAAACGGTAGGGGGGTGAATTTATTATTCCATGTACATTTGATGTTAATGTGTGTACTGGGCTACTTTTGTAGTTACAGCAGCTATCACTGTGTTGTTATGAAGTCAGTTGTGCCAGACAATTTGAGGCAGAGACAGATTGTGGGGGGCACTAATGTTTCTCATGCCCGCTCCGTGTGTCTGCTGGGTGGCGATCAAACGGGCAGGGCAGCGCGTTTCAAGAGCGGAGATCGCTACTAGACGAATCATGTAAAAAAAATGTTTTATATCTCGGTTCTTTTGTCATAAGTTGTGCTATTACTCCATTAATTTATACTAGCCTATATATCCAGCGATCCCTGA
>NW_015549559.1:1882012-1884011 GCF_001515605.1 Sinocyclocheilus anshuiensis | reverse complement strand
GGTGCCAAAGTTGTGCAGAGTTGAAGGAAGAAACCTCAAAGACAGTGCCAGAAGGATGCTGGAGAGGTAAAGCCTACAAATCTTGCCACATGAATCAAACATTGTGCTGTCAATACTCAATAAGTTACAACACAAATCAGAAATTTAAAAAATAATTCCTTTACTGGTCGGAAGCATTTTAAACAAGAAATAAAACCAATAATTAATCATTTCCTTTAAGTTCACTGTTGGTTGTTTTATTTGTTAAAAGTAAACCAACAAAAGGGTTAATCTTTTTTTATGTTGTCATTTATCCGTAATGTTTTAATATTAAGTGTGATAACATGCTCTGGATTTGTATTAGATTTTTTTTTCTTTTAAATATCTTACGTTATTTAAAATTTCATTTTTTCATTTTTATATTTTTATTATCTTAAGTTGTTAAAAATTCCAGATTTTGTATCATAATATTTATATTTAAGTGTATTGTATTTATAACATTTTATTTTGTCATTAATTCTTTTGTATTTTTATCATTTTGTATTGTCTTAAGTTGTCCAAGTTAATGTTATTTTTCTTAATAAAAGCTGTATATTGAATTTGTTTGGATGGATTGCCATTTTGTTGTCTATATGTAGTCGTTTAATAGCGGTCTAATTGATGACTAGTCTATTCTTGGGCTATGGTTAGACGTCTACTTAATTTTCACTGACAGCCCAAATTTAGCCTTGTTTTAGCCTAGCCGTCTGGGCTGTGTTTAGATGGCTAATAGACGTCTTTTAAACGCAAAATTGCTTGCCGGGTATGAACAACTATAATTTTTATAAGTTGCTCCCTTTTCACTACTGTTAAAGGGATAGTTCACCCAAAAATGAAAATTGTCATCATTTATTCAAGTTTTTCAAAATTCAAGCCTTGATTCAAATTTCTCATAAGCTTAATTGATTTGGTCTAAAGAGAGAAGAATTAATTACTATTTTTGTTTGAAGACTACATATAAAATAGCTACCAAAATAAATGTTGGTAAGTGCAGTTTGACTAAAAGTAATGACTAAAAGTTGACAACACAATGACTTTTCGTCAACTAAACCTATGAAAGACTAAAATGTGATTAAGACTATTAAGCATTTTCGTCTCAAGATAAAGACTAAGACTAAATCAAAAATGCCTGTCAAAATTAACACTGAACTCTAATAATCCTGAAGACCTTGATTAGCTTATTGAGGTGTGTTTGATCAGGGTTGGAGCTAAACTCTGCAGGAAAATGGATCTCAAGAGCCAGAGTGATAAATGATAACAATAGACTATTTGATGACACAGTTCCTGACACTTTTCTTTGGTCTTTGACTGAAAGACCTCAAAATCATTTATTCTTAAAAAAACATGCTTTCTAATGAAACTGTTCAAGCTGAACCCAATCTTGACAGTTACTCGTTTTAAGATAATTTAGTATTAGGGACATTTAGCATTTTTGCTTTGGAATACAAAACTATCTTAAGGTTCTTGCTAATGTGTTCATAACAAACCATTTTTCATACTTCATTTTGTCAGTTATGTCTTTGTGTAGGTTTCATTTAGATTCTCAAAATATCTTGAACTCAAAGCACATTTTTTTTTGCAGTAATATTTTGACATTTTCCCAATGCCAGAACTTGTTAGACTGCGGCAGTGTTAATTTGATTTACCAAAGGCCAAGAACATTGCACTGGATTTACATTGAAGTAGCAAGTGAGTTTACTCAGGTATCTGTGATAGAAAACATTTTGACTGTAAATCAAATCAGCATAGTTTAATAATTTATGCTAAAATTATGTGCAATTTAAATAGTACTCCTACTATTACTAATAATAATGTCATCAAACATGAGTTAATTTACATTAGTCTAAGCTTTCCGGGATCTGGAATTTGGATACTCACTCTGTAAAAATGCTTTACATCCATTTGAGCTGTGTTCATTGGTCAGCTTCAGAACAGGTAACTCACAGCAGATGCTTGAAGACTTCCTTTTACTGTGTGTGTG
>NW_015549559.1:1878308-1881825 GCF_001515605.1 Sinocyclocheilus anshuiensis | reverse complement strand
TGTGTGTGTGTGTGTGTGTGTGTGTGTGTGTGTGTGTGTGTGTGTGTGTGTGTTATAAACTCTCACTCCAAGGCTTTCTGTGACTGCTCTTGACTGAGTGGTGTTAATTGGGCTTTTGTGCCTGATAGCGTGTGTGTATGTGCATTTGTGATACTCTGTCATTGAGCTGTGGGTTCAGATGAATCTGTCTCTCTGGGATCGCTCACCACACTGCTGCCTTTTCATCTCTTAAGCCACTTGGCCTGTGGACAGACAAGGAGAGAGAAAGAGCGATGGACAACGGAAGAATGAGTGAGCTGAGAGGGATTCCAGGCAATGGAGGGATCGCTGGCTTCACTTCCCCTGTGATCGGGCCCTTTCTTATTCGTCCTCCCACCCTTGGCATTATCCGGCATGAATTCTTTGGAGCACTTTGGTACTGCTTAATTTACATGTATGCCAACAGGCTTTTAATGTATTTAAATCTTGGAAGATGTTCAAAGGAAACCCATAATTCCTCTGAAATAGGCCTTTTGAAGGTTTTATCTCGCTCTTTCTCTCTAGCTAATCTCACAGCCCCTCAGCATGCCACAGCAATTTTGCTAATGCCAATTAAGCTTTGCATTAGCATAAAAACAGCCTTTAAAGTTTTGCCCTTTTCATATAAAATAAAGAATAATATTGAATGCTTGACCATTTACAACTTAAAACAAATGTATTTGGAGCTTTTCACTTATAGGCTACTTCAGGGAAATAAAGCACTCTTTCTTCGCTGTTTCCATCGGCGTTCCGGTGAACGACGGAAAGAGGGAAAAGGTGGGAAGAAATCCCTTAATGACGACTCAACAGATTTCTCTTTAATGAGCAGAGGCTGTTTTGAGACATCTCAAATTCTTCTTTCTCTTCAAATGAAGGTTATGCTATTAATGTTGTACATGCCGAATGTTGTAATTGCCATGCAGTTTTGTTAGGAATCAATTAATTAGCATTAGGGCTGCACTCCAAAGCACCAAGCGGCACACGGCAAAGTTTCATTAGCCAATAATGTGCAAATGCCACCCAGAGGAGACAGCAAATTCTTTTCTGATATCTTGCATGTTTGTGTGGAAGTTTAAAGCATTTTTTTTCTCCTTGGCCTATTCTCTGCATGGGAGGCTGGGAACATTCCTGTCTCTCTTTGTCTCACTCTCTCCAATACGGAAAACTGTGGGAACCACAGACCACTCCCAAAAACACTCAACCCGAGTAAATCCTGTCCACAACTGCGTAAGTGTCATTAGTATGCTTACACATATATGGGCAGAAAGTGTTAGGAGTTTTCTTCATACATAATATATTGGCCCCATCCACTTTAATTTTTAAGTGACTCACTGTAAACCAGACAACTTGAAATTTATTTTTGTGGTAATCAACATTATGTCACAAGTGCGGTCAATTAAGCTTAACTTGCATTTAACATGAAATATTTCTTTAATCTCAAGGACTGATTCAGAATAGGTTCAATTTACTCCACCACAACAAGTGAACAACCTGTCTGGTACTTTGTAGTCCAAAATAAAGAGGAAAAAAAAAAAGCGAAGCATTTGAGCATAAACACAAAAATATATATACTTTAGTCCAGGGGTTTTCAACCTGTGGGGCGCGCCCGCCAGCACCTGTCAAGGGGGGCGCGAGCATCAGTTAATTCAAAGACGTTCTCTTGAGAATTTATGAACTCCTGCTTTAGTCTATAGTTTAAAAGCCGATGCACTTTGCAAAAGAATAATTCTGACAAGAACAATAGGTTTTTGATATGTTTATAAATGGGTTTCCAGAAAACTGCCAACCAAGTAATTGCCATATAAATAATCTTATCAACTGAGGATGATCTACTTTTTTTTCGCTTAGCTGTTGTCGTGTAAGCACTTGTCATTATTTACTTGTGTTTACTGCAGCTCAGCGATGTGAAAAGAACCTCAAAAGCACCAAAATGGAGAAAACAGAGAGCACAGAGGAGAGAATGAAACGTTCAACCTATTAGCAGCTAGTCACTGCGACTGACTGTCAGCATAAGGAAGTGCTTTCAACAGCGTTAGCTGTCAGCTGGCATGGCAGCTCATTGCAGATGAGCACGCTCTCTGATTTCTAGCTCTGCGCTTCAGTCGGTATTGATGAAATCAGTCAGACCTCAGATTCTTAGGATCTGTGAAGTAGGCATGGAGGATCAAAGCAGGCCAAGTGGCTCAAAATTACCTTGACCGTCCAAAGCAGAGTGACTCTAAAGAAGGTAATTCTTAGCTGCTGTCTAGCGGTCGCTGAGCAGACCTCAGTTAAAGAATTCACATCAAAGAGGATTGGAAATTTTGTCCCTCTCCCTCCCTCCTCTGTGGGCTCAATTGAGCATTAAGCCTTTGGGTTTTGCCTTTTCTCCTCTCATCCTCTTCTAATTCTCATTCTAATGTTTTAAATTACCCATCCTTTTAAGTAAAGAGCTGTGCTGATGGAGGCCATTTAGATAAGTAACCTGCTCTTCTGTCCCTATAATGTTACTTCCTGCATCATAACATGCGGTTTATTATTTGAGCATTCTGCTGTACTATAAAATACCTTCTTTCATGCTTAATATGTTGCTTCCTATGAAAAATCCATTAAAGACGTAATCAAACAGACGATGAACACTATTAACAGCAATTATTATATGATGCAATCAAACTTATAGCAAAATGTGGTAGTTCTGTAAGTTGTTTCAGGGTTGGCATCATCTTAGGTCCTCTGAGGGGTTGGCATCATCTCTTCTCAGGTGTTCTGGATCCAGACTGAAGCTTGTGTAAATCCTAGTTACAAAAAAAAAAAAACAGAGAAACAAATAGAGACATAATTAGCGTAGCTGCTGTTCCAACCAAGCAAAATTGATTTGTTTAACCCAAACTAAAGACTAATAATGTGCATTTGATCAGATATAACTGCAGTACAAGATTGTGAGATGCATTATTTGAATGCTTGGCCAAAGAGATGTGTCTTTAATAAACAGAGAGAGTGAGAGAGTGTATCTGAACCCCGAACGTTATCAGGAAGGCTATTCCAGAGTTTGGGAGCCAAATGCGAAAAAGCTCTACCTCCTTTAGTGGACTTCGCTATCCTAGGTACTACCAAAAGTCCAGTTTTGCGACCTTAGGGAGCGTGATGGATTGTAGCGTGGTAGAAGACTAGTTAGGGTGTTGCCAAGTCCGCGGTTTTCCCGCGGAATTGGGCTACTTTAACACTTGCCGCGTGTTGTAGTTTTGGGCTAGTTTTGAGTAGCAATTTGGCGGGTTTTGTTGTGAAAACCTGGCAACCCTGGTCACGTTTATTGACAGTGTAAAATGGTTTACGATTAGCCGTGTCGGAAATCCAGCCACGGATTGGCATGTTGTTATCTCAGAAACAGGCTCAGCCATCACATTAAATCAAGTAAACTGGTTATATATTTATGTTTCAGTATAATTATGCACGCTATACCAGGGGCGGTTCTAAACCCTTTTTAGGTGGGTTTCAGCCCCCCTATCTGTCACCTTAGCCC
>NW_015549559.1:1871084-1878238 GCF_001515605.1 Sinocyclocheilus anshuiensis | reverse complement strand
TTCCTGTCCTATAGTTGTAAAGCACTGCAGTTTATCTTTTTGTGCGATGAATGAAGCTGAAGTATTATGCGCTGTAGAATCTACATTTGTTATTGTATTTCTGATTTTATCTATTTTTTCGGTGAAGAAATTCATAAAGTCATTACTATTAAACTGTGAGGGAATATTTAGATCGGGTGGCGTCTGGTTATTTGTTAATTTAGCCACTGTGCTAAATAAAAACCTTGGATTGTTTTGGTTCTTTTCTATGAGTTTGTGGATATGCTCGGCTCTGGCAGCTTTTAGAGCCTGTCTATTGCTGGACATACTGTTTTTCCACGCAATTCTAAAAACTTCCCAGTTAGTTTTTCTCCATTTGCGCTCAAGACTACAAGTTTTTTTCTTGAGAGAATGGGTATTACTGTTGTACCATGGCGCAGTACGTTTTTCTCTAACCTTTTTCAATTTGATGGGGGCAACAGCTTCTAATGTATTAGAGAAGATAGTGCCCATGTTGCTAGTGATTTTGTCTAGTTCATATGTACTTATGGGAACACAGAGCAGTTGAGATAAATCAGGCAGGTTATTTGTGAATCTGTCTTTGGTGGCTGGAACAATAGTTCTGCCCGGATGATAACGCGGAGCCATATAGTTAATATCAGTAATATGCAGCATGCACGATACAAGGAAATGGTCAGTAACATCATCACTTTGAGGTACGATATCTATATCAGTAAGATCAATTCCATGCGATATAATTAAATCTAGCATATGATTAAAATGATGAGCCCAAGGTGACGTTTGCTTGACTCCAAAAGAGTTTATTAGGTCAGTTAACGCAAGTCCTACTGCATCATTTGTATTATCAACGTGAATGTTAAAATCTCCGACAATTAGCACTTTATCAACAGTAACCAATAGGTCTGAGAGGAAATCTTTTGCTGTTGCTGCAGATTTGTTGGCTGCACATCTATGATGTGAATCTTCTGTTTCACCACTCAGTTTGACATGGTAAACCTATGGTAATGCTCAGTTGGTACTAAGTGTGCCAAAAAAAATATCCCCTGCATCATTATACCACCACCAGCCTGAACCGTTGATACAAGGCAGGATGGATCCTGCTTTCATGTTGTTTATGCCAAATTCTGACACTACCATCCGAATGTTGCAGCAGAAATCAAGACACATCAAACGAGGCCCTTTTGCCAATCATCTGTTATCCAGTTTTGGTGAGCCTGTGCGAATTTTAGCCTCAGTTTCAGTTCACAGGAGTGGTACATGTCATCTTCTGCTTCTGTAGTCCATCTACTTGAAGGTTCGACATGTTGTGCGTAGATGCTCTTCTACATACATTGGTTGTAGAGGATGATTATTTGTGTTACTGTTGCCTCTCTATCAGCTCTAAGCAGTCTGACCATTCTCCTCTGACCCCTAGCATCAACAAGGCATTTTTGCCCACAGAACTGCTGCTCACTGGATGTTTTCTCTTTTTTGGACCATTCTCTGTAAACCCTAGAGACGATTGTGTGTGAAAATTCCAGAAGATCAGCAGTTTCTGAGTATCAGTTCTGATACTCAGACCAGCCTGTCTGGCACCAACAAACTTGCCATATCCAAATTCACTTAAATCATCTTTCTTCCCCATTCTGATGCTCGGTTTGATCTTCAGCAGATCACCTTGACCATATCTACATGGTTAATGCTGTTGCCATGTGTTGCTGCCATGTGATTGGCTGATTAGATATTTGTGTTAACGAGCAGTTGAATAGGTATACCTAACAAAGTGGCCGGTGAGTGTATATCTGCAGTACTAGTTTCATTTTGCCTTTATGAATGATGAATATAAACTATTTAAACCACTTGCTTGTATAGACAATTATTTCCTCTCATGCAAGCGCAGAAACATATTTTCTTGTTGGCCATTGCCTGTAGTCTTTGCATTGTTTTGAAGCGCAACTTTTTGGCTCAGATGTGTGAGGCGACAACACAGTCGGCTTTTGTCGTCACTAGTTCTTTAATGTCAGTTTTGATGTCGGCAGAAATGATATATTGTTGCACTGTCTGCTAGTCTCACTTAGACCTTTGCAGCTTATTCTGTCCAAGAACTGGCCACTTAGATAAGAGGGGTTGTCTTATTGGCATGTAAAGCAATTAATCATAGTTTGTTTTGCTTTGCTGGAGAGAATTTATCCCACAATAATAGGCCAGCATAGAAAAAAAAATTTTGAATAATGCTGTAGCATCTCTGTGAAAGATACAAAAACATACTCAATAACCACTGGGGTGGTACCTTTTCAAAAGGTACTATATATACCATTTAGGTACTAATATGCAATTTTGGGAACAGGACATTTAAGGTACTAATATGCAACCATTAGGAATAAATAAGGTACAGAAGTGTACTTTGAAAGGGTTTTGGCCCAGTGACAGCATTTGTATAATTTCTTCAGATGTGTGTACACACTATTTCACAGACATATGAAAACAGTAAAACATATGGTGATGCTTATGAATATATATTGATTTACTTGCTACTAAGGGCATCAAACCTGAGTATCTTTTTTTTTTTTAAAGATTTGATACCACAAACCTGGTCAAACTCTGTGATTAGTCAAACATCACCTTGGTATCACAACTTTGCTTCCAGCTAGGTGGACTATTACCAAAAAAGAAAAAAACAAAAACCCTGCCTGCCCTTACATGTAGTGGTTGTGAAAATTCAGCCAATCAGATTAGAGCTTAATAGATCATAGATGTTTTTTATCCACCTCTCCTTTTTAAAAGTGCGAACACTCTTTCATGCACACAAATAGACACACACCCATGTTCTTATCACTAACAAAGTATCACTCCACATTTTAATAACTGTATTAGTTCATGTAATCCTCCGCAGAGGTCATCGTACTGGTTATGTTAGTGGTAGAAACGATATGTGTGGGCTATAAACAGCCTGGCCTTTAGTCTGTATAGAGCTGTGATTTAAAGGATCCCAAGTTTGAATCCGCTGCAGTGCAAATCAAAGCTGCAGCTGTTTTGGCTGCTAGATGATGACAGCTATAACTGATGTTGATTTTGGCATTCATCCCCTGCATCCTCTCATGCAAATGATCCAGAGCATGGTGAAATGGGTCAGGGCAGGAACAGAAGATGATATGTGCTGCACGCTAGGAGCGCGTGCATGTCTGGGTGCATGTGTTCATCTGTATGTTGCCTGTGTGTGTATATGTGTATTAAATGCCTGTTGCAGTTTGAGCTCTGCAGTCTACAGAGAGCCTAATGAGATATTTAAATTTAAAAATCACATAGTGAAAAGAAGAGAGAGAGAGTAATTAAGGCAGTGTTCATTGGTGCCCCTTAAGGTCTGCTCCTCTCTGCTTAGTTCAAGGGGTTTGTCACATTAAGGGAATACCAAAAACTTGGCTGTGTGCATTAATTTTCTTCACTAATCCCACTTGTGCATAGTAGAATATTACAGTGAAGTATGTGGAACACAAATATCCAAACAGGAGCAGATTTACAGCCTTATGGCAGTCAGACATAATTGCCCTTAATTTGTCAAGATGCTCTTTCCAAACAACTGTCAATTGTTGTGTAACAGTCTACACTCCTTTTTCTTTTTAAACGGAGTAAGGTGGAGATCAAACAAAAGAATGTGACAAAGATGAACTTGTTGGGGGTCCACTGAGACAATTGGAGATTTAATAGAAGATATAGGAAACCCTACAGCAAGATTGCGTCCTCCCAGACATTCCGCTCTGCCACACATTTCCCCATCGCCCACAGACGGCCAGAGCTGACATCACTGTGGAAACACGCAGAGGCCACAGGCCCCTCATCGTCTGCTCTCAATTACACACACATCCAGTGAAAAATCCTCAGAACACTCATGGTTGGGAAAGGGCTTCAGAAGGTTATTAAACCTGCTAGAAAGACCTCCTCTAAATAAACCTGCTGTGGGGCAGCAACAGCAGCCAGAAAGCTAGGAGAACCTGGGAAATTGCTAGGCGTGGAGTAGCAATTAGTATGTGGTATGTGCAATGTGTATTGTAGTATGTTGCAGTATTGGGCTGTTATAATGAGTGTGTTGCACTATCAACATAATATTCATGTCTTAGAGTGGCTATGCTGAGAATTGACAAGATTCATGTTTGGTGTTTGGTTGAACTTTCTCTTCATCAAAGGAATCCTGAAACAAATGCATCACAGTTTCCACAAAAACACAACATTTCCACATTGATAATAAGAAATGTTTCTTGAGCTCCAAATCAGCATATTAGAATTATTTCTGAAGGATCATGTGACTCTGAAAATTGGAGTAGTGGCTGCTGACCAGCCAGCTTTGCCATTTACAGGAATATGTATTCAAATAGAAAATGCTTATTTTAAATTGTAATAATATTTTCAGATATATTCAAAGGATGGTGTGACGGGTGGGGGCGGGGCCGAGAGTCGTGGGAACGGAGCAAGGCCGGTGGAGTAATTGATAAAGAGCGACACCTGCACCACTCACCGGTCTTGAGTCCCACGGAGGAGCTCCGGAAGGATAAAAGGAGGAGTTACGACAGTGAAAGACGAGAGAGGACCAGTCCTGGATTTTATTTTGCGTTTTGGTTCTGTTTGTGCGCGACAGTCGTCCGCGAGGGGCTGTCGTGCTATTTTGTGTTTATTTTATTATTAAAGTTTTGTTTAAATGTTCGCCGGTTCCCGCCTCCTTCTTCCCGACCTACGAACGTTGTTACAGATGGTTTTATTGTGTTTTGATATAATAAATGCAGCCTTGGTGATCATGAGACTTTTCAAAATTTGCAAAAACATTTCAAAATTTTAACAAACTCAAACATTTGAGCAGTAGTGTACATTTTTGCGTTTCTGCATATCACTTCTGCTTTAGCTACTTTAGTTTACACTTGAAACTTGGCGTTTCAGTGCGGGGAATATTGTTGGGACTTATGATGCATTGCTTGTGCTGTTCCTCATTTGTAAGTCACTTTGGCTAACAGTTTCTGCTAAATTCATAAACAATAAACAAATTGTTAAGTCACATGCAAGTGAGAACATACACAGAAAGAATGTACATCTGCAATAAATTGGTCTTTGTTTACTCTGTTCTTTATTTAGTGTCTTTCAGAATTCTTTTGCGTATGCCAAGAATAATTATTTTTGTTGAAAAGTGCCAGTATTTGCCAGTAAGCTGTTTCCCAGTAGTGTAGTTATCAAACTTGCAGGATCCTTGGAATTCTGGGTGTAAAAACAAAAAGGAAAAAAATACCTTCATAATTCTTCTTGTGTTTTTCTTCCATTCTACATCTCTTGGTCACATACTCGCTCTCTTTCCTGCATTCTTTATTTTTCATGGCTGACTGGCTTCCATTTTCAGTTTGGCAGGGAGTGATGTTTTGAAAAGCATTCCTCTGATTAAACATAAAGTGAGAGGGTTTGAACTCATATCGGTATATTAGAATATTCATCTGGGATTATGGCAGAGTAAATGGGGAAGGATCAAAGTTCAGAAGCCTTTGAAAAGAGAACAAAAGACATTGCGGATAACTTGATGGACTGTTATAAACACTGGAAAGGTCAACTTCAACTGCAGAGTCAGTCATTACTGTTTTTATTAGTTCATATTATATATTGTTTCAGTAAAAGACCAAAAAGGCAACAGGTTGGCTAAGGCTTTTAAACTCTAAGATAGAGCTTAAAATCACTGTAATCTCAGTTTGTTTGGCATAGATAAAAGTATTAAATTTTTATGTACTTACTTTATTTTTATTTTTTTAGGACCATGAAGTTGGCTTAAACATAACCGCAGAATAATTTGGGCCTATACAATGATGCATTCATTTAAAAAAAAAAAAATGTCTGTGGTGACTAATTATTACTTTGTTTATTTTGTTAGTTCTTCCAGTGTTGTTTTATAGGTGATGTGTATTTTATTTTATTTTTTCGATATTGAAATATAAAATACAGCTATAAGTAAGCCTTTTGTTGACTGGCTCCCAAAAGGCTCTGTGCAGTGTTTACTATTATTTCCCATAATTTTTGGAATTTCTTTTGGTGTCCCCAATGGCACAAAAATGACTAAACTTCACTTTTAAAAACAGATGATAAAAAGATGATGAATAAGTATTCAAAACTCTAAGACTATCCTAACCTAAACCTAAAATCTACCTAGTTTAAAATGTTGTTCCAAGACCAACAATGTTATTGATTCAGAAACATTTCAATCACATTATACATGATCATATAAAAGTCTATCAATTACAAATGCAGAGTACAATATTAATCAGCTTTGATGCTATTTATTATTTCTGCTTAGTGTATTGTGTGTTTTTGAACTAGATATATGTTCATTATTTTCAACAGTAAGAGAGGGATTGAAGTGGAGTGATCATGGGAAAGAGAAAAAGAGTGACAATAAGAAAGGGGGAAGATCAGGCCTAACAGAGGAGGCCCATACGTTCTCCAGATGTTCCCCTACACACAGCTGAGACATGAAGGAGAAAAGCTTCACAGAAGGTCCTGACACACACACACACACACACACACACACATACTCTAGCTCTCTTTATGGTAGATCAGGGCTGGTTAGCATCACGTCTACATCCGGAAAGCTCAGACCTCACCCCCTCCTCTTTCACATGTGAAACCCTGTGAAATACAGACTCACTCATTATTTAACATTTCATGAAATCATCCCAAGCATGCCGGATTTACATTTTGGTCTGGTATCAATTTTTCCCAGTGTTTAATAATATGTGTTGTGGTGTGTAGCCAAGTTTGGTGTCCCATCCACGGAATTTGTTCTCTGCATTTCACCCATCCATGTGGGCACACACACACACACACACACCATGACACACACAGAACAGTGGGCTGCCATTTTTGCTGCAGCACCCGGAGAGCAACTGGGGGTTCGGTGCACCTCAGGGCACCTCAGTTTTAGGTAATGAGGGTGAAAGAGAGGTCTGGTCATTCACTCCCCCCACCTACAACTCTTGCCGGTACTGAAACTTGAACCCGCAACCTTCGGGTTACAAGTCCGACCCATTAGGCCACAACTGCCCCTTGTGGGCAGTAATAAACCAACATCTGTATAAAAGAACAACCAGCTCTCAACATCTTAATAAAGACCCATCTGTGCCTCATTTTCCCTTTCCATCCTTCCCACATTCCTT
>NW_015549559.1:1867214-1871074 GCF_001515605.1 Sinocyclocheilus anshuiensis | reverse complement strand
TCTTTCCCTCTCTCACCCTCCCTCATTTTCAGGGAATACATTGAATGGCATTGATTCTTTGTTCAGGCTTTGTTTTCCCTTAGTACAGGCACACACACTCTAACAAACACATGACCTAACACACACACACACACACACACACACACACACAGACGCAGTCACACTCCGAGGAACATTTTCCCAGGCCTTGAAGGGGCAACACAACACCATACTGATGCTTGGGTTCAAATGACATCATCAGGCCCTTCAAGAAGATTCCTCCCACACCTCCTCCCCTCCATTCACACACACTCTCTCACACATCCCTCCTGCCCTCTCACTCCCTATTAACACCACGCCATCATCACATAGGAAAACCAAATCAATCAATCAATCAGCTGGCATCTTCCTGGATGAGAAAAGCTCTTCTCTTCTCTTCTGAATGTATGGTGAGAATGTTTCAGGGAATGTGTGTGTGTGTGTGTGTGTGTCTGTGTGTGTCTCCTGGAGGATCACTCAGTTGGATGGGCCCATGCTGGACATCAGGGCATCACACGGTGACCTTCCCTTCAAGGGTCAGTGAACCCTGTGTGTATGAGTGAGCTCATGGAGACTATCCTCAGAGCCTTTAAATGCACCATCTCACCAGCACAGAGAATGAGAGAGTATCTTCCCTGTTCTGTCTGAAACTGAACGAATGCAAATTATATTAGTCACGCAACCAGTTCAGCAAAATTTGTTTTCAAATATCAAACCAGTAGAAACAAGCACCCATTTAATTTTGTTTCTATTTTCTTTTCTTTTAATTGTCGTTGTTGCTTTGGCAGTATTGCAACTGATGTGCAGAAGTCATGCCAATAAAGCACTTTGAAACAAAAAATTGAGAGAATGAGACTGCTTTTGCTCAAAGATATAGGTGCTTCTTTTTATATATTTGAGCAGAACAGATTTATGAATGATATTAAGAATAATAATACCAGCCTTCCACATTCAAAACTGGCTTGTTTCTTGTGATTTTATTTCTGAAATGATTTTATGATTACACAGATAATACTCTTGCAAATTTGCCAAACTGAGCTATTTTTTTTTTTTCCACATCGATGTGAACCAAATACATCACGTTGCAACAGTTCAAAGAAATCCACCGTCCCATTCAAAACATGCTGAAATTAGTTTTTTTGTTGAAGGTTGAGTTTTACAGTGAGCAGTAAAACTCTCAATCACATTCTGAAGCATGCAATGAGACAAATAGTAACATTTGGTTGGTTATTCATTATGAAGTAGGCCTATCTGTTGTCCAATGAAGAACAAAACAGCTGGCTCACTAGACCTTTGCTTCCTCTTATACATCTGTCTTTCCCACCATTCCCTCTTTTCACTGCTGTCTCTTCTGTTTCTTTGACACCTACTCTCCTGTTCTCCCACTGCCAAATGAGACATAATGTATAATAATCAGTATGAATGTAAAACATCTGGTCAGGAAGGTTTTAAGCAACATTTTGTGTTGTTAAACATCCACAGGCCACAAACAGCAGCAATTTAAATATTGAAATATTAAATACAACCCATGAAGATGTGGGTTGTATGGCACTGTAATAATAGGAATTTAAAAATTTAAAGTTGTCTACTGCAGGAGATCGAGGAATTTTGTGACTGTACTTTATATCTGCAGTAGCAAGAATATTGTTACTTGAGCGTGGATAGTCATACAAAACTATATAATCAATGCTTTACCTATACATAAACTTTGAATAACATTTGACAACAACAAAAAAAAGTGTATGGCCCCTTTAACATTATGTTCTATGTTAAAATTAGGAACTTCCTCTCATCACTGTTGTTGTTGCCTTGTTCAAATGCCTGCCAGCTTCAGAGAGAATCCTGTGCAGCTGTGCCAGACTTTCCCTTCATGGCCAGGTGTAACCCAGACTCAAATTAGTCTATTTGCAGTCTAAGTCAAGGTTTAAGGAAAAAAAAAAGAAAAAAATCTAAATCAGCATGATTACATAGTTAACTAAATAATTATGTGAATGAACAGCAAGAAAATAAAAACTTGTGACAATGTAGTAGTTTATTAAAATGGGTATGCTAAATCCTTTATTTTATTTTTAATATAAGCATTATGTAAATTATTGCAGCAAAATGCATCCAATGAAAATTGGTAATAGCACTGCAGATGTTCGTCATCCAATTAGAGAAACCAGGCAGCGGCGCTGACTCCTCCCCCGGAGAACGATGCTGACTCGGCTCTGTGAGCAACGCAGGTAGAATGGAGATAGAATACAGAGAAGAGAGAGATTTAGAGAATTTATTGATGAAAAATACCTAAAAGAAAACGCAAGAATTTCATCTAGGATTAGTTTTGTAAAACTACATTGATTGATAATTTTGTTAAAAAAAAAAAACTGATCTGCATAGAGTTCCTGTTGATCTGTAAACGTTTAAAGTCCACATGAAATCAAAATTGACTTTATTTACTTTACTAGCGCACATTGCTAGTCTTGATGTAAACAATTAATCCGTGCAAGTTAATCCGCTGAAAATAATTGTTTGTTTTGGTAATCTCTAATCAAAATCTGAACATTTACTTCCGCTCTGGAATGGCATTCCTTTTCTGATGACGTCAGTTTGACGGCTTGGGCAAAACATCCTTAAACACACCCATCCAACCATTAGTTTGCTATGAGAGAGAGACTGAGAGGAAGAGCGCTTTCCTGTTGATCTGTAAATGTTTAAGTCCAAGCTAACGTAAACAAAGCTAATCGTTGGTTCATCTGGTGTAACCGGGAAAGAAGACCAATTAACAAAAACAGGTAATATACAGAGGAATCGGTGAGTGGAATGTGTATTTTGATAAATGTGGTGAACTGTGAGTGTTTTGCATTAATGTGAAGTCTCAACAGAACAAATCTGTGTTTCACTGTGTGTAAAATGTGACGTATGTTGTTAATTGTTGTTCAGAAGTTGCTGAATGATGCTAATGTAAAGTAACTTCACTAAGGACGTTGTTCTGTTGTGTGCAGGCCAGTTTATGCATGTATATGTTTTGAAGTTGGATTTGCTTACTGCGGATTGCGTTTTTGTCGTGGATGCATCGAGTCTCATGTCGAGTGAAGGAAATAGATGGCAAGCCACCGTAAAGACTGGACTTGGATCTCCTTTCTCACCTTCCATTGGATTTGCATCGTTCCGGCGTTTTCGTTTATCTGTGCGAGTGTCTTCTCTTTGAACTTGAGGATTGAGGTATCTTTTTTTCTGTTGGAACTGACATTTTCTACGAATTAAGGGAGAACATTCTAATTGTCTTTTGGACTGACATGTTTGAACTGAAAATAATTATTTGAACTGATAAGAGGTGATATGTGTTTTCTATATTATTTTCTTTAATTGTTGATGTGGTAATCCAAAGGTATTGCAAATTTATTTTGTGGATTATATTGGCTGGAAATGTAAATTTAATTTTGGTTTGAAAAGGTCATTTCACAAAATACGCTGAAATTAGGAAACAAAGAGATATAATCTAACCTAAACTATTAAAACTTGTTAATCAGGTGTAAATAAATCACACCTAAAGCCCCTAAAGTAAAAGGGAACTCAGAACAAAAGCAAATTCGTTAAAAGGGAAAAGAAGGAGCTAAATCTTTGCCTTTGGTTTTTGCATTTTTTTGTTTAATTTGGGAAATTGTTTTATTTTGTGACCAAGTTAAATCACAACTGATTTATTTCCTTTTCATTTAAAATGTATTATTGATTTATAATTATATATTTTTTCCCTTATTGTTTAATTATTTCATTCCAATCACTATTTTCATATAAATAAGCGTGTCTGAAAAAAATCTGTGTGTGTGTGCCTTTTGCCTCCTACGACTCCTGTGTCCTCT
>NW_015549559.1:1864680-1865814 GCF_001515605.1 Sinocyclocheilus anshuiensis | reverse complement strand
CTTGGGCAGAATATCCTTAAACACACCCCTCCAACCGTTAGTTTGCTATGAGTGAGAGATGAGAGGAGGAACGCAAAAATAAAACTACGCCCTCTCCTCAATATTCCATTTCAGCTGGAAACTACACTGTACACTGAAATAAAGTCGGCAGCAACTTCCGGTTCACGCGGACTTTAAGGCCAAGCTAACAAGCTAATCGTTGCTGAATGATGCTAATGTAAAGTAACTTCACTAAGGACGTTGTTCTGTTGTGTGCAGGCCAGTTTTTGCATGTATATGTTTTGAAGTTGGATTTGCTTACTGCGGATTGCGTTTTTGTCGTGGATGCATCGAGTCTCATGTCGCATGAAGGAAATAGATGGCCAGCCACCGTAAAGACTGGACTTGGATCTCCTTTCTCACCTTCCATTGGATTTGCATCGTTCCGGCGTTTTCGTTTATCTGTGCGAGTTCTTCTCTTTGAATTTAAGGATTGAGGTATCTTTTCTGTTGGAACTGACATTTTCTAAGAATTAAGGGAGAACATTCTAATTCTCTTCTGGACTGACATGTTTGAACTGAGAATAATTATTTGAACTGATAAGAGGTGATATGTGTTTTCTATATTATTTTCTTTAATTGTTGATGTGGTAATCTAAAGGTATTGTAAATTTATTTGTTGGATTATATTGGCTGGAAATGTAAATGTAATTTTGGTTTGGAAAGGTAATTTCACCAAACACGCTGGAATTAGGAAACAAAGAACTATAATCTAACCCAAACTATTAAAACCTGTTAATCAGGTGTAACTAAATCAAACCTAAAGCCACTAAAGCAAATAATAAGGGAACTCAGAACAAAAGCAAATTCGTTAAAAGGGAAAAGAAGGAGCTAAATCTTTGCCTTTGGTTTTTGCATTTTTTTGTTTAATTTGGGAAATTGTTTTATTTTGTGACCAAGTTAAATCACAACTGATTTATTTCCTTTTCATTTAAAATGTATTATTGATTTATAATTATATATTTTTTCCCTTATTGTTTAATTATTTCATTCCAATCACTATTTTCATATAAATAAGTGTGTCTGAAAAAATCTATGTGTGTGTGCCTTTTGCCTCCTACGACTCCTGTGTCTTCTGATTAGCCCATTGAATCC
>NW_015549559.1:1849306-1864031 GCF_001515605.1 Sinocyclocheilus anshuiensis | reverse complement strand
ATCTGTGCGAGTGTCTTCTCTTTGAACTTGAGGATTGAGGTATCTTTTTTTCTGTTGGAACTGACATTTTCTACGAATTAAGGGAGAACATTCTAATTCTCTTTTGGACTGACATGTTTGAACTGAAAATAATTATTTGAACTGATAAGAGGTGATATGTGTTTTCTATATTATTTTCTTTAATTGTTGATGTGGTAATCCAAAGGTATTGTAAATTTATTTGTTGGATTATATTGGCTGGAAATGTAAATTTAATTTTGGTTTGGAAAGGTAATTTCACCAAACACGCTGGAATTAGGAAACAAAGAACTATAATCTAACCCAAACTATTAAAACCTGTTAATCAGGTGTAACTAAATCAAACCTAAAGCCACTAAAGCAAATAATAAGGGAACTCAGAACAAAAGCAAATTCGTTAAAAGGGAAAAGAAGGAGCTAAATCTTTGCCTTTGGTTTTTGCATTTTTTTGTTTAATTTGGGAAATTGTTTTATTTTGTGACCAAGTTAAATCACAACTGATTTATTTCCTTTTCATTTAAAATGTATTATTGATTTATAATTATGTATTTTTTCCCTTATTGTTTAATGATTTCATTCCAATCACTATTTTCATATAAATAAGCGTGTCTGAAAAAAATCTGTGTGTGTGTGCCTTTTGCCTCCTACGACTCCTGTGTCTTCTGATTAGCCCATTGAATCCGGTACATTGCAATTGCTGAGAGATCAATATTAGTTCACATTTCAAAACTTTGATTTCAGCAAAGCAGGTGTTAACACAGGCAAAAGAAGAGCTATCAAAATCACCATCTCATTCAAAAACATGTTCCTTCAGAGACCGTAATCACTTCTGGAAATTCAGCTTTGCAATCACAGGAATAGATTTCATTTTATAATATATTAAAATAGAAAATATATGTAATAATATTTTACAATATTATTGTGTTTTACTGTCTTTTCTATTATATAAATAAAGCCTTGGTGAGAACAAGGAACTTCTTTAAAAAACTGAACTGTAGTTTTTTTTTGTTTGTTTTTTTTAATGTTCACTTTCTCTTTGATGCATAAAGACCTTTAAATAATGTTTCCTGTTTTGATGTGCAGTGGGTCAAGGTTTGGCCGATTAACTTTGAATAAAATAAATAATTAATAAAAAATTGGGCAGAGTATGTTATAAAAAAAAACGTCTCTACACTGTAATGCTATTTAAATTAGAAGAGCTGAATGTGTCCATGTATTCAGTGGAGTATGGCAGAGAGTGTACAGCTAACCCAGGCTGCCTGGTGTGTGAGACTGAAGCATGTTTTTTTACCTCAAGGTCTTCTGAACACTCACAGAAGGCCAGTGGAAGGCCATGACAGTAGACAGCATGTGCACGTACACACTCAAACACAATCACACAAATAGTCGGTGGTTTATGAAAAGGGAAGGTGAGTCTGCATGCAAGCAAAGGAACAAACACATCTGCTGAATGTGTCAGGCGGTGCAGGGATTCTGGGTAGAGGTGAGAGATCCTGCCAGGCGTTTTGATTAAATCCTAGAGGAAATTGTAACTTCCTCTTGCAGAGGACAAGGTCCTGGATCAACACACACACAAAACTAAGCATATGCAACTGTATCGAGCCTTCATTTTCAACCTTCGACTTGGTGCAGACTATAGACTCAAGTGAAGAACAAGTCAAACCTTACAGAAAGAGATACCAGTTTGAAATTCAGTATTTTGGAATATATGAAAAAATAAAGCTGTTGTATCTCAAAAAAATGTTTTGTTTTTTCCACGTTTTTCAGACGGTTTTCACGTTACCAAATTCCTACATCTGTGCTAGTTTCTCTTGTCACTCCATGATCTCTTGTCTCACCTAATAAAACAGTTTCACCTTCAATATTTTATGTCCATATGTTGATATATCTACACATGAGTGGGATCATGTTTTATCAGCTATTCATTGTCTCAAAATGATTAGGTTATTTTATCATACTTGTTTTTTGTTATACTGTATATAATCCCTTAGTTCTCAGCAAACAAATTTTCCATTTTGTGTCAGTTTTCCAGTATTATTTGTCTTTTTGAATTCTATTATTTTAATTTGAATTATGACATGAAGACATAAAAATGTGTTTCTAGCCACCAAAATGGTTGTTATAGTTGTTGATTGTTGTATAGTTTTGAGTCAGAAATGACTCTCGTCCTCTGTTGCACCAACATGAAAAAAATAAATAAAATAAATGTTGCAAATTATATTTTGAAGCATATGTTTAACAATTGTGCTTGTAATGGTCTTACGCCTGCAGAAATAGGCTTTCCGTTTTAGGCAACAACTGTGTCTTGCACATGAGCTTTTAATTCTGTCTGTGCTTCATGTAACAAGTTTAAGCAACAATGCTGCCAAGATTACCAGGTTAAGATACCAAAGAACTCCAAAATCTCTTTGTACTTAGTTTTGTTTAATTTGTGTATTTATTATTGACACTTCAATTCAAGATCATTTGTTTGGAATTTATTACATCCTTTCTTTTTTTAAATCATATTTAGGAATTCAGTGGATTGTGTATTGTCTGTGGGAGTTTGTCATTCTGTATGATTTATAAGCTTGTTTTGTGCGTTGGGACCAAAAAAAAAATGTCCCCACTAGGGATATGCCGGTATCAAATTTTCATGTTGCGATTAATTGCTAATGCTTTTATCACGGTGTACGGTATTATCACGGTATTGAAATTTAGTTTAAAAAAAAAGTGCTGCATTAATACAGTATAACAGGTTTAATAACTTTTTTCTTATAACAAAAATAACTGAACATTTAAATGCAATAAAGCAATACAGAAAAATGTATACAGTTAAAAGTTTTACACAGATTAAAGTGCAAAAGAACTATAAAGACCAATAGGTATCACTTTACAATAAGACCTCATTAGTTAACCTTAGTTAATGCATTAACATTCACAATGAGCAATAGCTACATTTGCTACAGAAGTTATTAATCGTTGTTTAAAAAATACAAGTCTTAGTTCATGTTAGCTCATTAAATAACACAGTTGCAACTTTCGATTTTAACAACGTGTTATTAAATATTGGAATACCTAAGATTAATTAAATGAATTTTTCATTGGCAGTTTATGTTAACTAATTAATTAACTAATGTTAACTAATGAAGCCCTAATGTAAAGTGTGACCGAACAATAAAGAATCAAAACACTTTCAAACAATATCTAGGGCATGTTGTAGTCCAGATTAAAATGTAAAAAAAGTTTGAAAATAAATAACCTATTAAGTCTAAATATTTAAGTATTTGGTGCTGTGATGAACATCATGGCAAATACACAAATCTGAATGGCTGTTTAAATCATTTAAACATGATTCAGAAACAGAAAGTAGTGCAGCTGCTTTGTTTACAGGGTTTACGGGGTAAAGGCTGCATTTAAATGAATTATTATATTATTATTATTATTATTTCTGCAGTTTAGCGCCATCTGCTGTCAGAGAGTGAACGTGTGCTTTCATTCAGAGCGTCTCTCACATGTTCCGCCATGTGCTTCTAGTCTGCGCTTATTTACATCAGAGTGCGCACGGGTCTTTCAGGCAGCATACAGCGTTGTGCATTTTGACCAGTTTATGGGAAAAGTATTCTTAAAATGCATTCAAAATTCGGAATAAGTTGTTATATATAATTATTCACGGTATTTAGAAGTGCCCACGATAACAATATCGTGCATATTCATTACCGTGATATATCGCATTACCGAATACCGGCACAAGTCTAGTCCCCACACAGACAAGGATTTTGGATATTGCCATCTTTGTTGGGACATTTTTTCCCCCATAACATAAGGTATACCTGAACCACACACAAACACAATATGCCGTTTTCCGAATATTTTTTTTACTGAAAGACAGTACACATGGATATATTATCACCCTCCCTTTCTTTTTTCATATATCCAGGGTTGACGTCCATCTGTGCCTCCGTTTGACTCCTCTAAGAACAACAGTCTCTTCCACACAATTCATTCAATAATAAAAGGTTAAAGGTCAAAAATTGGACTTCAAATAAACCATGTACCCACCATATGCATGCTTTCATAATAACTTTTTTAGGCCCAGGTATACTTCATTTTCTGTGCGGACGGTGTGTGCAGACATCAGAGGACTGTGCTGATGACGAAAATTATGTACTGTACTATGAACTAGTTTAGAGTAATCTGGTTAATTTCTGCTATTTTCAGATCAGTATAAACAAAACATTTTCTTTATTCTAGCATTTTAGCAGTTTGTGTTTCTGTCTGACTTTGAGTGCTGTGGATTTTTCAAATGTTCTCATTATGGATACACTTTTTGTTTTTGTGCTGATCTCAATGTTTTATTCAATTTTAAGCCATGTGGAAGGATATATGTGACTTCATGGAACAATAGGCTCAGAGAGACAGAGAGAGCGAGAGAGAGAGAGAGAGGGGAGGATGCTTTAGGATGGCCAGTGTTTGGATCAGGAGCAAGATTTGTCTCTGAAGCCGTGGTTAAAGGTTTACAGAGCATTGGCCCCCCAGGGAGCATCTCACACTTTAAAGCCTCGATTTGTCTTGGTGGCACCTCTTATCTCAGGAAACTGTTTATCTCAAGCTTCCCTTTCTCTTTGCTTTGTTTCTTCCCTCCACTTTTGTTTCCTGTTTAGTCATTGTTTTTGTCATTATTTCTGGTTTACCATCTTTCTCCCCCTCTCTGACCATCTGCTCCATTCAAAAAAATTACCAAACTCTATTTACACTCTTACTAACCAACATTTATTTCATCATGTCTGTCTTTCTCCTATTCACCACATGCCATTTCCCTCCAGCCGTCTCAGTGTTCCCCGCATGCAGTCTTCCACTCACCTACGTCCACCCACTATGCCATTACAGTAGCTTTCTTTCATACTCTGTCCTTCTCTTCCTTCCTTTCTCCTTTCTCTCCTCTCTATGGCCTGTGACAGAAAGGATAAATAACGAGCATCATAAAGCGCTCTCTCCATTAGCCGTGCTGTGGTGAGTTTGCCAACTCTGTCATTCTGAACAAAACCATGCAGCTCTTCTATTTGATCCACACTTCAAAGAGGGATCCCCACTGTTCACCGCTCAGTGCTCTAATTGTGTCCTCATTTTGGATGGGGCAAAACCCCCCAACTGCTTCAAATCCAGCGCTGTGGCACCCAGGGAGCAGTTGGGGGTTCAGTGCCTTGCTCAAGGGCACCTCAGTCGTGGTATTGAAGGTGGAGAGAGTGCTGTACATTCACTCCTCCCACCTATAATCCCTGCCGGTACGAGACTCGAACCCGCAACCTTTGGGTTATGAGTCCGACTCTCTAACCATTAGGCCACGACTTCGTGCACACAAAGCTCACAGTGTTGATTAAAGAAGCTAATCTGTGACCTTTATGAACCAAAAAGCCACCGATAACCATGAAGGAGACATTCTCAAATGCCAACTAGTCCGATTAACGTGTATACATGCTGAATGAAGCAAAGTTACAATCACATTATCTGTTAGTCCGACTTCGCAAAAACCAAACTGGTACAATTTCAGTCAGATTAAAGCATTTACATATTAAAAAGGCATGTTATTGCTTTATTCCAACTGAAAACTAACTTTTAAAGTGCATATAAATGCATCTGCATTACAACCAGAGTTAATGTCTTGTGTTAAACACTATTGGCTGTGATGCCAGTATATGAGGAGCCCTACATGTGTTTGAGTATGTGTATGCATCCGGATGTTTGTGTGTGCCTCATCAGATAAAACGGCATTCTTAAGTGGGACACCACAGTTTCCCCTTTTTACACCAGGAGCCCTTAAGATAAAACACCACATCAGCGTCCTTTTAATTACAGGATGAACCTTTAAAAAGAGATGTTTTACTCCTAGAGCACAGCATCTTGGGCTTCAGTGCATCTTTAATAATTCGTCTTTTGTTTGATGCTACAATTAGTTTTATATAAACTTTCTTAAAGGAATAATTCACCCCAAGATAAACATTCTCTTATTAATTTTTACTCACCCTAATGTTGTTCCAAAATGGTATGACTGTTATTTCTGTGGAAGAAAAAATAGGTTTTTCCTGTCTCAGCCCCCCTCCCCCCCATATAATGAAAGTTAATGGGGTTAACAGTGTTGTTTTAGATCCCATATGGGGAAAAAGAAACACTTCCTACAAATATGTTGAGCAGGATATAGAAAGTTGTAAAGGTTTGGAATGACATGAGAGTAAGTAAATGATGATGATGATGATTATTATGATTATTATTATTATTATTATATGCCAGCCTGCTGTCTCTCACCACCCTCCCCCAACACACACAACTGCCCCAGACCCCCCCTCTTCTGACACACAGCATGCTGGGTCTTAACAAAGCCCCGTTCTGCAGCCGTCCCAGGACTCTGCACTGTACTGCAGAACTGTTGCCCTCTGCCCTCTCGCACACCCAGCACTCTTTTGTCCCACAAGAAAAAAGCAATGGTCACATGTCCACTGAACACCCCACAGCTGCTGGCCTTGTCCTCCTCTTGCTGTCTGTCTATATGCTGAAATATTTACAGGTGATTTAAAACGATAAAATATTGTTTATTATCATTCCAATGCCATTTTGGAATGTAACAGTTTTACTGCAGGGCCATCATGAGAAGAACCACAGGACGTGTGATGAGATTGGATCATTTATTCGATTAGATATCATATTGCGAAAGACAAGAACTTTCTAAAGAAAACATCTGCATGATGCATTAATCATTTCGCAAAGTAAAAGCAACTGATGAGCCATTACAATGAATTAATGTCAGTACCTCCCTTCCCCCATACCATGTATACACACACAGCCTCATGCAGGCTTCAAAGGCGATGATGGGAAAAGCCATCTCTCCACTGGCCGCTTCAAAGCACAGGAAGTGTGTCAAAGCGACTAGCCGGCTGGTTCCCAGCCCTTGCGTGTGTGTTAGTGTGTGAGCAAGAGAGAGAGAGAAAAAATATGTGTATGCAGGGTATAATAACATGCTCATCTCTGTGCGTGTATAAATGCGTGTGTGTCTGGGAGGTTCAAAGCCAGCCAGAATCCTCTGTTTTGAGAGGCAGGATGTGAAATCTGCTGTGACATTGATGCCCCACTCTGGCATATGCACATGAGTTTTTCCACGACCGAGGACACGCACAACTTGTCCTAGAAAAGGTTCTTCTTGTACAGTAGAGAGTGATGCACTGGAATGTCTTTCTTCAGAACTCTCTCAAACCTCATTCAGCTTTCATTAGAAAGAATTGAAGGAGTTCAGTTGACTATTATATATATTAGTGCTTTATTTACATCACACTGTGCTTGCTTATGGTAGTTGTCTGCACCTTCACTGACTGTAAAGTGAAGTTCTTTATACATAATTGCAGGATGTTTTTTTCATGAATACTTCACGACTAGAAATCAGTGGTTAAGTTGTATTTACAACACTGTTCCAGAACAGTTCAACTCAAATATTCCGATGTGTCCCGCGCATTTTATGGAGGACTGTTTCCTGATCCTGGGATAGCAGACTACAATGTTAGCAGGCTGTTCTGACTCACAGACTGTAAGTACGTTTTTTATATTTAAAGAATTTGCCACTGACGATTCAAACGCGAGTTTTGAGCAGTGTAGAGTAGCGTTTGTAGTTTGTCATTTCTCCGATCACAAATGCAGACATGGTTTTGTTTACGCGGCGCGATGCAACGCAACGCGTAAAAAGACAGTATAAGTCATTATAAACCGTAATTATGTCCCCACTGGATGCAACAAATGCCTCGTTTATAATGGGTTTTAATGTTTTTGTCTAGTCGCTCCGGCCGGGACAAGGCATCACAATATGTTAAGCAAGGGGCGTAACATTTCCGTCACACGCTTGAGGTATTCGGCCAATCACAACGCACTGGATGGCTGGCCAATCAGAGCACACCTCGCTTTTCAGACCGATGAGCTTTGTAAAAATCGCGTTTCAGAAAGGTGGGGCATAGAGGAGAAAGAATAATGTTCAGTATGTGGAAAATAATGTGTTTTTTTAACCTTAAACTGCATAAACACATTTCATTACACCAAATACACAAAATAATGTTCTTTTTAGCAACATCATATGACCCCTTTAAATTATGCCAATAGACAAGTTGGAATCCAAGTAATGGGTTTCACAAAAGCATCATGAGCTGCAGCACAAATATAGACTGTGTGCTTGTCATCTATAGAACACTGTGCACAGAGAAAGAAGCACTTTGTGCTGCTGATTTGTATGAGAGATTAATTCTGTTCCGTTCTTCCCTCTGTTGGTGTGACTGCTGTAACCTGCATGTTCCTGTGTCAAGCTGCGGTTTCTTAAGGCACTGTGGAGAAATAAATTCTCAGGATAAGGGATTGGGGGAGCGAAAGTTTTTTTTTTTTTTTCTTAAATGGTCTTTAAATGTCATATATCACCTGCATTTATTTACTTTTTATTTTAAATTTAATACATTTTAACATATTTATTTCAACAAATGCATCTATTTTCTATTTGTATTCATAATTTTGGTGCTGTAATTATAATTGTTAACAATATTGTCAATAAAGTATTGTTAATGACAGATAGACCGATAGATAGATAGATAGATAGATAGATAGATAGATAGGAATGATTCTAGGTAGATTCTATCTGTGAGGTTTGTTCACACATAGCCTTGACCATTATTGGTGTACATAATTAGTGCGCTATATAGGCTAGCTACATTACATAGCTAGTTAAAAAGTTTTTTTCAAAAAAAGTTTCAAGCTAACTTGTTACCAGAGTCGAATTTACAGTTCATCCAGACAATCATTTTTCACTCTTTAATGTTATTCAGCTCCTGTCCATAACAGCGATTGGTGTCCGCTCGGCTGGGCGTGTTTAGCTGACATCCTGCTCATTGCGCCCACGGGGGCCTTTGCGCTGCTCTTTTTTATATTTGGAGACTCCAAAAGAATCCTGCTTCCCTTTCATGTGCCGCCTCGGTCCAATCAGACTGAAGGAGAGGCGGCCTGCGCGCGGCGTCAATCACGCTCGCTGAGTGGCTGCAGCGCCTCGCGTCTCGTCCGCTGGAGCCGCAGATCACTCGATCCTCCGCCGCTGCTGGGTGTGTACGGAACCCGCGCGCTCTTCTTTACGGACGCTGACAAATATCGCACTCTTTCTGGATTGTGTTTTTTTTTTCATTTCTGATGTTTCTCAATTGCTCTCCGATGCAGAGAAATGGGTAAACTTCATTCCAAACATGGTAAGACGGTATCTCTTTGGTTTTGTAGAGCAAGTCTTTGATTTTAAAGCGCGTCTGATGTAGTTCTTTCGAGTAATCCATTTATACGACGTCTTTTCCTTTTAAAGCTGCTATTTGTAAAGCGAGGGAGAGTCCTGAAGGTGAGTATACTACTTACAAATAATAGAAATAAAAACGCTTTTATTTGAAACGGTTGAACTGGCTAAATGACTAATAAAACAAAGCTGCATGTTTGAACATTTGATGTAAACAAAAAGAAAAACGTTAGAAACAAACTTGAAAACTGTTTAACTGATAAATACACAATGATCATATGTATAAATGGTATCTTCTTGCTCTTTTAGGCGATAGTGTTGTAGTTAACGCGTGTTTGGCGAGGAAAGGACCGGATGACTGGATGGTTAAACAGAAGTATTACTGCCCGAGCTCTCGTGTAGATCAGCAGGACTGCCAGCAGAAAAATACCTGCAGACTGTCTCCACGGGTACGTGAACGCTTTTAATAACTCTTCATCACACGTGCATGTTAAATGTGTGAAGATTTTGGACTTCATTTCAGTCCAAGACTGCAGGAATCAACTGTATGGGTGTTAAGTTATTCTTGACTGGAGAAATGTTGCGCACTTTGAAGTAAGTGATGCATGTACGGAACTCTTTCAAGTTTGCATTTCCACTGATCAAAAACTTTGTTTTGTTGCGATAAACATCGTTTACAACTGTTGTTCTTTCCGTTGTTCTGCATGAATTCAGTTCATGGGTAGGCTAGTTGACATGAAATATCAAGCAGCGGTGTGACGCGCTGTAATTGATCTAAAACTATTTTAAACAAAGAATTCCAATTATTCTGTAATTATATACATGCGATTTGATGACCTCATGTTAACTGAGAGACTAAATGGAATATTTGTAAATTTAAGAATTAAGTCGTTGCATCACAGAACTAGCCTATTTAAAATGAACTAGTAAAGTAAAAAAAGGTGGTTTAAAATGGTGATAAACTTAGGTTATAAGAAATGTTTACGCGTTAGAAAAAACACTTTTCGTTACGCATGTGTACATTTTAATGTCCATGTTGAATAAAAAAGTTAATGGACATATTACAAGTCAACTACGCTTATTGGGTTTTAGATGGTGAAAGCGTATATCAGCAATATTCGCGTTGCAGTATGACCGTTGCCTGCTTCTAGAGGCCACACGCGCTTTTAGACCACCCAATTCACGCGCTTTGAAAACGACCGTGCCATTGTTTTGTGACGTCATCAAGAACAATAGTTTACTCTCTGGAAACACTCTGTAGTTTGAGCCCAACTATAAGAGCCAGTGGCGTCATTACCAGGAGTGATTAAAGGAGAATACACGTTTCCCTTTAACGATGCCTGTTAAAACGCTCTCCACGGTTTCAGCTGCTGCCTTTGAAGCCAGAGGAGGAGATTTTGTGTTTTTATTCCTTTGAATGATAGGAAGAGGAAAAGTCTGGTTTCCAGGCAGGTTCAGGCTGTTTATTTATGACAGACACATCATTTAGAGAGGAAATATCAAAAGGTAAATAAATAAGTAGGTTTGGCATATGTATTTGAAAGTATAGTTGGATTCTTATCGCCTTTCTTCTTGCAAGCAAAGAAGTTGCATGTTTCTATCTTGAATTTGCCCAACAAGGAAAATGCTTTAGCAGTCACGTTTAGACAAAAGGCTCGTCAACTTTTCACTTCGCAGCTCACATGGGTACATGGTTTATTTGAACGTGGTGGGAAGAACTGTGTGAGGGCTAGGAACAGATGCAAGTTCTCTCTGTAGGTAATAGATCACGGCGGGGTTGAAAGCATTGCAGGCTGACAGGCTGGTGACAGCGCTGTATTGTGAAGTAGAGAGGGGGTGGAGGGAGGGCCAGTCTGTCTCAGATTTGGCATCCTAGTAAACACATAAGAGCACTGTCGTTTAGGAGAGGAGAAATCCTCTGGAAATACCTCAGAGTAAGCCTCTTTTGGTCAAGGGCTTTTGCAGAGTCTCAAAAGACTTTTTTGAGGGTTGGAGAGATAGTGAGAGATGCTGAGAGTGACAGAAAAAAGTGAAAGGCAATCCAGAAGCCTGCTATTAAACAGCCGTCTTTACCAGCAGGAGAATGCAGCCACAACTTCTTAAACCCAGTCCTCATATGTGGACATCCAAACACAAACCCGATGCTCTCAGGAGTGTTGCTGGAGAAATGCTGCATTTCTTTTCTAACTCTCTAAGAAAGTAGTGGCAATAAATGTTTATTTAGCATGCACGATGCATAGTACTGCATTGCAAGCAAAGAAATTGTAAACACGTGTGGATTTTAGATCTTGTGGCCTGAAGGGGAGAAAATAAGTTTAAGGAGCGCTGAACGCATAGCTCTTGCCTGGTTCAAAGTTCACACAGTTTGAAGTGTATTACTTTTTTCACTCTCTGCTGTGAAAAGGAGGTTTTATTGTAGCTGGAGAGATCATAATGCACTGAGCAACAGTTACAAAGTCTGAAATGACTTCATTGATTTACCTGATTTATGTTTATGTAACTTTATAGAGCCATAAAGTTGTTCACTTTTCTCTTTTAACATTTTCCTTCATTACTTAAATATGATAATCTGAACCAGGGTTTGTTTTAACAAAACCTGATTATTTTTCCTCTGATGTACTAATGAGGAGTTTAAGAAACAATAGCAGTACTGAGAAGTGTTTGTGTGTGTGTGTGTGTGTGTGTGTGTGTGTTTTTCCAGTTGGTGTGAAGTGATTTGGCCAGGCTGGAAAATGATCCCCACTAGGGCTGCACAATTAATCAAATTTCTAATCGCGATTACAATTATGGATACCACAATTACGTAATCGTTCAAAGCAGCAATTAATCGTTCAAAGTCCACTTATGTTATTCAGTGTGCTTAAGATGCTTTTTTTTCTTTCTACATGTTATCTTAAGGGTTTTTCCATTGTTTTAATTTTAGTTTTAGTATAACACTATAATACCATTTATATTTTTACTTTTTTTTATAATTTAAAGAAGAAACCGATCCGATGTAGTCTGGAGGTTTTTTTTTTCATGGTCTTTAGTGGTGCTTTAGAATAATGTTGATACTATAAAATACACATCTTTTAAAACCAGCTTGTCACAAGTTATTATTATAAGTTAAACAATCTACTTAAGATTTTTCTTATTGAGAAAAGTCGCTCATAAACCTCACTCATAAATGCAGGCTGATAATACTGGGACTAATAGAGGCTACCTGGAGAGTTAGTTAGTTATAGCAGCTGTGCTGAAGTTCTGACAGTTGTGTGTGTCTGTGTTGCAAATGTGGTTCCCCTTCAGGAACTCGAGCTGCCTCGGAAAACGCTTTGGGAACGCCTTCAGTGTGACCATGCTCTGAAAAACATGTGAAATCAGTACAGTAGATGGGCAAGACGTCATAAGTGGGTGACGTTGCGACCAGAAAGCTATAAAAGCATATGCTATATTTCGGGTGGGGACACACACAGTTTGTGTGTGTGTCTGCTTGGGAGTGAAGCACGCAGAGTCAGCTCTCGAGGGAGCTGCCCGCATTGCGAGCATTTGCTACTGCCTTGCTTCGCTCTCGGAAGGCTCTCTTTGAAGAAGGGAGCCTTCACCGGCGTTTCTCGCAGCGCCGGCCCCGCTTTCGCCGAGGTGTCATGTTTAGTGTATTTATATTATAAATTTGTGCATTACTTGTTTATTGTAATTGTAATTTATAAAAGCCCTCCTAGGGACAAGTGTTGCAAATTAGCTTCGGCTACAAGCACTATGGTACATGCATGGGATGATTGTTTTTTACATTTTCATCTATGTTTATTGTATCTGTCCCTAACAAATAAAACATTAAATAAAAATAAAAAATATGGATCCGGTGAAGGGAATGTAGGTGGGCCCCAAGCAGGCTCTGGTAATGGAACAAGAAGTTAACACTCTTTTGAGAAAGGAGGCCATCGAGGTGGTCCCTCCTCTCGACAGACAGTTTGGGTTCTACAGCCGGTACTTCATCGTTCCAAAGAAGGATGGAAGTTCCTGAGGTTTGCTTTTGGGGGCAAAAGCTTACCGGATTCTTCCGTTCAGCCTTGCACTCTCACCCCGCACTGGGAACGAAGTGTGTGAATGCTGCTCTGGCTCCTCTGTGACTCCAGGGCATCCACATACTCAACCAAATCGACGATTGGTTGATATTAGCTCAATATGAGCAGATGGCGGTTCGGCATCGAGATGTCGTTCTCACTCACATGAACCACTTATCTGGACGTGGTGTGGGATTCGACCACGATGCAAGCACATCTGTCTCCTGCTCGGAGCCAACATCCTGTCGAGGCAGGGGCCGATGCCCGGGGAATCAAGGCTTCACCCCGAGGTGCTGAAGCAGATGTGGAGAGTTTTTGGCCAGGCTCAGGTGGACCTGTTTGCGACTCTGGAGACATCGCACTGTCCCCTCTGGTTCTCTCTGACTCATCCAGCTCCATTGGATGTCATGGTACAGATTTGGCCGAGGCTTCATCTGTACGCCTTTCCCCCAATCTCTCTACTCCCGGGAGTTCTGGAGAGAGTTAACCGGGATGGGGTCCGTCTACTGCTAGTGCCCCGTTCTGGCCGGGCCGAGTATGGTTCTTGAACCTGATTTCCCTTCTCGACGGCTCTCCACGGGAGATTCCTGTCAAGAGGGATCTCCTCTCACAGGCGGAGGGTACTATCTTCACCCCTGCCTGGAGCTGTGGAAGCGTGGGTGTGGCACCTGAGTGGACACAACTCGCAGCTTCCTGTCTCTCAACCGAGGTTTCTCCTTTCTCTCGCCTTAGCCTTGTTCTTCCACACTAGGCAGGGATTTGTAAGTCTGGCCGCGTGGGCATACTCGTTCCCAAAGCGTTTTCCGACGCAGCTCGAGTTCCTGAAGGGGAACGTCTCCAGGTTACGAATGTAACCATGGTTCCCAGAGGGAACGAGACACTGCGTCTCAGTGCCATACTTCCGGCATCCCTGTTAGCGCTTGCTTCATTCCTAGAAGCTGACGCCGGTTCCACCGCACATGGTTTTATAGTTTCCTGGTCGAAACATCACCCGCCCATGACGTCTTGCCCATCTATTGTACTGATTTAACATGTGATTCAGAGCATGGTCACGCTGAAGGTGTTCCCAAAGCGTTTTCCGATGCAGCATCTCGTTCCCTCGGGGAACCATGGTTACATTCGTAACCTGGAGACGTTCAGATGGTGTGGACGGTGGGGAGTCTGAGTCAGGAATATGTTTGATGAGTGTGTTTGTGTTGTGCTGTGTTAACGGGCCTTCACACACAAGACTTTATGTAGCACTGCCTGTTACATTTTCCAGTCTGGTTTTCATAGGTGCTTTGTAGGGCTGCACGATAAATCGCATGCGATATTTAATGCGGATCTTGTCAGAAAGCCGGTTCTGTAATCAGCGGTAAATCTCCATCACCTGCGGGCTTTCACATTGAGCAGCATT
>NW_015549559.1:1836278-1848986 GCF_001515605.1 Sinocyclocheilus anshuiensis | reverse complement strand
CGCATTAAATATCGCATGCGATTTATCGTGCAGCCCTAGTCCTTTGCTATTAGTAAATTACACTATAAGTTCTTGTTCAAAAAGAGGTAGGGGTCAGATTTGTGGCCTTGCTGTCAGCATGCTGAACTGTGGCTCTTATGTGGGCAATGTAAATTTAAGTCTAGCTCCATCATTACCTGTCCTCTATATGAAACTTACTGTTTACCTTTTGTACTGCATTTTAGTCTAAAGTCAGTGCAGTGATGCTCTTGTTCCCTTAAAAGTGATTGATTGGTGTTGTGTCATGTGGTGCAGCTTTGTCATTGTGTGGCTTACAGCTGCATTTACTGGTCATTCTGTGTGTGTTAGTCCCATTACCTAGCTGTTTTGAACCTCAGCCACTATAGTCATCAGTCAAACTGAGATCGGACCTTTGTCCACACTGCTTTTACACTGTATCGCAGGATTCGCAGCTTTCAGTAAGTTAGCACCTCAGTGCTAAAACCAGTCCAAATCACACTATCAAAGAAGAAACTCAACATCATAACTCTAAAATCAGTCAGAATCATAGTGCCAAGACCAGACGATGTTGCTGCTTTGAAATGTGGCTTTTGAAAACCACTCTGAAACCAGTTGACACAACAGTTCCAAACTAGAGCAAACCAGACAACAGCACAGCTTTAAACACAATCTCCAGCACAGTCAAAAGCAGCCAATAGGTCAACTATAAACCAGACTTGATCATGACTTTGAAAGCATTCTATATCACTCTGTGTGTAGTATCACTCCGAGAGCAAACCCAGATCAAATAGAGAACTGTAATTCTAAAAATTATTTATTTTGGAATTTCAGAACATTTTGGGGGGAATTTTTTGGATTCCAAGGCTTGCTATTCAAACCTTTCCTGACAACCAACACACTTTTTCTCTCTCTTGCTGTCTTTACTACAGAATGGTCTTTGTTGTAACACAAAGAATGACAGTATATGCACTATATCCTTTGTCTCTGTTATTCCCTTCCCAATATCCAAAGTATTTCTTTCACTTTAAGCTTCAAGTGTGGTTGTCACACACTTACACTCAGACTTCTTTCTCTTTCTGTTCTAGACGTCAGGTTTACCATGTCTCTCCAGGGCTGGTTGAGAAAGGATGACAAAAAGAGATTGAAAGACAGAGGGTGGGGGAGAAAGTGAAAGGCTATGTTTCTTTATAAAAGAGAAAGAAAAGGGAAGAGGGTGCCTCTGGGGAGTGGGGCATGCTTCAAGTGTGGTTGTCACACACTTACACTCAGACTTCTTTCTCTTTCTGTTCTAGACGTCAGGTTTACCATGTCTTCTCCAGGGCTGGTTGAGAAAGGATGACAAAAAGAGATTGAAAGACAGAGGGTGAGGGAGAAAGTGAAAGGCTATGTTTCTTTATAAAAGAGAAAGAAAAGGGAAGAGTGTGCCTCTGGGGAGTGGGGCAACACCTGGCTCCAGTGTAGGGCTGTTGAGGGGCGCCTATGAGAAAGGAAAAGAGGGTAAGAGACGAGAAGGGAGGAGGGGAACAGAGAAGAAGTAGATTGTTCTTCCAGGACAGGAAGAGTGAAGGGACCTGCCGGTGGCTGCTCTGTCACCTCCTTTATCAAGTGGTTGTCATTGTTTAATGTTAACTTTACTGCCACAGACTGAAATAACTCTTTTTTTTTTTTTTTTAAATCCTGGAACATACGCACACACACACACACAGACATTCTTGCATATGTGGTTTACGGGGACTCTCCATAGGCGTAATGGTTTTTATACTGTACAAACTGTATTTTCTATCGCACTACACCAACCCTACACCTAAACCTACCCCTCACAGAAAACTACTGGCAATTTTTTTATTTCATAAAACACCATTGGGTATGTTTTTTAAGCATTTTGGTTTATGGGGACACATTTGTGTCCTCATAAACCATGTTTACATTGTAGTACCCATGTCATTATAGATTAAGTGGACATTTGAATTAAATGGTGCTTGGTCAATATTAAACAAGGATTAGATCGCACAGTAATGTGTAAAAACAATTGTCAGGCCGTTGGCACCCTCTGCAGGCCTTTGTTGTAATGCGTACTGTACATTAGCTCTATTCACTGATCTATAATAGAGATGCTCTATTACATTAAAATACAGTATTTTAACAGTTTTGTTCAATAAAACCATATGATTTCTTGCTTTTGATACTTAATTTGAATAATTATTATTGCCTCATTGCTATTATATATGTATTTTAAATAAATTTAAAGGCTATTGTTCACTTAACCTACATCTATTTTTATTACCACAAACATTAATGATTAATTATAATATTTGATTATTAGTCATTCTTACACTATAATACTGAACTTTGATTTCAGTGATTTGGACTATGAGATGGACACTTGCTTCTTGCACTCTATGTTGCACTTTACTTTTGCTTTAAAAAAGGATTTCATAGAAATTTGGATTTCATTTGGAGTTTCACTACTGAAGTCCTCTGTTCATTTTTTTCATCATGCTGGAGATGCTGTTTAAATCTGTTGTTTACACATTTCTAAGAGTACTTTAATACTTAACATTTAACATATTAACAAATACTTTAACATAATTATTTTCTTTTTATCTAATTTCTATTAGGTTTGTTTACATTTTTACTCTTTTAGTTTTACATTTCGTCAATGGCTTTTTTACATTTATATTTTGTTATGGTACACTACTGAATGGCAAAGTTGCAAGTTTAATAAAATGTTCTTTAAAATTGTTGATTTTTTTGTGGGAAATGAATAGTCTAGATTAACCGATTAATCGATAAATTAGTCGATAGATTAATTTAAATTAAAAAAAGTCGTTAGTGACAGCCTAATATACACTGAACAAAATTATAAACGCAACACGACAACTGTGAGGGGGTGAATTTTTTTATAACTCATCCGTTTAAAATATATTAAGCCTTAAAGTTCTGCATAATTAAGGGCGTGGCCACTTGAGTGACAGGTGGATTGCCGCTGCTGTCACCACCATCGAGCTAGCCGGGCGTGGTTTCAGCAACCAGCTCCACCCACATTCCGCCTCTTTGCCCAGGAGTGACATTGCTGCCAAGATGGCAACGGCTGGCTCTGCCCACTTTAGGCTTCAAAAATGCTCTTCAGAATTATTAGAAGATTATGAATCTGTGAGTCTGAGTCCAGGAATAGCAGCAAATGCACTAAATCTAAGTTGAGATAACCTGTAATGAAATGTGGAACTTGAAAGTCAGCTCTGAAGTAACTGGACTTTTCCTTTAGTTGATTTAAATGGCTTGCCCGTGTTTTTTATGTGTTTTTCCATTTAACTATGTGTAATGCAAGTGTGTAAGTACATGTGTAAAAATAGTGTTTAAGTATGTGTGGCATGGGGGTGTGCTGGGGGCAAGGATGGCGCCTGGCTAGGTGCATCAGAGAGAGAAAGTGTGTGTGTGTGTGTTGTGCATTAAAGCACGTCTATCCGGATGTGCTCTAGAGATCAAAGTGTATGGAGGGAATGTGTAGACTGAGTTGCCAGGATTAACAGCTGAGAATTGGGCTGTGTTTTCTAAATTTCCTTAAACACACACACACACACACACACTCCATAGGCACAAGCAGCAGAGCTCAGGACAGTGTTGTTCCAACCTCCTCAAAACCCTTATTTATTCAGCTGCTCTGACACATTTATGTTTCTTCTGTACTTCAAAGTGTAAGATTGAGATTCTTGATTTGTTATATGTAAATAAACATTTACTGGTATGTATATATTGGTAAGTAAACATGCATAAATAAAATCCTCAAAATATTGTCACAGTTTCCACAAAAATATTAAGCAGCACATCAGTTTTCAATATTGATAATAAGAAATGATTCTTTAGCACAAAATCTGTGTATTAGGATGATGTGACACTGAAGACTGGAGTAATGACTGCTGAAAGTTCAGCTTTGCCATCACAGGAATAAATTAAGCTACATTTTAAACATTAACATATAATATTTTAATAATAATAATAATATTCCGTAATATTACTGTTTTTTTTTTCTCCAAAAATGTATACTTCGGTGAAAAAACATTAAAAATCTTACAGATCCCAAATTTCTTTGATAAATTTTATAATTTGTTAGATCATAACATTATGATATAGTAATAAGAAAAAGCATAAAAGCTAATTTTTGTCACCATGTTTAATTCATGTTTTTATCACTGTCTGTCTGTATTTAGAGTACTTATTAAATAGTAATATTGAAGGATTTGGCAAATCTCTGACTTGATGTTTCCACAGATCTCCAGCTCTCTGTTACTTTGGTCTTTAAAGTCCTTCAGAGAGGTACAGGCTGGATTTTCAAACACATTGTTTGAAAAGTCTTTTCTCTGTATTTTAGGGGCAGTTTAGTTATTCCTTTTCTCTGCCTTTAAAAAGAAAAGGAAGAGGGGAAATAGGGAGAGGGTAAAGGAGGGATCACCTAAGGGGAAGAGAGAGTAGAACAAATGGGGAGCGCTGCTTCATTTTCAAGGCTTCAAAGCGCTCTCTCACTCTGTAGCTTTCATGATTTAAAGGTGTCTCTAATAAATGAGAGCGTAGCCTCACCAGTACTGTATGTTTGCTTCATTTTATCTCGATAAGTGTCCTGTTGTTGCCTGCAAAGTTTATAAGATAGATGCTTTTATCTCTTAATAAATATTCTGCAAACAACCTCTTTCAGTTGAATCTGTCAGTGATACTGATACAGGATATGTGTTGTGGATGTTGTGTTAGTCTAGCTGTGAGAATGGATGCATTGTGTTAGGATGTAAAGAGGGCCTTCTAGCTCCTGTATTTGTATCGGCTGCCTATATTCTTCCTTGAGTCTGAAGTCCTGCCCCACATCCTCTTTCAATAGGAAATACTGCACTTCTTAAGCCATTTCATGGTCTTTGATACACAAAAGTACAGGATCAAACAGACTTGATAAACACAATCATGCTCACATCCAGTTTAATAAATCTGCATTTGTTAAGCTCTTTATAGCTGCATTAGTGGATATGATATCTGTATCTTTATAGAGACAGAGCGTGTGTATGTATGTGAGTGCATGAGAGGCTAGAGTGCATGTGTGTGTGTTTTTATGGACAGTAAGTGTGTGGTGACATCAGTGTGGAGCACTTTGATGTGGATGAGGTAATGTGTGGGGAAATGTTTGCAATGTTAATCTCATCTGAGAAAATACTAAGGAGCCTGTAACAGACACTGACACAAGCAGCTGCCCATACACACTTTAATGATTTCTTTATATCCACCTTTAAAAAGAGCATAAACTGTACAGACGCATGTGTAAGGTTACAATCTAATCACCAGTATCGAGGATACCAGACACAACACCTTCTCCAAACACTGCAACTGCCAAAATGTAGCTGATATTGAGCAGTATTTTGCTAATCGCTTGACTGCTTGGCCATACTCAACATCTATAAACACCACACAAGTAAACTGTTCACATGGACACATAGCCTACACACATAAAAAAATCAAAATACTGAGAAAATCGCCTTTAAAGCTGTCCAAATGAAGTTCTTAGCAATGCATATTACTAATCAAAAATTAAGTTTTGATATATTTACGGTAGGAAAGTTACAAAATATCTTCCATGGAACATGATCTTTTCTTTACTTAATATCCTGTTTTTTGGCATAAATAAAAATCGATAATTTTGACCCATACCATGTTTTTTTGGCTATTGCTAAAAATATACCCAAGCGACTTAAAACTGGTTTTGTGGTCCAGGGTCACATATGTGTATGGCCATTGCATAGTCTTGCAAAGTATTCTCAATTTAACAGGTATTTAACCCTTGGCCATTGCAAGACTATGCAATGGCCATACACATATGTGACCCATACCATGTTTTTTTGGCTATTGCTAAAAATATACCCAAGCGACTTAAAACTGGTTTTGTGGTCCAGGGTCACATATGTGTATGGCCATTGCATAGTCTTGCAAAGTATTCTCAATTTAACAGGTATTTAACCCTTCACACAAATGCTCATCAATGCAGGCACCTGTTGTTTTTGCTTCTTCAGTAGTTTCCATGTACAGTATACACATACTATACTGATGAAAAAAGACTGAGTGCATATTTGTTTATGGGCAGGTTATGTAGTAATGTGGTCAGTTATGTCTTAATCCGACTTCATTCGGAGTTCTGAAGAGATGGCTGAAACTCCAGAATGAGAAACCAGCACTTTTTTTGGTGTAAATAGTCTCCCTTTCAGCTCACTTTTTCTCTGCTGAGTGAGCTTTCTCTAATCTGTCCCTATGTTCTGTTGTGGCTGTTTGATGACAGGAGTGTATTATTGAGACTAACGTAATGTTTTCCGTCCTAGAAAAAGACATCAGTGACATTTAACATGCTAAACGTCTAATAATGCTCTAATTCTTCTATTATCTTTGCCTTTTGGCAAACTAACCATCTGAACAGACACACAAATACACAAGCTCATTCACTGCATTTCTGTTGCTTAGCTTGACTTGATTTAGAAACCTGTGATTCAGTAAATTAGCAGCATGTGTTTGGATTCTGGATGTGTGGAATGGGCTTTTTGTGCCAAGGTGGGTATACAATTATGAGGACTCGTAACTTGACAATGCTGTTTTACACACATAACACGGTACACTACAGCCACTAACAGTCCATCTTCTGCCAATCTCCCCTCACTGTTCTCTACACCAGATCATCTGTGTTCAGTCCAGCCAGAATGTTTTTTTTTTTTTTAGATTTTACAGTTTGAGCTCACTAACTGATTTTTCTGCTGACTTTCAGCCATAAGCAGCATCATATACCTAATCGTTCAAAGCAAATCGAAGAGAGTTGATGTGCATGACCATGTCTGTTAGCAGGTGAGCCTTTACGGACCCTCCAACTCAACTCCCTGCTGAGTTAATGGCCCAGCCGACTCTTTTAGGGGTTTAGTTGGATCTCACGGCTTTGAGATTGACCATTTTGCTTATTCTCACTTCCAGATTGTGCTGAAGAACTGATGGGCCATATTGCTTGCAACTTAAAGAACACAAATCCATCACAAACGCTGTGTAATCGAGCATTTTCCTGGCATTTGCTTAAACTTGAATGAATAATAAAATAAGAAAGCAGCAATGTTTAAAGAATGTAAATCTTTTTCTCTGTGAAGCTAACAAGCGCTCCCGGCGCACATGAACATATACTTTTTACGTCAAGCCCCGAAGGGACAAATACACATCACACGCATTCACAGGGTGAAGTCACTTCATGAATTGCATCCTAGTACAATTGTCTCCATTTGCACGGCGCTTCTTTCTTCATCTTAATTAGCTGCCAAAATGGGGTGTTGCAATCCATGACAGAGAATCCAAGAGGAATCTCAGGGATAGTTGTTTAATTTGTTACCTCTCTTCCTGTCTTATTCTGTGAGTGTGACAGAGCCACACAATTTCAGTAACAGCAGCGAGACATTGGTTTATTTGTTGGTCAGTGTGGATTTATCATTAAAAGCTGGATCACCCAAAAACTAAAATTGTCATCTTTTACCTGCTCTCATAACATTTTCTTCTGTGAAACATGAAATTAAATATTTTTGAGTGTTTTTGTCCATACAATGAAAGTCAACAGGGGAGGAATCTCAGGGATAGTTGTTTAATTTGTTACCTCTCTTCCTGTCTTATTCTGTGAGTGTGACAGAGCCACACAATTTCAGTAACAGCAGCGAGACATTGGTTTATTTGTTGGTCAGTGTGGATTTATCATTAAAAGCTGGATCACCCAAAAACTAAAATTGTCATCTTTTACCTGCTCTCATAACATTTTCTTCTGTGAAACATGAAATAAAATATTTTGAAGAGTGTTTTTGTCCATACAATGAAAGTCAACAGGGTCCAAAACAACATTTACTTTAATGTATGGACACACACACACACACAAAACTTTTCAAAATACAGAAGAAAGTGACAGGTGTAGAAAGGCATGAAGGTGAGTATATAATGGCAGAATGTTCATTTTGGGTGACCTGTCCCTTTAAGAGTGCAGTACTGACACTCAGGTTAGTACTTCAGGTTGTCTGGGTTGTCTGTTCTGCTCATTATGAAGTGCGAGGTGCTTATGTAGGTCACTGCACTTCAAACTCTTTCATCCTCACATGCAGGAAAATATGTAGGGTACTGGGGGTGGGGGGGGAGGGGGGAGTGTAGGGAGTCATTTTTGGATTGGCCCTGTAGCTAGCGAGGACCTGTTTTGACGCGCTAGCATATACATCCCATCTCCTGAGATCCTGCGCATGTAACTGTATACGCTTCAGTGCTCGCAAAATTTCAAAATCCCTAGTAGCCCTTCGGGCAGGCATTCTTCAGATTTTGGTCGCTCAAAAATGAATTTAACTAGCCCAAATAAAAGATATTGTATTTTTTCTTTAAATAACAAGTCAAGAAAGGTGCAACGGATCACAAATCTCACGGTTCGGATTATATTACATTATCATATCACATTTTGAGTCACAGATCGGATAATTTTTCAGATGAGCAAAAAAAATGTGGTTCTTTATTATTTAAGTAACACTTATTATTTAAAGAACAATTTACTACTTCGATACCACAGCAAAAACTAGTAGCATATAGGGATGTAACGATTCACTCAACTCACGATGTGATATGATTCACGATACTGATTTCACAATACAATTTTCTCACAATTTCTTTTTTAACAAAATTATATTTATGACAGATTTTAAAAAAGGTGTCCTTTTGTTATTTCTCAGACCAAAAGGCTGCACATTGTTTTGTGAAATTGAAAATGTCAAACAATATACTAAATTGAAATTTTAAAACAAATCCCAAATCAAATAAATAAATAATACAAATAAAAGAAATTTCTCCATGCAAGTAAACTAAGGTTTTGCCTGTGCATTTTAATCACGATCCAAAAGGTGTCCTTTTGTTATTTCTCAGACCAAAAGGCTGCACATTACTTTGTGAAATTGAAAATGTCAAACAATATACTAACTTGAAATTTGAAAACAAATCCCAAATCAAATAAATAAATAATACAAATAAAAGAAATTTCTCCATGCAAGTAAACTAAGGTTTTGCCTGTGCATTTTAATCACGATCCAAACAAAGATGCTGCATGCATGTTATTTAGATTGTAAAATTCTGAAATTTGAAACAAAAACAAAAATGGTCTGACTTTGCTTTGTGATACTATATATATATATATATAACCATGAACTTAGGACTGGTGCTGGTGCTTTTTCTCTCTCACTTTGCGCATGAGAGAAAGCGTCAGCGAGTCGTGCGCCTTCGTTTACGTTACGCCAAATACACAAACACAGGTGCGCTGCGCATCCATTGAGATTAAATGATAAATAGCACAAATCGCTTGACGGAGAGTGAATCTCTGAAGCACTCAGTCAGAGTGTTTGGCGAGTGAAAATATATCTGTGCTAAACTTATACTCAGCCTCCAACTCACACACTGGCGAGTAAAATCTAAGAATTTATTAGCCATTGGCTAATATTAGACATCATTTAGTCGCCCAGAGTGATTTACTCGCAATGCAGAGGGTTGCTCTCTGACAGCAGGTGGCGATTAAACAGCAGGTATTTATAGGCTGCTTGCCCCTTTAATACCGAATGCACGGATCCAATATAATGATGCATGTGCGATTTCGTTCTCCACTGTTTACGTTCATTTACATGAATACTTGCCGAGATAGTTATTTTGAGATAATTGTGCATGTATGTGTCCATTCAAGCGAAATAGGAATCAATTCTGTGTTCGTGCTCTGCCTGAAACGCCGCTCTGTATGTGCACGTTTTTAGTGTGTGCACGCGAGGACCGAACTGAATTCTTCATGCTCATGAATGGTTTAAAAACGCCTGAATGTTTAAATTGGTAAAACTTAGAAACACATGTAAATGATAAACTATGATCTGTTTCACCCCTACAAGCGAGTGAACAACACGAATCAAGGAAGGGATTTTATAACACTATTCAAGATAGCCCGTCGGGCAGGGCAGTGATACATTTTGGTAGCCCGACTGGAAAACACAATAGCCCCGGGACGTTGGGCTTGCGATTTTGCAAGATAAGCAAGATAACAGACATGCAAGATTAAACAGGAATTTAGTTGCAAGTCTTTTTCCGTCAGTGCTTGTGACTATATGTTGGTAGTTGATTGTCTCACTGGTGAAATATGGCACCGGTAGGTGTGTGTCTTTGTGAAGGCTTAAATTGTCTTAAAAATGGAGTTGTTCTGGTTGGCTGTGGTTCACAGCGCTGAAACCCTCCATCTTTCATTCCTTGTTTTAATATGATTAAGACTGTGGTCTGTGAGTGTGAAAACCGAAGGTGACAGACAAGGAGTGAGAAGGCGACAGAGAGAAACGACAGTCTTAATTAGGTTTTCCTGGGTTTGATGACATTCCAAGGCTGTGGCCTAGTGAAGGCTTGGCGACTGATCGTGTCTGTGTGTTTTATGTGTGCGTGTGTGTGTCTGGCCCGTGATCATGCAGAACTGTCATCAGCTGCGTAAATTGTCCATCAGCCCTTGTGGCATGGCAAGCAGACAGAAAATAGACACAGAGTTGTGTGGGACTTTCCACAACATGCACACAAACACGCACTCCCTTACCCACATACATTCAAACGTACAGATACAGACACACACATACCCTAATGACAAAATGAACAAGGCCACATTCATATGTGGAATCTAATTTAGACACATATCCTCTAACCTGGTTAAGAAATCCCCCTGGCTTTCTCTTTGCATTTTTTTGCTGTGAATTTTATTTTTCATAATGCTTACATATTAATGTGCCAGACACTTCCGGGTGATGCTTATACACACTTACACACACTTGACAATGTGTGTGAATGTGCTTCCAGGTTTAAACTATTACCATTGGAAAAGTTGTATGATACTGTTTGGCATGTGGTGCAGTAGTTTGAGATCCCTAATCTAGACAGGCACAACAGACTTGGACAAAAGGAGCTTTACAATGAAAGGAGTTGGTTAGAGTAGCTTTAAAGGGATAGTTCATCTTAAAACATAAAATCTTTTATGTTTGACATAAGAAAGCAACTCATACAGGTTTGGAATGACATGAGGGTGAGTAAATGATAACAGAATTTTCATTTTTGGGTGAACTATCCCTTTAACTCTATAGCATTAAGCATATATATTCTCACAAGATAATAATGTAAGAAGGTTGTAACAAGGTTCAGTGTATGGAAGGAAGAAGACCGGGTCGGTGTGACTGGAACTTATGATAACAGAATTTTCATTTTTGGGTGAACTATCCCTTTAACTCTATAGCATTAAGCATATATATTCTCACAAGATAATAATGTAACAAGGTTGTAACAAGGTTCAGTGTATGGAAGGAAGAAGACCGGGTCGGTGTGACTGGAACTCGTATTTTATTTGACTTCTCCAATATAACACAAAAGCAGTTGCGCTCAACGCACTTTAAACAGCTCAGCACAAGTTAAATAAAACTCCAAATATAACTTCAGTTTCAGCATCCACACTCCAGCCGGTACAAGTCCCAGTCAGTCTCTCTCTGGCCAGTCTCCTTTCCCAGTGACCTTTATCTGGTCTCGCCACGCCAATTACTGAAACAAGACACAGGTGTTTGTCATTTGCACTTGACCCACTTACGCACCACTCCTCTCCTGTCTCTCTCTCTCCCGCTGCAGACCTCGCTGAACCACGCCCCCTCACCACATCCGGCTCCTAGATAAATCAGATTGGTTTGTTGCACTTCCCCTAATCCCCGTTAAAACACATTTAAATGCATTTCCATTAAATAGTTTCAAGTTAGGTGCACGTCCCAGCATAAACGCTCCAGATAAATTATTTGTTATGAAAGCATCTACGTTCACAAACCACTGTTAATTTTAACAGACAAGCAAGCATGCTGTATGTATGATTTAGCATGGCAGCCAATATAATAACCATTGCCTTACCTAATGCAGCAAAATTCTGCATTCGGACCAGGCCCGGTTACAAAATCAATCACTGAGGGTCCATTGTATCGTAACTCCAATTTAATTATAAATGAATCCCGCATTTATATGTGGATTTGCATTGAAGTGTGTATGTGGCTGCTGGACAAGCATTAAAAGCAAAAGTTTTATTCAAATTCTGAATATGTATAGATATATATACATATATAAAGTACATATCGCCTAGACAGCACGCAAAGAGCACTCTAAAAAAGCTGTCACTAATCTCAATTCATCACAATCTCATAAAATTCTGTTATAATCAATGAAGATGACTACGCAGTGAATCTCTTATTTACATAATGTTTACATTTTGTTAGTGAGAAGTTGAGCATGCAGATCAGCACTGGACAAAAACACAGAGCTGCGAGTGATTCTGTCTAATGTAAACACCTCTGATTGGTCATTGCATTCAAGAAATCAGCAGATATGTCTGTGATTGGCTTCACTGCTCACGCTGTGAAAACACGTCGTAAATAGAAACATTCAACGCTCTCCAGAGTGCAAACGCTTATACACACTCGTTTACCAGCTCTGTTTCACTATTATTTGCTGTTATTACGCAGAAAACAGATCCTAGACCAACAGTTACGAGCAGCTTTTAGCAGTCAGAAGCAGCAGCAGGCTGCGGTTTGAGTGAGAAAATTTCCCATCTGTCCAAAATTCCAAGTCCATCCCCCTCGATCCGGAGGGGGGCACAGTGAGTCC
>NW_015549559.1:1828159-1836201 GCF_001515605.1 Sinocyclocheilus anshuiensis | reverse complement strand
CCCGGCTCCCCCTCTGGTGCCGGGCCTGTTTTAAATGATTTTATAAGTATTTTCATCACAGTGGCACAATGTGCCAGCAAAACGCAACCAAAGAAGTCTGTCTACCGCTTATGTACATAGGCCAACAAAAAGCATCCTGTGTGAACACTCCTTAGTCTGTGTCTCTCTCCTGCTCTTAGTTCTGCTTAATTCACTCTTATATTTGTCTCTTCATATTGAAAGATTCATTTAGTCTATTTCCACTGATCACAGGGCCAACAGAAACACAGCACTGGAGTGCTTGATGTATGTGTTTATATGTTTTGGCAAATCAGTAATGTGGGTTCTGTGGGCAACTCAAACTTCTCTTCTTTCTTGTTTTGGCTTGTGTTAAAACAAAAAGATCTAGTTGGTTTTCCACAGAGTGTGAAACATGGTGTCTGGGAAAGAGTTTCTGGTTGCTGGCACAGATTGAGTGAAGCCCTTGTTTATGTTTCGCAGGCCTTTTCATGATGCTTCTGAGGCAAAAGACCCACAGCAGAAATGTCATTGTTCCATCTGTTATAAACATTTATAAACACAAGCCAGTAACAAATATGGACATGAATGTGTTCACACCAGAAGTTAGTCACAGGACACAAGTTCTCTCAGATGTGTGCCATTCTTTGTTTAAAATGTTGCTCACAAGACTTCATCTGTGAAATTACAAGATAATGCTTTTAATCAAAGCCTCTTTCCTTCTCTTTCACACGCAAACTCTGTCCCTTTTTTCTTATTGAGTTTTCAGTTGTGCCATAAATGGCACTTAGTCTCCATACATTAGTGAGTGACCTGAAGCACATGGTCACCTCACACACGCTGAGTGTGTACAGATCCCTCTTCAGCCTCTCATTACACAGCTGAAGAGAGATCAGCCTGTATTGATTACACTCTCCACAGCCAATTTGTCTCTGATGTTATCTGGAAAGCGTACAAAAACATGCCATTTAAAAAAAGGACTGTCTCAGTGGTCTAAGTCACTGCAAGGCAGTTTGTCCATTTGTTATGTAGTTTGAGTTGCACTGCACTGCAGCCTTCCTATTTGGCAGGTGACTGGATTTCATTATTTAAAAGTAACATACATATATACCATGGTAATTCCATGGTGTGTATAGTTTTAGATATTTTGTAATATTTTAATTAAGTTTACATTTTTATATAATATATTTTAATATTTTATAGATATTATATAATGATTATTGATCAATTTTAATGATAATAATGATTATTATTGTTGTTGAAAAAGTGATATCAATATTCATAATTTATATAATAATGATATTATTTATATTTGTATTATGTAATTTTGATGTCCCTAGTACTCATACTCGGGTGTTACCAGTATCTATGTGAAATTTAATTGTTCCGTGTTTCTGATAAAAAAAATGTAGTGTATTTGTAATACAAAGTGAAACATTCTTGGATTTGTGAAAGGCAATATTTAAATAAAAATGTTTGTTATTATTGTAAGGGCTGTGTGAGATGTTTTCACATATAGTAGACTGAGGTGGGGATGAGAAAACAGAAGCAGAGAAGCAAGAAAAGGGGCTTTAATATATGAGGGTGAGTGGGACTCTATTGAACTTTTTAAGAGTGACTGAGAGAGGCGGACAGACGCCACAGTGATTGTGCTAAACGCCACTTAGAGGTGAAGTTCAGGGATTAGTGAGTTTCTCACAGCCCTCAGTGTCATGCACAACAACACATAGCCACGTATACACATTCTCAAACACAGCACACTCATTCGAAATGGCCAAGTAGTGCTTTAGCCAAACTTGACCTTAAATGATAGCGAGAACAACAAAATAAAGAAGAGAAGGAGAATTTCTGCTGACCGATTCTCATTTCAACCAACTGAGAAGAACTCATATTTATAATACAGCCCATCCATCATCCAGACAACACATAATTAACGTGTAACCCTCACATGCTGTCGGCTAACCTCTCGAGCATTATGGTGAACGTGTGTTTGTGTGTGTGGCTCTGTGTCTCTAGTGGCTAGTGTATGGCTTGAGGCACTACAGCAAGACATTTAGTGTGCCTGTCTAGTGTGGATGAAGACAAAGCAGCTCCTCATTGGCAGAAACAGCATGTACACACACGCAGCTGCAGAGCTTCAGCAGAGGCTGTACGGTCAGTCTTTGGGCCAGAGAAATGAATTGTTAGTATGCAGACAGCTGGAGTGTTGAAATGAGACAAAGGTAGCAGGTGTGTTGAGACAATAGTCTTCCTCTAGACTGATGGTTTGTTTGGAACATGACAAAAGTGTTATAGATGGCTGCTTGTGCATGTGTAGCATGGATTAATATCTTAGATGAGACACTCCAGTATCCAGGGTAACCTTACATTGTTTGTTATGGGATGTGTAGACAGGATCATATCAATTTTAGCTGTTTCTCTCTAGGTTTTTCAGTCACTCTCTAATGTCATTCATCTAGTCTTTGGAGATGTTCAAGTGTGCTAGTTCAAACCCAGCCTGCATCGTGTGCTCATCCTGTTCACCCTTTTCACTATAATTTCCTGTCTTTATAATACAAATTGCACAAAAAAAATCATTTTTTTTTGTCTCAGATACTGTCATCGCTTTAGTTTGGCATTGTTCCTTGTCTGAGAAGTGTCATATCATCTTACAGTCTTTATCTTTTGAAGAGGCCTAACTCTCTTTTCCTCTCTGTCTCTGCAGTACCCATTGGATGAAGGTTATGCTGAAGGTATCAGTGATGAACATTATCGTTTAGAAGGTAAAGTACCTCACTATATCCCCTGAGCAACTGGTATTCTCTTGCATATTGCTCCTGATCTCTCCTCTGCTCTTATATAAAGAGCAGTTTCATTATTTCTTCTGTTAAATCATTTGCATGATGTTAGCATGGTATGATTTATTTCTTGTAATTTTTGAGTCATTTGACTGTAAATTGAAGGTTGTAATTTGCAAATTAAACTCATAGTAGCATGTTAAAAGATTTATTGTCAAGAATCAGATAAGGATTTGAAGCTGATATTCCACCTCCTGTTGTTGTAATAAAAAGATTTGCTTGGGTATCAAGATTCTTATATAGGGTTTAGGCAAAAGAAAATCGAATCATTTGACTGTGAATTGAAGGTCATGATCAAGAGGCTACAACAGGGTCAGATTCCTGTTCAAACAACATTTACAGCTTATAGGCTATGTGCTTTAAAGTTATCTGTGTGGGTCAAAGGTCAGTGTTTATGGTGTTATTGTTGCCTCATAATCAGTAGTTAAATTGTACCTTGTCTGGTACCTATGGAATTGGATCTGGCACCTTTTTAGTGGATCTTTGAAAATGTAAAACAAAGATTTTTGTTAATCATATGTTCATGCTTCTGTCGTTTATTATTTTGGCACATACACAGAGAGAAGACAGTGGTTATATACCAGTGTATTTAAATTCATGTAAGAAAAAGATATCCTTGAGTGTAGCTATTTTAAATTTAATGGGAGCAATGTAGTTTTTTAGTTTCCCCCAAACCTGCTGGATTTGTCATTACATTAGGACGTCATAGTTTGCAAATTAAGTTCATAGCAGCATGTTAAAAGATTGTTTAGGCAAAAAATCTACTCACTTGTTGTAACAGATTTACTGCACTTTAGCCTGTACCAAACATCTACACTGAGGAAACACACCCTGCTTTAGCTATTAACCAGTCAAAACACAGTTTATTCTGAACTCCAGGTGAACCTTTAGATTCAAAGCCACCTTTGGGACGCTGCCAAGCTGTCCTCTGTGTTGTATAGCGTGGTTTTTAAGCTCCGTCACCGGAGCTCTGTAGCGGGTTTGGCTGTCTCATCAGTCTGTGGAGAAGGACTTTGACTATTGCTGTGAGAGTTAGCACTTCCTTTGTGTGTATGGTGTGTGTGTGTGTGTGTGTGTGTATAGTTTCTTTGTGACCATTTGTTAGTCCTCTAGATAAACAGCTCCTGTATATTGTGAGCTGGCTGGCTTTGGCCCTGGAGCTCAGCATTGCCTTTGAGTTTCTGGCCCTGATCAAAAGCCCTGATCTGACGCTGTTTCCCTCCAAAAAACCTGTAAAAGCTCCCTGGGACGACTGCTCTCATCCTCTGGTGCTTTTCTTTTCTTTTTTCATCTTCCCTTGCCTCTCGCTGCAGAGGGACAAGACAGGTCCTCTTTGATCTGAGCGGATCAGCGGAGGAGAAGTGAATGAGAGAGAGAGAAGACAGCGAGAGATACTGTTGTGTCTGCCTATCCTTTTGGCTCGTACAACAAACAGTGTTTCAGATTTGACTTTGCTTAATTAATTAGAGATTATGTTTTACAGACGGACTGATCCTGGGCCAAAAGGTTTGAGAATGGAACTTCAAAGCACAGGGATTTGGGGCAGGGGGGAGGATTTAGCCTGCAGGACTCAGCCTGGTGCTGAGCCGTGTCCTCACTGAGCTGCGTTAGATCTGCTCTCGTTTAAAACATCTCCATCTTATTACACAAAGAGACAAACTGCCTCTGAAATTTGGGTATTTAGTTCAGGAATAATCCTAACAGGCATTCTCTACATCAGAACGGGCCACTGTTAGACTTTGTTTTTCATGGCGATTCACTTTAAATTTGCTTGTGATTTCAGACATAGACACAAATAGGATATCGAGGATGTTTCTAAAGTCTGGCCTTAGGTTGTGATGGCAGCAGTTAGGCCTGTTTATGCCTTTATACTTAGTGTTAGCTAGGCACAGAGCTGATTTCCCATAGTCTGCTCTTAAAGGTAATAGTTCACCTAAAAATGAAGATTCTGTCATTGTGTTGTTCTAAACCTGTATGACTTTTTTTTGTGGAACACAAAAGAAGGCAGTTAAGCTCAATGTACAGACACTGTGAAGCTTCAAAGGTAAAACAGCACAATAAAGGTAGCCTAAAAGACTCTAAATATTCCAAGTCTTACAATAGTTTTGTATGGAAAACAAACCAAAATTCAAGTGGTTATTGACAGAAAATCTTGCTTTCTTCAGCCAAAGAACCCAAATCTCAGTTGTGACATATTAAACTCGGCATGTCACGGTTGGTTAAGTTACATGTAAGGAACCAGTGCCGTTTAACATCATTGACGTCAATACTGCCACATTGTGTTTTGATTTAAACTGCTTACATTTTGATCTGCTGTCTTGGTTCCTCAGGTTTCTTCCTCATCCTTCCTAAACATCTTAGAGAGTTTTGCCTCACCATTGTTGGCTTTGGCTCACTTAGTGGAGGATGTAAGACACTCTTCTTTGTAAAGCTGCTTTCGGGTGATACATTGTGAAAGCTCTGCCACTGCACAAAAAGTGGTCCTGAATTGAAATGTGGACATGAGCTATGTGTGTGCTACATGTCCATCCATGTTTTCCAAGACTCTAACAAAGTGTGTAGAGGAACATGTAGGCTATTTCTGAGATTAAAATCAGGGTGTGATAGCAAATTTTGGCTGAAGTTTTATGTCCCATACTATCAGACTGTATGAATGTCTTCAGTGTAATGCACTGAACTGAAATAGTTCAGATGACATGGCTGGATTCAAAAATAGCTGGGTGCTTCCTAGGCATTCTCCTTTAACTCTTTCCCTTCTCTCTTCTCTGTCTATTTTAGTTCATATATGCTCATAAAGCTGTTTCTCAGTATTTTGTACTCATTAAAAAAAAATCAACAAAAAAACAAATTAAGATCTGAATTGCACTTTTGAACAAAAGGTAGAGGTACAGTCAAATGAGATGAAGACAAAAAAAAAAAAATAAATACAGCAAGAGCATTTCTTAAGTATGAAATTTGTTCCCTTATCATTATGTGAATTTGTGTCCCCATGCAGTGGCCCTGCCCCCTGAGAAGACTGACAGTTGTAGTGTGGAAGAGAGAATGCAGGACACTGAAGGCTCGGCCACTGTCGGACCACACAAACAATTACAGTTTGAGGTCAGTGTAAAACACACATACATGTTGAGTAGGCTTTTTAAAGAAATTAATACTTTTATTCACCCAGGATTCAAGCATTAAAAGTAAATTGATCAAAAGTCACACTGAAGACATTTATAATGTTACAAAAGATTTATTTATTTCAAATAAATTTCTATTATATTGAAATTACTATTAATCAAAGAATTCAGAAAAATATGTATCATAGTTTCCACAAAAATATTAAGCAGCACAACTATTTTCAACATTGATAATAATCAGAAATGTTACTTAAGCTCTTAATCAGCATATTAGAATGATTTCTAAAGGATCATGTGACACAGTGGCTGTTGAAATTTCAGATTTGCTTTCATAAGAACAAATTACATTTAAAAATGTATTAAAACAGAGAAAACAGTTATTTTAAATTGTAGTAATATTTCACAATATTGTTGTTTTACTGTATTTCTGTTCAAATGCATCTTTGGTGAGCATTAGAGACTTCTTTTTAAAACACATCAACACAATCATGCCGACCCAGAATTTATGAACAGTCTTTTAAACGTGTGTTACTGAAACGATGATTATCCATTGTTGTTTATTAATCAGGAGTTGGAGTGCGCCGTATCAGTTGAAGAAGATAACAGGCAGGAGTGGACTTTCCCCCTCTATGACTTCGATAACAATGGCAAGGTCACAAGAGAGGTAAGACCGAGACCTCTGTGCACTAAGGACAGTGACTGCTATCTTTTGTCATGGGAAAGCCCAGCAACAGAGACAACACTAACAGGACATACTAAATAGATGTCGCTCACTGTCTTTTTTCTTCCACCGTGCCACACAGTTCCTGTTTTTCTCAGCCTCATAGTTGCTCTGCATTTACATTTCATTTCCAAATGCTAAATCGCCTCAGATGTATAGCATGTTTCATGTTTCCTCCACTGCTGTCAGCATCTGTCTTCCCTCCCTGAGGCTATAGAGACTCTAATTAACATTATTATGGACATGTCTATGTATGAATTATGAATAATGCATGTATCTTATCATTTATCACGTACAGGCTTGCACAGCATATAAAAGACTAATCGACCATCTCGTGTCAGTGAAGATCTCTTAATTTCATGTTATTTTCCCCTCTCTATCTCCCTGCATCCAGGACATCACCAGTCTACTGCACACCATTTATGAGGTGGTGGACGCATCAGTGAATCACTCCCCCAGCAGCAGTAAGACCCTCAGGGTGAAGCTCTCCGTCGCCCCAGACTCCAGCCAGAGATGGAGGAACTGCACCCAGACCAACACAGGTACACAGAGAGAGTTTTCTCCAAGCAACAGAAAATTAGTTGAGAGATATCAGGGAGAGTTCACTCAAAATGCAGTCATCATTTACTCACTGTCAGGTTGTTCCATAACTATATGACTGTATCATTTCTACCGTGGAACACAAAAGGGATTTTAGCAGAAATTTGGTGCTGCTCTTTTCCATACAGTGATGGAATGGAATGGTAACTGGATCAATCAAACTTGATCAAAAAGACACTATTTAAGAAGTCAATATGACAACAGGTTTGTGTGATGGTCAAACTGAAATGTAGAGTCATGGCCAAAAGTTTTGGCAGTGACATAAATTTTGTGTTTTGCAAAGTTTGCTGCTTCAGTATTTGTAGATTATTTTTCCACATGTTTCTATGGTATACTGAAAAACAATGATAAGCATATCATAAGTTTTAAAGGCTTTTATTGGCAAAAAATATAATGAATCTGATATTTACAGTGTTGACCCTTGTTCTTCATAACCTCTGCAATTCACTCTGGCATGCTGGATATTAGCTTCTGGGCCAAATCCTGACTAATGGCGATCCATTCTTGTCTTATTAGTTCTCGGAGTTGATCACAATTTGTGGGCTTCTGCTTGTCCACTCGCCTTTTGAGGACTGACCACAGGTTCTCTATGGGATTGAGAGTTGCCTGGCCACGGATCCAAAATTTCAATGTAATGATCCTCGAGCCACTTCTTTATCACTCTTGCTGGAAAATGCACGGTTCATCAATCATCACCAAATTGCTCATGGATCGTAGGAAGAAGTCGCTCTTGCAGGACGTTTTGATACCATTCTTTATTCATGGCAG
>NW_015549559.1:1819635-1819823 GCF_001515605.1 Sinocyclocheilus anshuiensis | reverse complement strand
ATGGTCTAAACGGGTTGTCCCTATTCTCTTAATGAGTAATGGGTGTGTTTTGGGCATAACATGCAATAAACCAATCAGAGTCTCATCTCCCATCCCCTTTAAAAGCTAGTTGCGCTCGCACCATGGCGGGTTCGCTATTAACATGGCGGAATGTAATTTTTCATTTTTAAAAATGTTTGTGTGCTGCT
>NW_015549559.1:1805937-1818453 GCF_001515605.1 Sinocyclocheilus anshuiensis | reverse complement strand
ATCTAGAAACAATGTGAATGAACACCACAACAGCTTAAGCAGCAAACTTTGCAAAACACAAAATTTATGTCACTGGCAAAACTTTTGGCCATGACAATACAGAGGCTATTTATACCCGTCATGTATTTGAAAAAGAAGAGCCTTTGAACAGCAGCTGCCTTCATGCAAATTCACAAGTGTGTTTTTTTTATTTATATGAGGCCTGAGTTCAAAATAGAATAAATAAATGACACGCGGTGTCTAATTGAGTTTTTTATTTTTATTTTTTTTTTCATTTTTAATTGCACAAGTGCAGTCTGGACATGTTTTTAAATACCAAATGTTGTGTTCCATTATAAAAAAAAACCAAAAACAACAACAACATGAGGGCAAGTAGACAATGACAGAATTTTTGGGAGAACAATTCTAAATTCTTGTTACACTGTCTCCTACACTATTGCCCTCCTCCTTTTCCTGTCTTCCATGTCATTGCATCTCTTGTAAGATGAGTTCATATTCAAAGGCAGAAGACGACAGAAAGAAAAAACCCAAACCTCTGCAGCTCTGAGCTTTTGGATTTCTTTTGGAAAATGCTATCTTATCCTTCTCTGAAAGTCTTCTTTCAGATAGTCTTTTGCTGTTTGAAAAATAAATAAATCCACATTTAGCCACTTTCTAACCGTGTTACTTGGTAAAAAGCAATGTAATGGAGAACAGAAGGTACTCTGAAGAAACAGAAGTGTTTCTGTTTGTTTAGTGCTGTCATCTGAGCTATTTATACCCGTCATGTATTTGAAAGAGAAGAGCCTTTGAACAGCAGCTGTCTTCATGCAAATTCACAAGTGTGTTTTTTTTTTATTTATATGAGGCCTGAGTTCAAAATAGAAAAAATGAAGCATTGTTGTTTTTTCTTCTTTTATGAACCTTCAAAGTAAATAGAAAGCAGGGAACAAAGGTTTCTTTCTTATTTTAGTTGGTCTTTAAAGCTGCTGCAGTATAAGTGCACGTGTGTGTGATGCTATGCAACTCAACGCCATTCTCTTTGATAAAGACCCCCTCTTCTCTCTCTCTCTCCCTCTCTCGCTCACTCTGTCTTAATCAGACACTCCCCATCCCAAGCATAAGGGAGAAAAGTGCATTGAGGACTCCAAGACTTCAGAGAAAAAGTCAAGAGCCTTTCTTAGGTACTAGGAAATTAAGCTAAACAGACCACATCATATGCAAATCAGTTTCACACATTAGTGTCTGTAATTGTTACATAAAACTACAATATATAAACTTCAGAAGAACATGTCACATTTGAATCTTTTAAGAAATTAACATTAAATGGACATAGATTGGTTCAAGCCTGCTTTATGTATACAACCTCAGAGCAATGTACTTGCTGTCATGACAATATGATGCTGTTGTATTAGGCGTTACCATGCTGCCCAGCAAGGTTGTCAGCGGCACTGTGTGGATGAGAACTTGGAGAGAAGAAACCATTACCTTGACCTGGCCGGCATTGAAAACTACAAATCCCGCTTTGGAACAGGTACAGATTTAATTGCAAAGAGTAAATGGAGACAATAGAGCTTTCTCATTTAGGCCCTACTCACACCTGGTGTTTAAATCTGTCTTGTGTGATCCAGTCACAGGCAATCTGCCCAAAAAACATTGCTGTCTCAAATGCATCAGTAACACATTACTATAAGATTCTGTACATTAACATTACAGTAGTTGCAATAGCTTATGTGAAATAACAATGTTTAATACTTTATAGCCTTTGTGAAAAAGACGTGCATTTCTTTTTCACAAGGCATCATTTATTAATCATGGTTAATGTACGTTTTTACATATACATTTTTAGCATTTTAAATTTTATGACATTATTTCATGATTTATAAACGAACATGAATTGTCAATGGATAAAAGTATATTTATATATTTTGCAGATTTTATAAATATTAACAAATATTTTTGTTAATAATACACAAAAAAAATAAATACAAAAGTTTAAAACCTTTTTTTTGCCCAATGGATTAATGTCATTGACTGTTCATAAAAGTGTTTTGGACCACTTGTACGTCTGTATTTAGTGCTGGCCCGCATGAACCTCAACATATCATATAGTAATACAAGATGTGCAAGAGATCATAAAATAACTTGAGACTTACACTCTTTTGTGGTGAAGAAGCTATTATTTTATACTATTAAAACCTATTTAAAATAATAAAATAAAATAATAATAATAAAATTAAAACAAAATATTTTGTGCTTCCTCTAACAGCTCCTGCCACAGAACCAGCAAAACCCAACAATACCACGCCTTCATCCAATCAGACACGCTCCCGTTCTCAGGAACCCGAGAATTGCCACGCATACTCCGTTCACCATCAGCGCTCACAGACCATCACCACGGATCCTCCTGCCATCCTCTCCCGGCACTCACACGCATTTCGTTCCCCCAAAACGCACCGCACGCCGCCCACACTGGCCTCCGCTGGTCGGGTGATGAGAAGAGGAGTGCCCCCTCCCCCAGCGGTCCCCAATCAGACCCCTCTGCACCAAAGCTCAGGTCCATACCGACGACACAAGCAGAGGCCTAAAGAAGGGCTGCACTATCGGGCTCCTGGGCCGACTGTGACGTCTGGCCCAGTCATAGAGAAAGAGCATGTGAGGGATCTGCCCAGTCTGGTGCTGTATGAAGGAGGACTAGCTCAGGTGGTCCAGCGACACGAGCATCATCATCATCATGAACATCATCATCATTACCATCACTTCTATCAGTCCTGAAGAGTAAAACACAGACGCCTACTTAATGGATCTAAATAAGAAGAACCACAAGGAACGTAACAAATGATCTTAAATCTTCTTTCATGGCCACAATGAGGCTGAGAAGGACACAAAGAATCATTTTCATGCCAAAGTGGCAGACAATATTTGTATATATAAGTGTGTGTGTGAGGTTGTGTGAGTCAGTTGAATGTGTGCTATTGTATTCAGTCCTGTCTTTGGCAGCAGGAGAGGTTTACTTACTACGTAAGGGCTCTATCTTTCCCTTTTCTCTTCTTTCTTGCTCTCTATCACTCTGTCTGCCTCCTTTGTTTTTATCTCTCTCCCTCTCTTAATTTTTATCTGATTGGTCTGTTTGGTTGAAACGGTGGTCAGCCCTGTTAAATGAAGAATTTTGAGTTGTCAAACCACTTTTGAAGGAATACAATTCCTTGGTTGTGTAATTTACATTTGTGTGTGTGTGCGCACGATCTGCGCGTCTATGTGTGCCTAAGGTGTCTTTTTTACACTTATCCTGTTGTTGTTTTTTCTTTTGTTTTTTTCCACTGAAGACCACTTGAAAAGCACTTCTTGTGCCATTGCATTCGAGACACTTTATCTATGAAGAGCTTCTCTCTCCAAAACAACAGATCTGAATCAACACCTTTAAAAATGCAATACAGGACACATGTATATAAAAGAGCCAGTAAAGACGCTCAAACTGTCAAAAAGGACTTTGTTGAAGGACAGTATGAGAATTTCACTCTACACTTTAAAATCTACATGAAGAAAACAGAGCATCATAATCAGCTGCTACCTCTAGTATTGTTATGATTATTGGTATTATTGACAATTTTTATTATTGAGATTTTTTTTATTTGTCTGTCTGTTGTAATATCCCACAAATCTACAGTCATGTCAAGATGTATCGGATTTAAATCCATTGTAAGCTTTATTACTGAAACATTTCTATTCATATTTTTTCCCTGTCCCCGTAACTTTAAGCTAATTGCATTCTAAGACCACTAGGCATCAGAGTTTATAGTGTAATTATGTATATCAGACAATATGAGTTCTTAAAATAATCTTCTGATTGTAGGATAATGTTTTGAAGCTTGTTAAAAAAATAATTTATTTGAAAACATATTCCTTTCACGTTTATGGCAAGTCAAAATGTGTCTAATCAAATGATTGGAAAACATTGAATATAGTTTATATCGTATGACACAATATTATACCCGATAATGTATTTTTGCTTGTTTAGTTGTGGTTTCAACTTTTCCTTATTATCAGTTCAGTCATAGGGCAATTCAAGTTGTAAAGTGTAAAGGGATCTATGCTGCCAAGGAAAAATTGTATTTTTATTTCTCAGGTTCATTTCACGTTTGAGTCATTGATTTGACAAGACAATATTATCGGTTTTGAAGGGAGCTGTAAACCACTGGATTGAAGTTTTGTTTTGTTTTTTGGTACAGAATCACCATGTAGAGTTTTTAATTTCTTTCAGAATCCAAGAATATGTCCTCAGACTGAATTAGGATCTTTTAGACAGTATGGTAGTGCCTTTAGCTCAGGATAGGCAGAAGTGAGATGGGTAGCTAGAAAACAAGGAGTCTGGTTTATTAGGAGTTCATCTGTTCCCCTGCAGCAGTTTTAAACAGCATTTAAATAGTACATTATGAATCTATTTTAGGTTCGATGTATCCCTAGTCACCTAGGGGGAGTGAGTGAGTGAGTGTGTATGGCAGCTGTCTCATTCCTCAGGGGCAGGATGACAGTATCACCGCCTAGGAGTCTCCAGTCCTCCCATAACTCACCAATACTCCACTGACAGAGTAAATGAGTGTGTGCAACTGAAAACAGCACTACGGAAGATTATGAAACACAACAGCCTTTGTTCAGACTCAGCAAAACAGGCGTGTGTGTTGAAGCTCACAGCAGGTGTTTTAATATTCCAAGTTTGTGTGATATAATTGATCTCATCTCTCTTTTTTGATTTTATACACAGAAAAAAACTTGTATTGAAAGCTACAAAAATGTGCACTTGCACTTGCAATTTTGGGCCTCAATATGGACAATAGTTACATAAAAAGAGATATACATCTAATCACTGACAAAAAAACATTTTGTCACTGATGAGATGAGTTCATTATGTTTGGTTATTAGAACCTGTTCAACTTACTGATATGTTTAGAGTGAGATCGGCTGACTCTTCTGCTCAGGAGGACGGTGGAAATGTGAGAGCATCTCTGGAAACCCACCTGCAGCTTCATCACAGCTAGTAAGTTAGCGACACTCAACCTTCATTCAGTTTTGCTGTTGCAGGGGAATGATTGTGTGGTATGGAGCTTAGCTCTCCCTCCCATTTTCTCTCTCTCCTTGTGGTGAGATGTTGTCATTTTAAATGATTCTGACCATTTCTTAAACATGTATTGCTGCTGAAGGAAAGAAAGAAAGAAACCAACCCATGGCATCACGAGAAATTGAAAACTGTAAACACGCCACATGTGCAAAACATCTAAATGCACAGCAGATTCATTTATATTATTTCATTATTGTCCTGCAGTGTTCCTGTTTATCCTTTAATCAATCACCACGCTGATACTTTTTAGATGTTTGATAAGATCAGTTGTCTAATGGTTGTAAATACGACATGAACAGACGGCTGTGGTGATACCAGTATTTAGACAGATTCTACTCTATTTATCTGGATGATCGGCTATTTTGTATAGTGGCATTTGTACTTACAACATTTCTTGATTTCTATTGTGCTTTTGTTTATTGAGTGAGTGTGTGTAGGATGACACTCTCTCAAATTCACAGCAAATGATTCATGAAGGTGCTTGTATATAAATAACATGATGTGGTAGTATTTCATGCCACACCCGAACCCTAGTCCAGATCATTTGTGACTTTTCCTAATAATTTTTCATGCTTTTTTGTTTAGTTTATATAGATCAGTGATGGGCAAACTTGGCCCTTCCAGGCCACTTTCCAGCAGAGAATTGATCCAACCCTGATAAAACTCACCTGCCTGTAGCCTTCTAGTAGTCTTGAAGACAATGATTAGCTGGTTCAGGTGTGTTTGATTAGGGTTGGAGCTAAACTCTGCAGGAAAGTGGCCTGGAAGGGCCAGGTTTGCCCACCCCTGATATAGATGGATGGAAATAATTGCTTTATTTATTTAATAGCAAACCTGTGCCAAGAGAAAACCTTTCATTAAAAGCTGAACTGTTGCTTACTGACTGGGTGGCCGTTGGTTCTGAGAATGTTCTGATGATTTATTTGCATGCATGTACACTCATCATGGCTGCATACAGAGATGTGTTTCGGCTTTTGAGTAGAAATACTTTTGCCTGTCCTCTGACTGTTAATCTATGTTGTTTGCATGTCTTGCTTCAGATATTTCCCACAGCTACAGTCTACCACATGGCCAAAGAAAGTAGTGATGTTCTGTAAGTTATAAGTTACATACTAACACATCTCCATCCCCACATAGACTACCATTTGGGGTTGGTAAGATTTATTAAAAATAATAATAAATTCTTATGCTCACCAAGGCTGCATTTATTTGAACAAGTATACAGTAAAACGGCATTATTGTGAAATATTATACAATTTCTATTTTAATGTTTTTTAAAACATTATTTATTTATTTGATGGCAAAGAATTTTCAGCAGCTATTACTCCAGTCTTCAGTGGGACATGATCCTTCATAAATCAAATGAATATGCTAATAAACATCTAATATATTTGGTGCTCAAGAAACTTCTTTATTAATGTTAAAAGCAGCTGTCAAAAGACTGCAAACTTTGGAAAGGTAGATTATGTAATATAATTTGTGATGAATTAATACAATTTACAGAAAGTGAGCAACACTGTGGGAGTACAATTTACTGTACATCCAGAAGTTAAACAATGTAGGATTTGAGTGGTTCGATTACAGCTGAAATATTTTGTGAGGGCATAATGTGAGAAAATATTTCTAATCAACGATCAGAAAAATTCTATTCAAGACTGAATGTTATACAGAACAAGTATTTTGATGTCCGTATTGTTTACATTTACTTAAAAATAGCACTGCGTTAAAAGTATCAGTTTTTTTTAATCAGCGTGTGTGCTCCCTGGGAATCAATCAAATGTTGCACTAACATTTGAGCTATTAGAACACGCCTACTTTCCTCTCTCTAGGGACTTTTTTTCCAACAAATATTTCCACAAGAGTATAAACAAGTGACACCAGGTTCACAATGGGTGCTGGATTTGTGTGGTGAGGATGGTGAGGACTATAGCTGTGGAAGAGCCATATCTCTGTGTCACAAAAACAAACAGACAGCGAGCGAGCAAGCGAATGATGCTATTGACTTGAGCGTGAGTGAGGAGGCTGCTTCCATATGTGTGGAGTGCGCTTTGTCTCCTGTAGATAGACAGTGCTTTGAAGTGCGGATTGGCCCAGTGGGGTGCTAGCTTCTGTTGAGAGGAGATGCTAAACACAGAGGATGTGAGGGACACGCGACTATGCGCTACACTATTAACCATACAGGAGCAAAGAGGCAAAAAACGCAAATCCAATGATAATGTACATCTGTTCCAGAGTATTTAGAGGCTTTGAATTGTTTTTTTCTGTGGGATAAGTGGAGCCCTTTTTCTTACAGTATCTCACAACTTCAAAGCAGATTCTCTGGATAATGCAAATGATTGGAATATAGCGCTTTCTGCAGGCTTGAAAGCATGAAAAGAAAAGAGAGAGAAAAAAAAGCGAATTAAAGCTAATTGGTGTGGCATGCTTTTATGTATGAGAAGATGGGCGAAAATAAAGCTCTTTATTAACCGTCAAGTTCACTGAATTAGGCGAGAAGCTGGCAGAGTGCTAAAGTTCACATTCCCTCTATCTGTCTTTGAGGCTTGTTTGTAGCACTCAAGGTCTCGGTGCCCTGTTGACATTTGCTCCACAGCGACGTCTGTTAAGGGTATGATAAGATAACAGTCATTGAGATTAAGAGCATCCCGTTGTAATCACAAAGGCATGTTTGACGGCTGAGACGGAAATGGATGGAGGTGTGAATGTGACTGGCTATGTTTATGAGTACACAATGCAATGTAAGTCTTCGTATGTGTGTTTTACAAAATAGTACATTTAAGTAAATATTTGACTAATTTCAATAAAATAAAATTAACATAAATTAAAATAAAGTAGAAATAAATTCTGAAACATAGCTGATGATTAGTGTTATTGATTTTATGTTATTGTTATAATTACTACGGTTTATGGGATCCCTTCAAAATAATGGCTTTGACCAGTGTTGTTATTGGTGTGACCTGTGATATTTTTGACTGATACTAAAACTAACAACAAATTTTGCTGAAATAAAAAACTTAAATCAAAGCTGAAATATAAATATGAGATTACAAACTTAAACGTAAAAACCAATTGCCTTAGCAACTAATTGAAATAAGTTTGAGTACTAAAAAAAATTAAACAAAAACAAAAGCTAATAGAATATTAAAAAACATCACTAAAATTAAAATTTAAACTGAAAAATGAAAGCTATTAAAATATGAATAAACAGGCTACTATATTAGTAAATAAATAATATGAAAATAACACTGGCTGTGACTACATCTGTCTATTGCAGTGCTGTGGAAATACTTTGATACAATTGAAGAATGTATGTACGTAGTTAACATAAATCGTAAGAATTTATTTTGAAAAAAAAAAAAAAAAATCATTGCTGATTGCTAAGTCTCCCAGAACTCTCCAAAAATACATCAGAAAAACATATTCAGAAAATGACCTTCAACTATTTGTAATAATATTTTCGGCCTGATTGGTCCATCATAACTATCTCCACATCAGCCCAGGGTGTAGTGTGACTGAAATGTGAGGGTGTGTGGAAACATGGAAACAGTCAGGAACTCAAGAGCTAATGAACTGTAGTGCATTTTTCAAAAGGAGAGGGAGAGAGGAAAAGAAAGGGAAAATGCTTGAGGGCTATATTTATTTTTACAAGAGCCCTGTAATTATAACATTTTATTATGGTAAATTAATACTGATAAGAGAAACAAAATATGGCATGTTTAAAAGCACTTCATCATTGAGAAATTAGTTACTTTGCTGAGACCAGGGCTCAAGTCCTACTGTCACAGCATAACCATGCCTTTATAGACATTAAAGGGATAGTTCACCCAAAAATGAAAATTACCCCATGATTTACTCACCCTCAAGGAATTCTAGAAGTCCAATAAAGCGCATCCATCCATCATAAAAAAGTGTCCCACATGGCTCTGGAGGGTGAATAAAGGCCTCCTGAAGTGAATCAATGAATTTTTGTAAGAAAAATATCCATATTTAAACTTCATAAACAGTAATCTCGAGCTTCCTTAACTGTCGTACATGCTTTCACTAGAGAGTGGCGTTCAGGGCAGATGACATAGGATGTAGATGTAGCATAAGGTCTGGTGAGAATATGCTAGTCTCACAAGAACCAAGGTTTGTTTACATGAGCAAAGGAAGCAATGTTTCCTTTGTTTAGCAAAGGAAAACTAGTCTCCTCTTGTCTTATATCGAAGTCCTCTGACATTTTTCTTTACAAATCCTCATTTTGTATTTCTAATTTGTGACCGGTGTTTTGTTTTGCTCTCTCCTCTGCGCTTCTGTGTTCATCACTTCTCACCGGAACTTACGCTACACCTGTGTCCTACCAGGACATTTTTTAAATATAACTCAGATTGTATTCATCTGACAGAAGAAAGTCATATACCAATGAGTTACAAATAGTAGGCATGAGCAAGTTCTCCAGTAAATCTGGACTTAACGTTCAAATCTTTACTCTCAGCTCAGGTTATTGGATTCACATGAACCCCTGTCTCCGATTATGTTTCACTTGCCCCTTTTTTTCTTATTTTTTCTTTCTGATATTCTCAAGCCACTTACTTTTTCAAAATTCTGCAAGATCTTTTATGAGTCACTTGCATATTCTTGAGTGTTTCCTCCTGTACTCCCTCTATAGAGCCACATGCTTCACTTACAACTTCAGTGTTCCCTTCTGAGTCACCTGCTCTTCTGAAAGTCTTTTCATGGTGAATCAGTCTGTGATAAGCAAGAAAGCGCTGACTTTCATCTCTTCACCCTTACGACTCGATCCACCAACTGCATGAGTCCACCTGGATTGGTGGTCCCAAATGTGTGTTCTTGCATGACATTATGTGCAAGTTGTTTTTATAGTGTTTTTGTAAACTGTTTGAAATCCCAGATAACTTAGGCAACGTCAACACGAAGCCAGAGCTTTCCCTATTCGATCTTTCCCCCCTCGTCTCAAGAAATATCTGCATCCACACGAAACCACGAAACCGACACAGAACGATGTAGTATGCCAGACTAGCATGTGGCGCTGTAATTCTGCCACAGAGATACACTAAAAACGGAGAAGAAGACTTGGACTATGCGCATAAACCTTGCGCGCGGTATACAAACGAACATGGAACAATACATTTATTAATCTGTGTTAATGTTAGTTAATAATTAATTCATAGGCAGGATGCTGTAGATGTTTTCCACTAAGGATGGGAGCATGACATTTTCACAGTGTGAATCTAATTGAATTACATTCCAATTATTCTTCTTATCTGCACATGACATTACATATAGTCCTTGATATGTTAATTCCATGCATACACACTGTTCAAATTTTTCAAATGTGTAAACAGGACGTTGTTGGCCCTGGTTATCTTCCTCAAGCTGTGATGACGTCTATCAGATGCCAACAAAATGAGGAAGAGAGAGAGAGAGCATATGGGAGAGCGAGGCACCAAAAAGTTCCATTGGTTTTGAGTAGATCATTGGGGCTCTTTATTTTTGCAACATCAAAGGGCTTGTGTCTGCTTTGATGTGGCAGCATGCTGTTTAAGGTACAGAGTGAATGGAAAGATGTCAAGCTGCAAGGTGCCTCTGTAGTTTGCGAGGAGGGCTCTGCAGAGCAGCAGATGAAAGGACCAAACAGGGTTTGATAATGAATGTCCAACAAGTAGCCCATCTCAGGCAGTGCTCACGCAGCGGGAGCTAGAGCTAACCTTCAACGACGCACACAACGCCCCGCACTCCTCCTCTAACTACTACCGCTCACTCCCTCGCTCTCTCTTTTTAGCCGTCCGCTGAAAACTCCCCAGAAGTGAGCTTTAATCTTCGTGTCAATTAAAACTCAATACAAAGCAACCGCACAAACACACAGATAAAGGCGCGTGCCTGCGACTGCGCTGGCACTTCTTCTGTTCCATTCTCACTCTCTGAAAGACATTTGACCTCTTTCTTTTTGACAGAGCATGTCTCTCTAAGCTCCGCACTAATTGGCTTCCAATTTCACCAAGACTCGACTCAATTAGGACATCGCTTACTGGCTTGCCTCCCCGGTCTGTTTGAAGCCATTGTCCACCGCTGTGCTGACAGAGTTTTACATCAGACTCTCAAACAGTGTCAACTCACCTATTTCTTTGTTGTGCTATTTCAGAAAAAAAGTGAGAACTGACAATGTCCTGCGATGCATGTGTGATGAAGTGTTGTTAGGCTGAACGCAGCTGAAGTCTGATCAAACGGAAGAACAAACTTGTTTGAATGAGACTGCGTATCTTAATTAATGGTTTTTATAAAACCAGATGTTATATAAATTGTGTTGTCATGAAGGTGTGCTGGGCAGAAATACAAATTTATGTCTGTTACATAGTTTTCATTTGATGTGAGAGATGTGAAGCAGACCTCTTCTTTAATAATGTAAACACAGTCCAACACTTTGAGTGCAGACCAGGCTCTAACTTTAAAGATGATTTATATAGAAAGTATGTGGGCTATTTTAGACTTGTGAAAAGTGGATAGCCTATTCATTTCATGTTCTCTCGGGTAAATGTGGTATGAACCACATGTATCGTCCACAAATGTTAGCCTATCACATGGTCACCCCATCATGCTGAGGGGACAGTGAAAATCCTGCATCTCTTCATGTCCTCCAATATTTACAATGACAAGAAATGACAAAAACATTTATGCTAAGGGAGTTTAATTCACGGTACTTCTCTGATTAGGATATTAGCATTTCTGTCAGAACTCTGCTCTCTGTACCCCAACAGTCTTTGTGGAAAATCAACATGACAACCCACACCTCACTGTTCGTTATTACATCTGTCATTCTCGGACTCGTCAGAGCTGTATATTCTACACCAGATGACAAACTAATAATGGCACATGAGGAAATATGAGATAAAGCAATCATGACAAAACAACAGGCAATAAAGGAACAAAACAACTCTATTTCTCATGTTTTTATTATGTAGATCAAAGACAGACTGGAGAAGCCACATATCTCTGGCACACATACACACACACTTTAGGTATAAAGAACGTTTTTGCATTGCTTACAACTGTTTGAGTATTATGCCAATAAGCCTGGTTTGACCAGGGCGTCTAATTTAATTTTCTTGGCTAAAATCCTTAATATTTTTTTTTTTTTTTTGATGAGAGTTTGGCGTGTGTAACAGTGCAACTTCTAAAAAATCTGAGATAAAAGAAACTAGAGTAAGAAAGCTGTAGTACACTGAAGGTAATCTGTTTACAATGTCTGCCTGGCCCTGCACACTACTTCTCTGTTCCTCGGCTGAGTCACTGGCTAATTGTGTTGTCACTGTCAGCTGCATGGCCACTGCATGACTGTTCTTCTGTGTCCAATGCAATGCCAGAAGTGCACCACATTCAGCATGAAAGACAAGTTCATTGAGAGATACTAAAGAGAGTGAGTC
>NW_015549559.1:1797770-1798875 GCF_001515605.1 Sinocyclocheilus anshuiensis | reverse complement strand
CAGAGCTTTCCCTATCCGATCTTTTTTTTCCCCTCGTCTCAAGAAATATCTGCATCCACACGAAACCACAAAACCGAATCAAAACGATGTAGTATACATGCCAGACCAGTATGTGGATTCTGCCTTCTGCCACAGAGATACACTAAAAACGGAGAAGAAGACTTGGACTATGCGCATAAACCTTGTATACAAAAATGGAACAATACATTTATTAATCTGTGTTAATGTTAGTTAATAATTAATTCATAGGCAGGATGCTGTAGATGTTTTCCACTAAGGATGGGAGCATGACATTTTCACAGTGTGAATCTAATTGAATTACATTCCAATTATTCTTCTTATCTGCACATGACATTACATATAGTCCTTGATATGTTAATTCCATGCATACACACTGTTCAAATTTTTTCAAATGTGTAAACAGGACGTTGTTGGCCCTGGTTATCTTCCTCAAGCTGTGATGAAGTCTATCAGATGCCAACAAAATGAGGAAGAGAGAGAGAGAGCATATGGGAGAGCGAGGCACCAAAAAGTTCCATTGGTTTTGAGTAGATCATTGGGGCTCTTTATTTTTGCAACATCAAAGGGCTTGTGTCTGCTTTGATGTGGCAGCATGCTGTTTAAGGTACAGAGTGAATGGAAAGATGTCAAGCTGCAAGGTGCCTCTGTAGTTTGCGAGGAGGACTCTGCAGAGCAGCAGATGAAAGGACCAAACAGGGTTTGATAATGAATGTCCAACAAGTAGCCCATCTCAGGCAGTGCTCACGCAGCGGGAGCTAGAGCTAACCTTCAACGACGCACACAACGCCCCGCACTCCTCCTCTAACTACTACCGCTCACTCCCTCGCTCTCTCTTTTTAGCCGTCCGCTGAAAACTCCCCAGAAGTGAGCTTTAATCTTCGTGTCAATTAAAACTCAATACAAAGCAACCGCACAAACACACAGATAAAGGCGCGTGCCTGCGACTGCGCTGGCACTTCTTCTGTTCCATTCTCACTCTCTGAAAGACATTTGACCTCTTTCTTTTTGACAGAGCATGTCTCATAAGCTCAATTAATTGGCTTCCAATTTCACCAAGACTCGACTCAATTAGGACATCGCTTAC
>NW_015549559.1:1778731-1796593 GCF_001515605.1 Sinocyclocheilus anshuiensis | reverse complement strand
ATGTGGCGCTGTAATTCTGCCACAGAGATACACTAAAAACGGAGAAGAAGACTTGGACTATGCGCATAAACCTTGCGCGCGGTATACAAACGAACATGGAACAATACATTTATTAATCTGTGTTAATGTTAGTTAATAATTAATTCATAGGCAGGATGCTGTAGATGTTTTCCACTAAGGATGGGAGCATGACATTTTCACAGTGTGAATCTAATTGAATTACATTCCAATTATTCTTCTTATCTGCACATGACATTACATATAGTCCTTGATATGTTAATTCCATGCATACACACTGTTCAAATTTTTCAAATGTGTAAACAGGACGTTGTTGGCCCTGGTTATCTTCCTCAAGCTGTGATGACGTCTATCAGATGCCAACAAAATGAGGAAGAGAGAGAGAGAGCATATGGGAGAGCGAGGCACCAAAAAGTTCCATTGGTTTTGAGTAGATCATTGGGGCTCTTTATTTTTGCAACATCAAAGGGCTTGTGTCTGCTTTGATGTGGCAGCATGCTGTTTAAGGTACAGAGTGAATGGAAAGATGTCAAGCTGCAAGGTGCCTCTGTAGTTTGCGAGGAGGGCTCTGCAGAGCAGCAGATGAAAGGACCAAACAGGGTTTGATAATGAATGTCCAACAAGTAGCCCATCTCAGGCAGTGCTCACGCAGCGGGAGCCAGAGCTAACCTTCAACGACGCACACAACGCCCCGCACTCCTCCTCTAACTATATCGCTCACTCCCTCGCTCTCTTTTTAGCCGTCCGCTGAAAACTGCCGAGAAGTGAGCTTTAATCTTCTCGTCAATTAAAACTCAATACAAAAGCAACCACACAAACACACAAATAAAGGCGCGTGCCTGCGACTGCGCTGGCACTTCTTCTGTTCCATTCTCACTCTCTGAAAGACATTTGACCTCTTTCTTTTTGACAGAGCATGTCTCTCTAAGCTCCGCACTAATTGGCTTCCAATTTCACCAAGACTCGACTCAATTAGGACATCGCTTACCAGCTTGCCTCCCCGGTCTGTTTGAAGCCATTGTCCACCGCTGTGCTGGCAGAGTTTTACATCAGACTCTCAAACACCTAGCTATTTCTTTTATGTGCTATTTCAGAAAAAGAGTGCGAACTGACAATGTCCTGCAACGCATGTGTGATGAAGTGTTGTTAGGCTGAACGCAACTGAAGTCTGATCAAACGGAAGAACAAACTTGTTCAAATGAGACTATCTATCTTAATTGATGGTTTTTATAGAACTAGATGCTATATAAATTGTGTTGTCATGAAGGTGTGCTGGGCAGAAATACAAATTTATGTCTGTTACATAGTTTTCATTTGATGTGAGAGATGTGAAGCAGACCTCTTCTTTAATAATGTAAACACAGTCCAACACTTTGAGTGCAGACCAGGCTCTAACTTTAAAGATGATTTATATAGAAAGTATGTGGGCTATTTTAGACTTGTGAAAAGTGGATAGCCTATTCATTTCATGTTCTCTCGGGTAAATGTGGTATGAACCACATGTATCGTCCACAAATGTTAGCCTATCACATGGTCACCCCATCATGCTGAGGGGACAGTGAAAATCCTGCATCTCTTCATGTCCTCCAATATTTACAATGACAAGAAATGACAAAAACATTTATGCTAAGGGAGTTTAATTCACGGTACTTCTCTGATTAGGATATTAGCATTTCTGTCAGAACTCTGCTCTCTGTACCCCAACAGTCTTTGTGGAAAATCAACATGACAACCCACACCTCACTGTTCGTTATTACATCTGTCATTCTCGGACTCGTCAGAGCTGTATATTCTACACCAGATGACAAACTAATAATGGCACATGAGGAAATATGAGATAAAGCAATCATGACAAAACAACAGGCAATAAAGGAACAAAACAACTCTATTTCTCATGTTTTTATTATGTAGATCAAAGACAGACTGGAGAAGCCACATATCTCTGGCACACATACACACACACTTTAGGTATAAAGAACGTTTTTGCATTGCTTACAACTGTTTGAGTATTATGCCAATAAGCCTGGTTTGACCAGGGCGTCTAATTTAATTTTCTTGGCTAAAATCCTTAATATTTTTTTTTTTTTTTTGATGAGAGTTTGGCGTGTGTAACAGTGCAACTTCTAAAAAATCTGAGATAAAAGAAACTAGAGTAAGAAAGCTGTAGTACACTGAAGGTAATCTGTTTACAATGTCTGCCTGGCCCTGCACACTACTTCTCTGTTCCTCGGCTGAGTCACTGGCTAATTGTGTTGTCACTGTCAGCACATGTCAGCTGGCCACTGCATGACTGTCCTTCTGTGTCCAATGCAATGCCAGAAATGCACCACATTCAGCATGATAGACAAGATCATTGAGAGATACTAAAGAGAGTGAGTCCGTTAGCTAATTTGGTTGTCTCTCCTCAGTAGAAGTAAATGGCCATTACTGTTGTGCAGAATTGTTTATTATGGTCTCCATTCCATGGCCTTTTGGTCAAAAAGGCTCCGTCTTTTACACTGTGGATGACAGAGCTACAGAGGGATGGAGACATCATGCTGATCAGCTCTGGTCTCATCAAAGCCAGACAGCCCCCAAACAGGATCAACACCAAACCCTCACAGCACCTTCCACTGCCCAGACCGCCATAAATGTCATATATTTCTCAGCTGACTGCTGGTTCTCATCATCAGAAGATATCATAATATATTGCTTTACTTGAGCAATTAATACTCCAGAACTGACAATTTAGAATTGCAGACTAAAATAAATAAACGCAATAAACTGCTCAGTATTTACTTGTGGTACGAGTCTGTTCTATAGGCCTACAGAACAGAATCATTTCCTTGAGTGGTTTATAAGCAGTTAAGGGCCATTAAGCAATCAAAAATTATTTAAATAATTTGCTTTTAATTTTAAGTTGTCTGAAAATGTTTCTTAAACACTGTTGAGAAATTATAGAAAATGTGCACAGATAGTAGTATTTAAAAAAAACAAAACTAAAATAAATAATAAATAAATAAAAATACAGGCTGAACACAAGACTATTAACATAAAACTATTGACTATAAATATAAAATATTTATTAAAGCTCACTGCATTTTTTCTCATGAGTTAATTTAATACTTACATTTTTAATTTACATTTTTAATTAATTTAATTCAATACTTATTGTAATTCATGGGATTATTATACAATAATTACAAGAGTTACATTCCAGACATCATCTCTATCCATTAAAACCTATAGATTAATTAAGCGAAATCATTCAATTTGAATTCCTAAAGTTGCTATTATGACATATCTTCCATTAAAATACGGGAAATTAAATATTTACATATTCATATATCTGTACATAAGTCATAGAATAATTTACCTTTCAAATAAATCTGTTTTACTGGGATTCAGCCTTGTCTGTCATTGGATATTCAATTGTTCAACTAAACTGTCAAAACTCAATTTAAATAGACTAGCTGATTTTGTATTTTTCTTTAATACGAATTATATTAAAGGGGTCATATGATGCTTTTTTTAAAGATCATTATTTTGTGTATTTGGTGTAACAGAATATGTTGACATGCTATCTTAAAGATTCCTAAATGCATCTACTTTCGGAAGGCCAAATAAAGTGCTTTTGCTTTCGCACTGAAACACACAGTCTCTCTGACATGGCTTCATCAACACTAACTGCGGTTACTGAAACCATGCCGTGCACATTTGGGCACATTATGCAAATATTCCCACATAGTGACCTAGATATGTGGGGGCGTGTTAGAACGAGCCGTTTTAGGGGGGCGTGGCAGAGTCTTAACTTTGATAAAGAATATCTCTTTGGGTTTGTGACTTTAGTCTTTGCAACTTCAGGGATCTTATCTATGCACAATCAGCTTGTAACACTCCAAAGAGAAAGGAAAACTTGAAATCGCGTCATATGACCCCTTTAAAAGTCATTTATACATTCTGTAAAAGTTTACCCAGGGTAAACTTGCCCCAGGTAGGGGGCCATCTTTCCCCAGTAAGTTGGGGTAAGATAGCCTCCTTGAATAATTTTACATTTTGAGGAGAGGGGAGAGACCCCACACACATGATTGTAAAGCGCTTTGGGTGTACAACAAAACACAATAAAGCGCTATATAAATGCATCATTCATTCATTCATTCATTTTGTGCTATGTTTCTATTTATTTCCATTTTTAAATCACATCGGCTGGTGCAGCATCAACCTGCAAATTCTAAACTTATTTCTAAATATGTTGCAATTTAAAAGTAGGTAAATGCATATTGTTCTTAAGGGGCATCCCCCATCTTCCCTAATGTATGATGCTAGACTTCCCTCTTGTGTTTGAAGTGTGGTTCTGCATCCTTCTTTACAACTGTGAAAGTGGCGTCCATGTTTACTTTTCAAAGCCGTAAGACGCCAAAACAGCGCTACGTTTATTATTTTGTCTGTCATCTAGGGAGTAACTCGTTTAACCTTCCGCGTTTAAACGCGGTTGTCGCGCCCCAAACTTTGCCTACATGACCCGAGGAGCGTTGGACCACATGAGCACCACCCTCCTGATGTGACAGCAGAAGTTTTATAGCTTTATATTGAGTAAAATTAGGGTTTACGGGACAAAAAAGCAATTAGTAACAGCAGTCTTTGTATTTGACACTAACTTTACGCAGTAGCCTATCAGCGATGAGAAGCCTATAATTCAAAACTTGTTAAAACTGAAGCAGATAGTTATGTGAATATTAAATCAAAGTTTTTGACACATTGTGCAAAACAACAATCACTCACTGACGTGTAAACAAAGTGTCACAACACCCTCGGTCTTCTCTGCAACCGGTTTAGAATAAGACTTCTTTTTATGAGTAAACCGACTCGACAGTAAGGACTTCCTGAAGATTCGGACATCAACGCCTCTTTCACTTTCACTTCGGACGATCATTACCATAAAGTGGCTAAACGGACTGTAAGGACAGATAAACATGTGTTCGTGGCGTTTTCATATCACGGAATATCTAGTAAATAGACGGTTGTAATCGTTTTTCGTTTGCGATATAATTTCGAAAATTTCAAATGACACGGACGCTTTTGTTCTTAAATGATAGCCTACGCGTACAGGTATGATCATGAATGAGACATTTTCTTTACCTTTATAGTGGAGGAACAATGGCGTTCAGGAGATATTTCAGACCTTGTCTGTTAAGTGTTTTTATTTCTTTCTTTATTTAACGTCATTGTTTCCTAATGTCTTCGGAGTATATTTATTCAAAGCCATTTTTATAATGTTACTTACTTAACTAAAAGTACAATCAACACGTCCTAATCTAGACGTAAGTTTAGGAAAAATAAACAATGGGAACACAGACCGCTTTTGGAAAAAATGAGGAAATTAGTGCCTAAATTTACTCTAGCTGTTCAGAGTATTAGCCTATAATAAATATTTATGACATCTCTTTGATATCTAATAAATGCAACAATATAAATGTACAACTGGTTCATTAGTGAGACGTTGTGATGTTGTTGGTCTTCTCTTCTCTGTCTCATCCCTGTAGTTGGGTTCTGATTGTGACTGTTGGTTTTGAGACAAGGCTGAGTACCACTATGAGCACTCACCAGTTGATCCTAAAACAGCGTGCAGAGCTTCTGGCAGTCCTGTGTGGTGGAGGAAGTGCCGAACCTCTGGATTGTGTTCTGGACCTGCTCCTGGCTTGGGAGGTTCTTGTCTGGGAGGATTACCTAAGCATACAAGTGGCAGAGAAAGCTCTAAGTTACAAAGTCAGGCAACTTTTAGATGTGGTATATGATAAAGGAGAAGATGCATGCAGCCTTCTCTTGGCTGCGATGAACCAGGTCTTACCTGAGGAGCAGAAGCCTGGGCTGTGTTTTGGGAAAGAATGTGCTGAGGTGGGCAAGAACAGACCAGACACTGCAACTTTAACGTTACTGGCTGACAGGCCAGTGTTAGTGAGAAAGCTCAGAGATAATATTGACGGAGCATTGAATGTTTTACTAACAAATGGCTGCTTCACCATTAAAGATTGTGATGTGGTGCAACTACCTGTATACACACCCTCACAGCAGGTAACTTATCTGAACACTACTTTAATCCATGAATTAGTTTATTTGTGTTATGAAATCCCTGAAATTTAGTGTACTCCATGACTAACTGTCATGTAATGTTCCTCATGACTACTCCTTGGTACTGACTGTTGAATTGCTGAACAATTTTCAGACAATTGCCAATTGAAATTTGTCACACTGTGATATATATATCATACATACTCTGAAAATGTAACTATTTTCCTATAGTACTTGATAAGTGCAATTCAGTTTGGCATGTAAATATTTCAAGCTTGTTAACAGTAAATGTCAATTACTTGTGGATAGACAGTGATCTTGTTGGATTGTGGCAGGTTCGGAGGCTGTTAGACCAAGTCAGGTTTAAAGGGGAAACTGCTGCAAAGACCTTACTACAGCATCTAGAGCAAACAGAGACAACCAGACCAAACCCTGAAGATAAAGAAAATCATCTTTCTGCCAGTATGAGACATTTTTTCAGTTGTGTGGACAGGGTATCTTTGCATGTCTTTGTCTTCGGTGTTACTGTCTGTCAAGATGGGCATAATTATGTTGGCACTTATAATTACATTGTCACTATATTAAATATAAATATGTAAATGATTATGAAATAAATAATTTAACAAATGCAATTTTAAAATCGTTTTTACATTCCATTATTGTCTTTATTTCTCATAGTTACAAGCTCAAAAACAACTTTAAATGTACTGAATACAACCTATACATTTGTCAGTACAGTTTGTCTTTTACTTTACATTGTTTCTCCAGATTGTATGCTTTACCAGAAGAAGCTGCAAAGCTCTGTTGCTGCCCAGTCCCATTATCTTAGCACATATGGCGGGACAGGACATTTCTCCTTGGATGACATTTACACCGATGGACTTCTTGAAGTAATAGATGGCTCTGGTGAAACTACTACGCTAGGGCTGGAGGATGTGGTGGGTCCCGTGGGGACTCTTAATGAAGATGCTGACACCTTTCTTGTGTCTGGGGAGGCAGGAAGTGGCAAAAGCACACTGCTTCAGCGACTGCACTTGCTCTGGGCAAGAGAAGCTTTGCTCACAAACACTTTCCTGCTGTTCCCCTTCAGTTGCCGCAAGCTGAACGCAGAGCCCAGAGAGCTGTCTCTGAAAGAGCTCCTCTTCCTGCACTGCTGCTGGCCTGATCGAGGTCAGGATGAGGTTTTCCAGTTCATCCTAGACCATCCTAATTTGGTCCTCTTTACTTTTGATGGGCTCGATGAGTTTAAACAGGGTTTCACAGATGAAGAACGCCACTGCTGCCCCACAAAGCAAGTGCCTATACCTGTTTTGCTTTTCAATCTGTTACAGGGTACGCTAATGAAGGGCGTTATGAAGGTGGTCACTAGCAGGCCACAGGCTGTGGGCCCATCGCTGAAGCACTATCTCCGCAAAGAAGTGCTCCTGAAGGGTTTTTCTCCTGGAGGTATTGATTGCTTTGTTAAGAAACATCACAGTGACCCTGCTATGGCTAGACGTGTCTTAGAGTCCCTCCAGGCTAACACGGTTTTGCTAAGTCTTTGCCACATCCCAGTCTTCTGCTGGATTGTGACCAAGTGCCACCAGGAGCTTCTGGGTGGTCAAGATGGTATTCCCCAGACTATCACTGATGTCTACCTCCTGGTCTTACAGCATTTCTTTCAGCGAAAGTCATCTCAGCCCCAAGGAGTCCTGGGAAAGGCCTGGTTGGAGGAACATTTGGACACAGTGTTAAAACTTGGACAGCTGGCATTGGAAGGTCTGGGAGCCTCTTGTTATGTGTTCTCAGGATATGAGCTGCAAAGAATTGGGCTCACAGAACAGGATGTTAGCATGGGCTTCCTCATTTACTGCAATGACCTATCTGTTACAGACTGTAAACGCTATGAATTTCTGCACATCACCTTACAATGCTTCTTCGCTGCTCTCTATGTCGTTCTGAATCGTAACAGCGATCGTTCTGTTATCTACAGACTCTTTCAGCCCCAGTACAAGCAGTTGTCGGGCCTGTCTCAAAGATGTCTGGGACACTGCATTGACAGTTCTGTAGAGGGGTGGGAGTCCCGTGTAACAGAGACACCGAACCTCCAGATTACAGCTCAGTTTGTGTCAGGACTTTTATCCCAGCGGCACCATAATCTCTTGCTGGATTGCTGTCCTACTGCTGTGCGGGAACACAAGGCCAAGCAGGTAGTTAAGTCTTTGTCTAAAGGTATGCAGAGACATTTCAAGTCCATTCCTCGTCCTGTAGAGGGTGAAAAGAAGAGCATGCATGCCATGCCAAGTTTTGTTTGGCTAATTAAGTGTATCTATGAAATGCAAGACAGCAGTATTGCTCAAGATACCATGGCTAAGTTGGATGTTGAGCACCTGAAGCTCACCTACTGTAACATTGGACCAGTGGAATGTACTGCGCTGGCGTATGTGCTGAAGTACCTGCGGAATCCTGTTGGGCTCCAGTTGGACAACAATTCAGTTGGAGATGTGGGCGTGGAGCAGCTTCTTCCATGTCTACATATTTGTCACTCCCTTTAGTAAGAGGTTTTGTTATAATTGTTGCTTAAACGAATAGTTCATCCAAAAATGTAAATTTCATCATCTACTTGTTCTTTCAATTACTCAACCTGAATGCATTTCTTTACTCTGTGAAACATTGAAAATGCCTCTTTTTTTTGTCCATATAATGCAAGTCAATGAAGTACAATGTCGTTTGGACCCCAACATTTTTCAAAATATCTTACAGAATAAAGAAGGTAATACAGGTTTGGAGTGATGTGGGGAAAAGTACATGGTGACCGATTTTTCATATATGGGTATTTCATTTTCTTTCTGAAAACTGTTTTGCAAATGGATTTATTAGAATTTCTGAATCCTGCAGTTTAAGGAACAATAACATATCAGATGAAGGAATCCGGAAACTTCTGGAAAAGGGAATGAAGTGTGAAAGATTCCAAAAAATAGCGTGAGAATATTGAACATCTTAACTCTGCATTTTATGCATAACTTATATTTTATTATATTACTTAGCATAACCAGGTTTCATTACTACCTCAATATTTCTGCAGGCTTTTTAACAACAACCTTACAGATGCTTGCATCCAACACTTTGCTTGGCTGTTAAAATCAAAGCAGAACTTCCTGTCTTTGAGGTCAGTGCTTATTTCAGGTCAGGTTATTATGTGCTTTTTCTGGCCAGTGGGATGCTGATTATTTTAACATTTAACATTTTTTTCAGGTTGTACTGCACATCTTGAAACATGTTTCTCATACAAAATATATCATTGTTTTGTAGACTTGGAAATAATAACATCACATCGCAGGGAGCAGAGCAGCTGGCAGAAGGCCTAAGCTACAACCAGTCTTTGCAGTTTCTAGGGTGAGGTCAATAATGAGAGTAATACGTTTTTGTATGTTCCAATAATGTGCCTATAATAAATTGTATTTCCATTCTGACTTTTTATTTCCAGATTTTGGGGTAATAAAATTGGGGACAGGGGAGCTGAGGCATTGGCAGATGCACTGAAAAATAGCACAACGCTAATATGGCTAAGGTAATCTTGTCTTAGTCCTATCTCTTAATCCTATATTACAATAATTCTGCATTCCATGTATAAATATGAAAAAAAAAAAAAGTTTATGCTAAATAGTGAAATTGCCCAGTCAAATGAAACTAAATTTGCAGAGCACCAAGCAATGGTATGCACGCAGCATGTGTTATTTTTTGTGGGTAGTGATAATATTGGTTTGTTTCAGTCTGGTGGATAATGGTGTGGGCAGTGCAGGTGCATGTGCTCTGGCGAAACTTATCAGTCAGAGCAAAACTCTGGAGGAATTGTGGTGAGTGACTTATTTAATCCACTTTGTTTGTTATTTATTTATTCATTTATTTCTTTATGAGATTTACATGCCCTCTCTCTCTCTTTCACTTAGGCTAAATAAAAACTCTATCAGCAGAGAGGGGGTTGAGTGTCTAATAGAGGCACTGAAAATGAACTCTAGTGTTAAGGAAGTCTGGTAAGGTCATATTTAATTATTTTAGCTGACTGTGTGTGCTTGTTTTTACTCAATAAATGTTCATTAATTTCACTTGAGTCAAAGGTCCAATCAGACCAATGTGTGTTTTCTCTAACAGTTGTATTGTATGTTGGTTTTAAATACCTTGTTCAAACCCTCTTAAGTTGTATATAAAGTCTGCCAAACTAAATTCCCAATATTATATTTTGTTCTCATCAATATATAAACAGGCGAAGACAATAAAACCACTATAGCATACATTCCGTCAAAACTTAACAGAAGTGTTAACAGACAAGTTAAATTGTGTACTCAAGTTGTCACATGTGAAATTTATACATTTGCATATTATTTATTCATTACAATATTTCTGGCCAAAACAATAGTTAGACATTTTTGTAAATTTTTTTTTTTTTTTTTGACTGTTTAATGAATTATTCATGGTCGTTTAACTGTTTAAATTTTGCTGAAAGGATTATAGTCGGGTGTTTAACTGCAGGTTCCATTGTGACATCTTATACCATTCAATCTCAATAGAAATTAAACGCTTTATTACATTAATACCTATGCCCGGTGAATGGTTTGTGTTAATACAGAGGCTTTTTGCTCTTTTTTTGCTCTTAAAGGCTAAGAGGAAATAATCTGAGCCCAGAGGAAGAGGAGGAACTGAGCAAGCAAGAAAGCAGATTGACCTTCTGAGGGCAAGACAGCTCTGTAAAGCCTGCCACCAAACTGCCAAATCTAATGCCCATAATTTTCCTTAAAAAAAAAAAAAAGACTGGACCTAACTGAGGCACACACATATGCACAAGTAGGAAGCCATGGCTTAGCTAGTCAAAAGTGCCTCTCTTGTAAAATGCTTATAATGGTGTTCAGGTATAGCTTAAAAGCTAAGTATCCACGGTACTAATCAGAATGTCAGATAGGGATGGACAATGACTGAGATCCCCTGTTACCATTGTGTCTTGAATCTGTAAAAGTTTCTTTGTAGACAAAAACCTCACAATATTAATAAGGAACATTCAAACTGTCAAGCCAGTACACAATCTGAACTTCTAAAGGAGGGACTGGTAACACACAACATTTGTATGACGCTGTCCCTTGCACTGATTCCCAGGTTACATTTATTATACATAGTATTTCATTTAAAAACAAATTTTTGTATTGTATATTCATAATCTTTTTAAGGTTCGTTACTTGCATCACAGAATGTCAGAGTTTGTTATGATGGTTTTGAATCCTTTTGTTTTAATTACACCTTCTATGACTTATATTAAGTTGCATAATAACCATGGATTTATTTGTTTATTTGTCTTCACACAAAATTCATTAAACATTTGTTTACTGATACAGGAGCTTCCATCTAGGATAAATGTAAAAAAGTACAAAATTAATAGTAATAATAAAATAATTTTAATATGCATCCATATTTGCAGTAATAAATAAGTAAAGACCTAAATGCAGAGGTGGACAAAGTACACAACTCTATTACTTGAGTGAAAGTACAGATACTGCTGGTCAAATATTACTCCATTAAAAGTGAAAGTTGTAAAGACAGACTTTTACTTAAGTAAAAGTACAGAAGTTTTAAAAGTACTTAATTACCAAAAGTAAATTTCCTTTTTTATGTCAATGCACTGTTTTATTATTGTTGTATGTAATACTTGCAATACCTCTGAAATAACTTACAATACTGAATACACTGACTAGCTTGTAGTATCTTTGGAATAAACAGCTTTTAAAATGTTAAAAACCTATGGGGAAAAAACAAAACAAAAAATTATTTAACACCCCTACACCCCCACAAAAGCAGGATGGTAGTGATCTCACACAGTTCTGACAGTGTGTGCACACATCTATGTGTAGCCATTCATCCACATTTGAACAGAGTGGACAGTGAAATCCTGTAAATACAGAGTGATAAGGAAGAAAAAAAATCAAACCTGCTTTAAAACCCAGCAACACAACTGTAGCTGTATAACTTTACAACAGCAACACTGCTTTAACAAAAAAGCAAAACAGCAAGACTTATTTGACATCAAAACAAACATTTTAAATGCTGTCTAATCGCTCTCGTGGTACTTTGTCACACACAGAACGGTCTGCAGTTCTGCTTCAAGTCCAACACCTATTGTGTTTTATTAGGAGATGCACAACAGTTCTTCTGTGGCTTTATAGGTAATATTTTCACATACACAATTTAGCAAAATCAGACAATATTGTGTCTAATATATACCACAATACTAACTTCTTATTATTGAATTGTTTTAAATAAAGTGTCAGTGTTCAAAAAATGCTGGGAAATCATTTAATGTAGCCCTACAAGAGTGATTACTGATAAACTGTCTGAAAAAAAGAAAGTCATGTTTTAGAGAAGAAAAAAATCACCCACTGACTTTCAAAGCTGCTACATAGTAACGACTTTCTACTTCGAGGACCTTGATAGAAATGTAGTGGAGTGAAAAGTACAATATTTGTCTTTCAAATGTAGTAAAGTTAAAGTCATACGTTTCCAGAAGAAATAATACTCAAGTAAAGCACAGATACTCAAAAAGTGTACTCAAGTACAATACTCAAGTAAATGTACTTAGTTACTGACCGCCTCTGCCTAAATGCTTGGAAGAACTGAAAGGAAATAAACTGTAATGTACAACCTGACATATTGCCAGTTCCTTAAACTCCTCAGCCAAACTACTGGAAAACCCCAAGAGGCGGGGCGAAATAAAAGACATCCGAAATGACCAATCAGAGATATAGCTGTCACTCACTGGCCAATAGGAGAGCAAGTTTCTCTCCACTACTGTAGCAAGTCTGGTTGAGCCGTCAGATACACAATCACACACAGTAAATAATAGTCACACTGATTTCAAATGAAACAGCGGCCTCGGCTCTACCGATATTACCGGATTTTTTCGTGTTTTCCTCAACGTCTCGCCGAGATTTTCCCCAGCGGTATTAAAGTGCACGGAGGAGGCGGTTGTCCCTCCATTAACCGGTAGTAATGCGGAGTGTAGCCAGCGCTGGCTTCAGCTAAGCCCATTCGACAATGTCACATAAACACCATCATCACTAGCAGCGCCACGAGAGCTTCACTGGAATAATTTTTTGTCCAAATGCTATCGAAGACGGACGGGTGAAAACCGGTATATTTAAACGTCAGGTAAGAGGAGTCTGATCAGCTCGTGCTGATGTCACCTGTTTACCTCTAGAGTCTGATTCCGATACATGATCAGTTTTAGATCTGTAACTGTAGCAGGATCCACTGATTATACATGGCACCACAGCGTTATCCAGCGAGGACATTATATGTAAACCGAGCTCTAGGACTAGGAATAACAGCTAAAAGAGGAGCTGTTAATTTGCGTCCTGTACCTGATCATTGTTATTTAGTGTAAGGCCTGTCCATCTCTGCTGTATCGTTTTCACCCAGCAGTCACTGTGTAGAGAATGTGCATAACGCTGATGTGATGTTTACATTGGTGTATTACATAATAAATGCCGTGATTGCACTTTTAAAAACCTGTTCATATTGCTAATGTATTACAGGTATATTACAGCATATTACAGGTGTTCGCAGCTCTGCATGTTTTCTATGTTGACAAGGCATCAACTTCTCAGATCACTGTCTGTTGAATATTAAAGGATGGATGATGTGGAAGGAAAGACAGTCAACATAAACGTTGTTGCTCAAAGCTGGAGGCCTTCAGTGATTTAGTATTTTTCAGAGCTGTGGTTCACTATTTTACAATGTCATTCACAGCTCAGATTATTGACTTTAAAATAACAGCCGAACAATGGGAATGCTAACAGATTGCTTTGTCCAGGTATTATTGACTTCCTTGAACCTTTCGGCCAAAAATCAAGTAGGTTTGGCTTGACTTAAAACCCCTTGGCGTGTTTGCCCAGATCCCTAATATTTACCAGCATGGCAAACAATGCATAGATAGGATGAAGGGTTATGTTTTTCAAAACTGTGTTGGCCTTTTTAGGATGGCAGGAGATGACATGTGCAATATCTGTAAAAGGTCATGCATTAAGGCATTCGTTGTCTCCTCTTATATTCTTGATAGTAGTCATTATGCAGTAGTGGTATGTGTGCACCATCATTGTGCATACAGGAAGCTCTGAGTGAGATTTAATTTGCTGTGAATTCCCCTGCTTCTGGGGAAAAACCGAACAGTCACTTAAGTCTCAGTGTTGATGCAAGTGTGTTTGGCAGGTTATTGTAATGTCGTGGTCATTGATGAAGTATGACATTTAGCCAAGTCAGTGGTTGTCATGTGATGTTGCTTAAAGCAATAGTTCACCCATAAATTAAGTTATGTCATCATTTACTAACCCCCATGCCATTCCATATGAATACAAAAGAAGACATTTGAAAAATGTTGGAAAACAGTACTTTATCCATACCTTTAATTGTATGTGCAAAAACACTGAGACATCTTGAAAATATATAGGCCTAGGCCTATATTTTTTATGTGCGCCACAGAAATGTTTGGAATGATTTGAAGGTGAATAAATAATGACAATTTAAATTTGTGAGTGAACTATCCCTTTGGAGACCAATATTTTAAATTTAACACCAAGTTGTAACCCAACAGAGCACTAGAATTGTTTGTACAGCAAAAGTTAACAAAAGGGTTCTTAAAACCAATCAAATCAATTTATTAATTTTAACGTACTGCACACCTTTACAACTTGTAAAAAAAAGTTATTATATTAACATGTGCCATGTGACGTTTTTGTTAATGCACAAACAGTAGAAGTGTGATTATTATAATTATTATTTTATTTATTTATTTTTGCCTTTTGATTTTGACAGTGCTTTTATTTGTGCCAATAATTAATCACATGAAACACATGGGCGCTACAAACCCATGCTTATCCACATTTCAGGTCATATTTTGTTTTACCATGAGTTGTTTTGGTCATGATTTTTGAGGTTAAGGACATGTCAACTGGTCCATATTGGCAAGCTTCTAATTAATGACAAAATTTCACCCAAATACCATGTTTTTTTTATGCATCATTGTCAGACCTTAAAAAAAAAAAATATATATATATATATATATAGATAGATAGATATATATATATATATATATATATCTATATATTAGAGGTTGACCGATAGTGGATTTTACCTAGGTTTTTAGCTAGGTTGGACCAAACTGGCCAATACCAGTTAATCAACCGATAGTTTTTAAAATGGATTCCTAAACGAAAAATAAATAGTGCATTTATATATAAAAAAGTACTGAACCATACTTTGTACATGAATAAAAATATGAATATAAAATAATAATTATATATTGATCATTAAACTTCTAAATGTAAAAATGTATTAGTAGATGTTGAAATTAACACACACTAACTAGATGGCCAGCTTTAAATATCTACACAAAGGCCATAGCATTGAAATTACATATACATATGGATATTGTATATATACTCTCACACTTTAATTGCTTCTATTCTAGAACACGTGATGATTATCTAATCAAAATGACAAAATAGGGCAGTCGCACACCGGGCAAAAAGCACAAAAGTTGGGCAAAAGTTCACTTCAAAAATGATCGAAAAGTGGCATAGATGAGTTTGAAGTTCGGTGTTAAAAAGAAAACAGAAACAAACAAAAAAAAACACAAAATGGAAAGAAAAAGCACGATCTATACCTCTCTCTGTGAAGCATGCAGACTTTATTAGAGCCACAGAAAGACAAACATTTCACTGAAAAATGGAGAATACACAATTTTACAGCCTAGGCCCTAGGGTGAAGTCATTATGTACATTAACAACGATTTGGGACAAATATGTAATTTAATGGAAAACTGTGTGAATGGCGCTCTGTGGCGCGGCAGGATTTCTGTTGGCTGAATGAACGTGTCTGTCTCGCGTCACAGCTTTAAACCTGCAATTTCGCTGGATAGCAAATGCATTAAAGTGACCAGCTGGATATAAACTAATGCAAATAGATGTTAACAATCGTGACATTAAGCATTTGCATCAGACTTGCATGTGTTTTGGTCACATTAGCCATCCAAAGATTCAAATTAAAACTTATGCGCAAAACTGGAATATCGCATAAAACATATGCGAATAAAGCACCGTTTCCATCCAACGAGTCAAAGAGAACAAAATGGTCACTTCCTGAGAAACTGTGGCGCTAAATATCACTAATAATATAGGAGAAGCCACTGAATATAATAATTTTCATATATGATATAAATTACTTGCACCTCAGAGCGAGCAGACGTAACACAATAAATGCTGTCAATGCTTTTGCAGGTGTTTGGTAACGTAGTCGTGTAAGACAATTATTCAGAAATACTTTAACGACAGACTTGGCACAGGCATTTCAGAATGACCATAACAACATATAGATGCTGTGAACGAGATCGGTCCGCTGCTAGTCAAGTTATCCTGTCTCATAGTGCAAAGTCACATGACTTTTTCGATGCGCATGGAGAAATTTATTCGATAAATGTGTTTCCATCGTAGTTTATGCACATTTTTTCTTATCGGATAAAAAGTTTATCCTACTCAAATGTGCGCATAAGTTTTTTATGCGCATTTTTAGAATTTATGCGCATCTTGGCATCGTTTTTTTATGCGATATTCCAAAATGCGCATAAAAATAGGTGGATGGAAATGCAGCTATTGTTTTAACCGCTTGAGGTGCTGCTAATGTTCGCGTCCTCTCAGCCTTGAGAGCAAACATACTGCTGTCCTTTCTCCACTAAAATGCAGCATCTAGTCAACAAATTAATTACTTAGTAATGATATGAAAACATGCACTATAGTGCACTGTGTACACACTGTTTCGTTGTCTGTTTTAAAGTGTCCCGCTCTGTGCAGCGTGCAGTGTCACCTGTCAAAACAAACAGCACGTGGTGCCGCTCTTGTACTGTATAACCTAACCAATTTGGTGCCCTAGGCAAGATTTTAGCTGGTGCCCCTTGCATCGCAGCCAATTCCACCACGATCATTCACACGATACATTCATACTTAGCGCATTGTGAACAGTGAGCTTGCTCTGCCTGCTAATTTTCTCCTCTTTGGGTTTACAGACCCTGAAAAAAAACATAAAAAAAACAACAAAAAAACGTCTGGTTCCGATTTATGGCCGATGGTCGATCGGTGCATCTCTGCTCAAATTCAAATATTAAACTGCTTTGTAATGAATTTAACTCATTTGTAAGGGAATTAATTATTATTAATTCATTCAGGTTTTAAAAGGACTCGAATCTGAAAATTCTGAGTCAACCTGATTAAAGCTGAATTCAAATCTGATAGTTTACACTTTAAATCAAGGGTCGTCCAGCGAGCCGGTGATTCTTAGTATATTTTAACAATTTGAATATCTGTATTCTCCCTGGCCACGGGTTAATACGATTATAATAATTTGTAAGCTCTTAGAGAGGTAACGTAATCTTTGGCAAAGGGTTTAACCTTAAAATTATATGACACCAAACAATGATTCTTTATAAATGAAACATGAATTTTATTGGCTACTCTAGATTACATCAAAACTAAGCTAAAACACACATACACACAAACATACAGTTTCTTTAGAATGAGAGTTGACGGGGTTGCATGACGTTCAAAGTTCTAACTCGTCTTCACGAGTGATTTAAATTCACCTGAGAGAATTCACAAAACAGAGGTTTGTCTTAAGTTTACTGCTTAAATTAGTTCGACACCAGTTCAGCAGAGATAAGATTTTGTTCGTTTACTTGCGTTCTGCTTGGTTGACAGCTGAAAAGCTGAGATGATTCGTTGCTGATGA